>NC_025998.2:132830486-133200485 GCF_000442705.2 Elaeis guineensis
GTAAAGCTTGGTATCATCTTAAACTACAGATTTTACATTTTTCTCCAGCATACTATTCATCATTTGATTTTTTTTTTTTTTATTGGTTAAGTTGGATTAGGTAAATCAACTAATGTATACTATTCTTGAATCTTTCAATTATGGTGTGTGATGTTACTTTATGATCTGCAATATCAGCTTGCATTTGCTTATATAACCAGTCAACTTCTGGCATAACCAGGTTATAACAGGGTTGATTTGGATGGGGATTCATACAACTTTGTTTTTTGTCATTTTTTTTTTAAATTAACATATCTATCTTATTGTTTTAATCTCGGTTTTTATGGGGATCAAGGTCATTGCCATTTTGCCTTAAGTTTCAAATTAACCTGAGTCTATTCATTATTTCTGCACTCATAAAGGGCCTGGCAAAAAGGCTCGCAGAAATTTAAGTGCAAAATGGAACATTTTGTATTGAGGGAATCAGAGGATGGACCATGTCTGCATTATTTCAAACTTTTGGATATTTTATTAATATTCTGAGAAAATTGTAGTTGCCAGATAATGAACTATTTTTTATTCCATGTCTGCATTATTTCAAACTTTTGGATATTTTATTAACATTCTGAGCAAGTTGTAGTTGCCAGATAATGAACTCTTTTTTCATTTCTGGTCATTTATCCTTTGAGCTTTGGTCATTGCTCGACATTTTTGAATTATGTTATTAATCCAAACTAATCTTTGTTATTTTCCTTTATCTTGGGACATGCCTTAGCTTCTGATGATAGTCACCAATTTATTAATTTTGTTGCTACAGCACATCAGGCTCCACCTCCCGCTCCTGTTCAGGGAGGAGGTGGATCTGTCCTTGGGGGAATTGGATCCACTATTGCTCAAGGTAAGGTTTAGCTTGTCATCACGTTTCAACTTGCAGTTTGAATATTTTCGATGCACCTGTAATCTCTGTCCCTTTTACAGGCATGGCTTTCGGTATGGGCAGCGGGGTTGCTCACAGGGCTGTTGATGCTGTTTTGGGTCCCCGTACCATTCAACATGAAACTGTGGCCGCTGAAGCCCCTGCTGCTGCTGCCGCCGCCGCCCCAACGAGCAATGCTGTTGGAACTGATGCATGCAACATTCATTCAAAGGCCTTCCAAGATGTAAGTTCTTCAGTTGTCTTTTCCCCCTTACCACTTCTTTCTAAATAGACCATTGGAAGGAAATATATTTTCCTTGTGCTAATTGAATCGGAGTTGGATGTTTATTCATTTCGGAGTTGATGTTTATTCATTTCTCACATTGGACCTATGCTTATGAATTAGGGTAGTATATTGATTCTTATATTGGACTAGTTCTGAATAGAATCCTCTCTGTTAAAGAGTTCCTATGAGAGCTTGTGCTCTGTCTAGTGTTAATATGTATTATTTCTTACCTTGTTTGGTGTTGTGGAAGGATGACATCCTACATTTGGGTGGCATATTTTGCTTCAGGATTTCTCTTCTAAGGCTTTTTTTAACTTTTGACTTTCTGTGGGTGCAGTGCATCAACAACTTTGGTAGCGACATTAGCAAGTGCCAGTTTTATTTGGACATGCTGAACGAATGCCGTAGAAGTTCTGGTGCTACACTGGGTGCCTAATTTAAGTTGAGAGTTATTTGGGACTTCTGATCTCTTTTCAAAGATTGAAAAATAACAATTTATGTTTCATTGGGGCACTCTGGAACAACTTTAATTAATGCTTCAAGGGACTAAAGGATTATGTCATAATAAATTTTTATTTGATGGGGGATGTGGTACCTTCATATTCTTTGCTTGGTGTCATCCTATTGTGTTTGATTTTAATGTTTTCTGAAGCTCGGACTTAAAAGCTCTATCTGCTATGGTTGCCTGTTTAGTGTCTTCTAGAGACTTTTCGGTTGTGTTAATATTTTGAGAAAGAGCAATGGTGCAATCACCAGAAAGTTCCCGTCCAGAGTTAGCTCCCAATGTGGGAACTGGGAAATGATATGCGTACCGTTCTCGGGAGGGGAATCGGGAACAGCAAGGTGTGGTGATGGACGTGACGCCTTTCCGAAAATGGCTGAAGATGTTCTTGCATTGCAAAGGATATTCTTGGTTACGGTTTTCCCCGTTCGGGTTTCGCAAAACGATTCTTTCCATTCTTATCATGTTCTGGTTGAAGGAGAAATGTATGTGCGCCTGTGTCCTCGACCGACTCTTAAAGCAACTCTCGCGGCGGTTTTATTTGGGGCTAGGATTTTTATCTATTTATTTATTAACGGCAAGCATCGTTATGCTTCTTCAGTAATTTGGAACACATCATAGCCGATCATGTTTCCATGATCGACTAATTCACATATTTTCTTTTTTCTATTTAAATTTATATTGAATTAATTACAATCATGCGATACATCAAAGGCTACACTCCAATTCAAAGTTGATCTATCACATGCATTAAATTATATTTCTTATATGGCCGATCCATCCATCATATTAAAGTCATAACCTCATTTTCAAACTAAAACAACGCAATGTAATGAAACAGATGAACTATTTACTTTTTTCAATTTTATAATTTATTTCATAGATGAATTATGACCTTTTCGAAAAGTTAGACATCACGAATTGATTTTAATTTTTGGTCACTTTTATTATTATTATTATTATTATTGTGGGCCTTTTTCCGACCGCTAATCGAACCAAAGCTCACAGGAACCTATAACTGGATTTGGTTTTTTGCCACATTAAGTTGTGGGAAATCAGGATGTATAAGTTTAACCACCCAAATAATTTGTGATTCCCCAGAGCTCAGCATGTTTTTTTTTTCAGGGCTCGTTTTTACAATGCAGAACTTTTACATTTAATACGTAATCTTAGAATGCTTTGAACTTTATAAAGCAAAAGAAGCCAGATGGTTGTCAAATATTATAGCAATTTTAGGTTTTCAGGCTGTAGCATGAACAAAAAAATCCCTCCTGCAACTGAAACATTAAGAGACTCAAAGGTGCCTTCCATGGGAATGCTTACTAGCTCACTGGCTTGAACAGTTTGCTCAGAAAGGCCATGCCCCTCACTGCCTAACACCAAGCAAAGAGGCAAATCTGCCAATGCATCAGCAAATTCTCGAGATAGTGAGGAAGTTTGAAATGATCCATCACTAACATTCGCAGGATGGCCAGCTAACATCTTCATTTTAAATTTGGTTTTCAAAACCTTAAGATGAGACCAATTGCCAGAAACAACAGGGAGCTGAAAAGAAGCTCCTCGGGCTGCTCGTAGGGCTTTCTCATTGAAAGGATCACAGCACCCAGGAAGCAGAAAGACGCCATCCTGTTGATGGGTGGGGTAAATCAGTTGTTGCAAGGAATAAATCGTCTCACAGTACATGATCAATTCAAAGATCCACAATAGAAATATGTCGACAAGACATGATATTGAAGAATAACAGACTAAATCAGTAGACCTACTCTGGATGATTTCAATAAACTGCAGTGACTTTCTTGGAAAAGACACTGCAATTCATGATAAGATTCTTAATTTGGTCCTTTGTCTTTTGGGACAAGTAGAGACACTCCAAATAATACATGACAGCATTCTTTCATAATGGCCAGTTTATGAAGTCACTGAGAAGTCAAAAGGAGGTTCGAAGCATCTAAATTTTCAAAGAAGTTTCTGTCAAAATATTTGGTTTAGACTGCAATTAGTCTCCATGCCAAAGGAATTTCCCAATAAATTGGAAACATGCAAGAAAGGTTGGTAAACCAAAGGACTTTTAACACCACCCCCCCCTCCCCCACCCCCTTTTTTTTTTTGGGAGCCCAGGACCCCTTTGTTTTCTTTTTTTTGTTTTTTTTGGGTGGGGGATTGTTGCGGTAAACCAAAGAATTTCACAACATTCATCATTACAAGAAAGCAGTTCGAGCTGAAATCATACCCATTTGAAAGCCACAGCTGATCTTATCAGTGTGCCAAGATTACCAGGGTCCTGAAATAGAAAATTTCAGTGAATTAGCATGAGATAGATTGATATAAATTGATATTCTCAATTACAGGCACCACAGGGTTGACTATAATCAAAAAATAAATGCTTGATTTCTCTTTCAACCAAAGGAAGAATGGAAGATACCAAATTAAAACTTGTGGATGTTGCATGAAGCATATAAAATGAAACTTATCTACTGTTAAGTACCAACGCTTTATTACCAGACTGTATCGCTTTGTACTTACCATTCTGTACCAGCAGGGAACCAGCACATAATACCATACCAGTACATGGTATGGGTGCTGTTCCAACAGAACAACTTCATCATGTATCAGTACAGAGGCATACTGTACCTTACCAGTACCTGGTACCAATCATGACTATGACCATCATTAAATTAACTGAATGCAAAGGAAAATAAAAACCATACTAAAAAATAAATCCCATAAAACACAGGCTTTCTTTTTTGCAGCTAGTTGTAGTCAACAATATATTACATGAACATATAAAGGTATGTGACATTATATTGATGTTGGAGTTCAATTTCCCTTGAACCATGAAAAGAAAAGTTCAAGACCATGCTATATACATTTACAATTGTAAATAAACTCACAAAAAAAGTTTACATGTCTTAGCAGACACACGATCAAATGAAAACAGGAAAAAGGAGGCAAGAGACAAAAAAACCGTGCATGCATGCATGTGTGCGTGTGAGAGAGAGAGGGTTCACCCTAAGTGGCTGATGGAGCTTGCAATAAATTTAGAGCCTATTTCAGTAAGATAATAAATCTTATGACCAATATATATTGGGGATAATAATTCCATAATAACCGGTCAAATTCACTATCAAATCTTTTGATGATATTAAAAGATAAAATAATTAACCGAACATATTGCTCTTTTCAGACTTGCAAAGCCCAAAAAAAGACACACACACACACACAAAAAGCACAGATAAGTTCACCAGATATCTGTTTAAAGATTTTTTTTTTTTTTAAACTTGTAAAAAAGCATCAGCACATCATTAATTAGGTTGACAGGCCATTATCTCTGAATGCTAGCTTGCCTTTGAAACAATTAATAACAACTAATAACATCAGAAAGGTCAATAACTAAAAAATTTTCTTTCAAGGATAAGCTTAAGCGAAACATATTACTCCATTATCGGTTCCCCCAAAGCACCAGTTCTTTCAACAATAGTTTTGCAAAGGTATCTATTAAGATTTTGATTATATGGAGTTTCATTTATCAAAGAGCACAAATGAGAAGAGAATTATTTAATTTGTATCATGATACAATTGCCTCAAAAGGAGGTTTTAAAAGTGCAATACAAAAAGTTTAAGTACTGAATGGGTTTGATTCAACAATCTCTACTCTTGATTGGTAAGCTAGGGCATAAAACCCTACCTCCCCATGCCTTTTGCCAATCCCTCGTTGAATAACAGAAAGGTCCCTCAAAGGAAAAAACTCTTCATGCCTTGTCAGGCTTGGCTTAAGGCATGATTATATGACTCTTGTTTGGTTTTCATCGCTTAGGTTGAAGGTGAGAGTAAGTCCCCAGATTCAGTATTTATGAAAATGGTTCAGGCTCCCAATCAAAAAAAAAAAAAAAAAAAAAAACTTCAGTTGCAACATTCCTGAGTTCCAAGTTTTCACCATGTTTCTATTCTCCTTTCTCTTTTCCTTTCCTTTTTTCCTTGGGGGTTTGGGGGGAGAGGGGGAGGGGTGGCAGTTGGATGGACTGACCAGAAGCTGTCCTTTTTAGACCTTTCTTATGGTGGTCTTTGTGACTCTGCCAAGACCCTCTTGTCTAGGCCTTCTCTTTCACTCATTTCATTCTCTCTAAGAAATGAAAAGACAGTTCTCCCCCCACCTTGCTCTTCTAGAAAGTTAGAAAAAGGGGTGCGCTGTTTTCCTTCTCCTTTAACCCAGGGCTCTTTCCTCGAGTGATTTAAGCCCTTGCTTTTAAAGGACAAACAAACTAACAAACAAAGCAAGTATCAATGGTGGTATCTTTTAGATTTCTCCAGCCTTCCATTTTGATATTGGTGGGTGACTAAGAATGACCAAGATATCGACCTTCAAGACTACAACATTTCACACATTACACTTCCTTTTCCTCTTAAATGTTTTTCATGATGAGCATGTTTTTATTATACGAGGAGTTTGATTATTCAGGAGTTTGATTATTCACAAAGCTGGACTCATGCTGAAACATGAATAATGTTGAAACATGAAAAAGGGGTGCTCTGTTTTCCTTCTCCGTTAAACCAGGGATCTTTCCTAGAGTGATTTAAGCCCGTGCTTTTAAAAGACAAACAAACTAACAAACAAAACAAGTATCAATGGTGGTATATTTTAGATTTCTTCAGCCTTCCATTTTGATACTGGTGGGCGACTAAGAATGACCAAGATGTTGACCTTTAAGACTACAACATTTCACACATTACACTTCCTTTTCCTCTTAAATGTTTTTCATGATAAGCATGTTTTTATTATATGAGGAGTTTGATTATTCACAAAGCTGGACTCATATGGAAACATGAATAATGTTGAAATAGAAGGCAATGCTAACCAGAGGAAGGTGCTTATGTGCTATAAACAAGCTGCACAGAGAGAACCGAGAAACAGGTTGATGAAGTGAAATTAGATAATATTAAAGCCTTGCATAATGATGCAAGGAAGCAGAAGACAGGTGGCTAGCTAGCTAGAGCTGAGACTTCTATGATTACTTTCCCATTAATTTGCTAGCTGCTAACTGATTGGATCCATGCAGCTGTGGATTGGTCTAGTATTTCGTATCTAATATCTCATATCTAATGCATTCATAAATTAATTCTAATGTTTCATGCATAGTACACTTGATTTCTTTGGGTATATGAGGACCTGTGGAAGCCTTGATATAATTACACTAATGAGCATTGTGAATGATACTTGAAAAGCTCTTTTATTCATTACTTTGGTGCTTTCATTATATGAAATTATGAATGCTCAAAGAATTTATGAACCATTACTCTGATACTTGACATCATTTGTTATCTTTTTATCCTAAACTCTTGATCTAATGTTTCAATAGTAGATTCTCATCTATCACAGGCAACTGCATCATGATGCAAACTAAGCCACTTTTCAATGAGAAATGTATAATGGCACAAACATAAACCATCGAGGCAAACATCAAATTGGATTAGTACCTGGATCCCATCAAGGACTAATATCCGGTTAGGCGAAGGAAACCAATTTTGGTAAATCATTTCTTCTGGATCTCCATTCAGTTCACGAAATCTTTCAGGGATCTTCATGAGGGCAATTGCTTCGACAGAATCAATAGATTGCATGCCAGACAATTTTTTCATCACGATTGGGCTGACATGCACGACCGAAGTAGAGGGGTCACAGATTTCTTGCGGAATCTCTGCACCATCTAGCAAAAGCAAACAATCCAGTACAGAGGATTCATCATCCTTCAATTTTTGAAAGCCGCATATCTCCCTGCATGTTTATATAAACACTAATTCTCTTTGGAAGAAAATTCTGGGGCACAAGCACTATTACACAATTATATATCAATCAGAAACTAGAAACTTCAGTGAACTCCCCGGTAAAATGTTGCAATTCCACAATTAAAAGCCAGAGAAAAGATTGGGAAATCCGCAAGGAAAACTATGAGGAGAGGATAAATAGGGCATGGTGGCATACGCACAAGATGGGGGTGAGGCCGACAACGAGGACCGAGCCGTAGGAGTGGCGATAGGAGGAGCTGAGGCGGATCTTCACGCAGTGCTTCACCAAGGGATTGGAACCGCTCGTTATCTTCTTCGGCCATCGCAGGGGCAGGGGCAGGGGCAGCACTCCGGCACCACCGTCTCTTCCTCCTCGTGCTCCTCCTCCGCCGCCAGCACCGCCGATTACGGCTGTTCGTTGGTCGGCGGAGCGGCCAGAGAAGAGAATAGGCTGAGAGCCCATCATCGCCATCATCTCCCTCAAGGGTTCGAACCGGGACTCCGGACAGACTAATGGAGCAAGCGCACCAACTATCGCGGATCCCCATTTGAAGTCGGCAGTCGATCGCCTTATTTTCGTATGGATCAGTGCGTTCGTCCGAGCGTCACTAAAGTCGGCATGCACTGCCGAGTATTGGGTAGCTCTGAATTGTGATTCATACTAATTAATCCAAGGCAACAAATAAATTGTGGATAAGCAATATGGTATCTCTCCTTCTTCTTATGAGAAAATATTCGATTTCTGAAAGATAGTTAAAAAAAAAAAAATAATAGTTCACTAATCATCCGAGAGAACGAAACTAATAAAATCTAGATGTGTCATGAATCTGCTGACAGCCAATTTGAATAAAAAAAAAAATATTAATATACATATCTGTGATTGAGAGTTCTCATCAAGATTTTTGGCAAACCGATTAATAATTTTTTCCCACAATCACATGCACAAGGATGATTGATTTATGGCACCCAAACATAAAGCCACGAATTAATTAGTCTTTTATGCAGGGAAACCGGCAGCTGCCTTACTGTTCAATTGAATCAATGAAACATGAGTCATCGCCAATCTCTTTCCAGGTGGTTTATAGATAAGCGAAGGCCCTACTTGGAAGAATTCCGCCACATCCGGTGGGAAGGGGAGGGAGAGAGCGTGGGCGGGTACGGCAAGGCTGAAGTCCTAAACCTGCGAGGTAGTTAAAGAATTGAGCCTCACAACCACCGGCAGCCTCTCCCTCTCCCGAACCGCTGTCAACGTTCATGCAATTCTGACACATACTGCTGGATCGCGTCACATTAAAGTGCACAAAGGGAACCAGAGGATTATTATATTAAAAAATACCAAAGCATTGGGAATAGAAGCACAACTTTCTAGTTATCACTTACGGGGAACCTCTGCTTCTAGTGATAACTGACCATCTCTAGCACCTAAACGGAAACTTCTAGCCCTCTACATGCACTTTGAGTAATTATGATATATGAACAGCTTTCAGGTTGACACATTGATCTCCCTTGCGCTTTTTCCTGCGTCAGTTGCAAGTACGTGTGCCTATGCAGAAGCGATCAGTAGTTGATACAACGGCAGAAGCGGATGGTGTTGCACTCATGCTTGAGGGCGGAAGTGGATGGTATTCTAATTTGTATACAACCTATCATTGAGCACTTATTGAATAGAGAACAATAATAAAAGGTTAACAGAAGTTCAAAAAAAGTTCCACTAAGTACTGCAAAAACGAATCATAAGCACTGAAAATGAGAGCAAAAATGTTGCAAACGCCTCCCACAAAATTTCATTTTGCTGGACACGCATGTTCTGTGTGATTCACAGGCTAGTGACCTACTGGCATTAAAACCATATTTCTCATTTGCACAAAGTTTGCAAGCTAACCAAAGAAGACGCTATGTGGTCATGTAAATAGGTTTCGATATGAAATAGCCAGAAGGCTAAAATATTCTTCTTGCCCTCAGATAAGAATACATGATGAAAAATGCAGCGACTGCACCAACTATTATTCCTGCTGTTGTCAGCCAAAACGCAAACTGCTCGAGTAAAAAATTAATATCAGCAAGATGAAAGACAACGGAAGTATAACAATGGATATTTGTGCCATCTGTGAAAGGCATTGGCAAGCCAAGCATATCAGAATATATTGAAAGATTGAAACAACAAGGAAAAAGAATCAGAACCATACCACATGTTCCTCAAGGTATGATTTCAGGTTCATCCCAAATATTCCTGCAGAAGGCATGGCACAGGGCCGATAAGACATGGAATAATTCTTCAGTCTTCTTTCAATTAACAAAGAAAATATTTATTAACTTCCAAATGAACTAGCCAATGGGACTTAAATTTGTTTGCATGGCACCGCTCTACTCAGTGCAAGCACTGGGAGAGGTTCCATGTTCAAAACGAAGAAACATGGCATCTTACCGTTATTCTTGGAAAGGAAAAAAGAACATTAAAAAAAAATTCTAGAAAATGATTTTCAGTAAGCATGAAAATCATTATAGCTATTTTATGGAAGTGCAAACATTTACTGTGGATCATTTACATATGGTTTCAAGCAATGACATATTAAAACACAAAGCATGCAAGTAGAGGATCATGAGAAAGCATACCATGAGCAAGTCATAGTTATTGCATAACTCACGTTCTCTTAGCACATCATGAAGATTTTAGTTGCAGTATAACACAAGTCAAATAGATTGAGCAATGTATCGTATTTCAAAAGATCATACAATCCAACACTGGATAGTCTGGTTATTGAATCATGTTTTCATTGCCAAAATACAATTGCAAATGCAGAAGAGATGTCCAGAGTCTATGACAGTGAGAGAATACTTCCTAAAAAGACTCTAAAACATGTGGGCATACCCATAGAAATCATGCTCAGCAATGTGTTAGAATAACTATACCTGCTACTAAAGCACCAACAGCAACACAAAATGTCCCAACCTGAAGAAGCAGCTCGACTCTACTAACCTCAAGCCGGCGGGAGCTGAATAGGAGCAGTATAAAATTTTATAAGCAAACTGATTGATCGTATGACCTCCATAAGAAGGCTTCATAGAAAGAGATGACATCGCAATCATGCATGCTTTCCAGGGGGAAAAAAAAACAACTCAATATAAACACGCAGTCTTGAAAATCTAATGCTCATTGAGCATAAATCTTTTGTATCTATAATAGTTGAAAAATAAAAAGAGCTAGGTTCATTATAAGCAATAAAAAAAATCATGCTACACAGCAGCATACTTTTATAACTGTGTATCATGATCATCTGGTAGTTATTCTGCATTATTGAAGGGGCTTTAAAGGCTTATAAAGAATTAAATTATTAAAAAAAAAAGTCAAAGGCCATTGACATAACTGACACTAATGGATAACTGAGAATGATCAAACCAAACTTTTGGCTGCAGTCTTCACTTCAGTCTACAAAGAATTCAAAAGCTACATAGTACATAATGCATGGATTAATTGGGATTGTTCAAGTCATGACTTTAATTTCAAACACCTTATTTGTGCTAAAAGTTCACATATAAGTAGTTAGTCTATCTTGAATAATCAAAGTCATGTTGGTATATCATATACCCATTTACATTGCAATTGTTTTTGCTTGATTAAATTGATTTTATGTGGAACTTCAGGTGAAGTGACATCAAACACTATTTAATAATAGCATTTAAGCATTCTATACTTGAATCAGGTAAACTTGTCTTTCTGAGCTTTGAATCTGGTCAACTCATGGAGAAATACTTCTAATTGGGATAGCAAAACAACGAGATGATTAACTGAATTTCACCAAGGAAAAAAAAAGAATAATGCTAAGCAAAAAAAAAAAAAAAAGGAAAAAAAAAGGCACTCAGAACATAAATATTCAACTTCATGAATGAACAACTTAATGAGAAGAATAATAAAGACCTTAAATTCACAGCAATCGAGTCTTCCATTTCCTTTGCAGAGTCAAGTAACTTTTCTGCATGACCATGGCAAGATTCACATCTGAGAAAATTGAAAAAATTAATAAGGTACAATGAACTGATATTGCTAAATGATTGAATCTATAACCACACCTGGATGCAGAACATGTAAACATCCCTCTTCTAATTATTTTGGATTGGTTTTATAAGTCCAGACATTCTATACTTGATGGCAATTCGCAAGATCAACACAAGCCAGATTCACCATAAAGTGTCAACTCTTTAATATAGTTTTTGTCTAAGCTTAGGATTGGTAATCAGTAACATTTCGTGAGGGAAAAAAAAAGTAGGGGTTTGAATACAATAATAACATTTTATAATAAGTGCATATCACATGCAAAAGGACAAAACTTAATGCTTGAGCATTTGGGCCCCTTGAAGGTGGCATGACCAGGACAACAGCTTATATAGATTTATTTGTGGCTGCAGACCAAATTGATGGTAGTAGTTTAACCATGGACACATGGATTCTTATTTTAAATTTGTTATAGTGATGACCAGGGTAAGGCCCGTCTTTTCAGTGCTAGTTTTGCCTATCTACAGCTATTGCAAAGTGCAAAGCACAACTGTTAAAAAGATGGTTTGAAATAATATAAACTCTTTATATTAACATCAAACACAAGACAGATAAATGGTTATATGAGCAACCAATATATTGACTTGATATATTATTGAAACTATGTATCAAGAAAATGAACTTGGGGAAAGTATATGCATGTCAAGAAGGAAGAGAGAGAGAGAGAGAGAGAGAGAGAGAGAGAGAGAGAGAGAGAGGTTTCATGTTCACAAATAACTAAAGTCCAAAATTGTCCGTTTACTTGATATCAGTATTATACCTTTGAAGGTAATTCTCCAAAAGCATTTCGATCTCTTCCTCTTCTTCTGTGGAGAAACATTTCAATTGCAAAACCATGTGAACATCAGTAAGCTAAAGTATATTGAACATTGTATGTTTAAGTAAAATTTGTATTCAGCAAGAGTCTCAATCATATACCAAAATGTATGAAGATAGTCTCAAGCAGCACATAAAACTACTACAAAAATATGGCTAATTACTTGACCAGTTCTTTAGACATATATTTATATGCAACTTACATGCTCAAAAGATTGATGTAAAGAAACTGATTTTTGCAACTCTGGCATCTCTGAGAAAGTATGCTAGCAAGCAAAATCATTTTAAAAATTATCAATTGATTCTTTTTAAGCTCATTGATAGTTATTATATAGGAAGCCTCAGTTCGAAACAAAGATGCACCATAAAGTGGAACCAACTTAATATTTTTCCAAAAAGTATGGCAATAAAAACATATCAGTGCTTGCCACAATCTGTCAACTAAGAATGTATAATGTTGAAATTTAAATAATTTCAGTTAATGATTTAGAATCATTTAGCAATAGATATGTATTTCATACTGAATAGTGACAGTCATGGAGTATCTAAAAGATTTAGGGTGTGTGAGAAATATAACAAACACTACGATGTTACCTTCAGCAATTTTCTTTTCTAAGGGAAGGGAGCATTCCAAATCATTGTTCCCTCTCCGCACTGTACAGTTTCGTCCCATTACACAAATGCGGCGAATTTCATGTGGGTCCTCTAGCAGATCAAGCAGCATCTGTTTGAGAGCCCCTGCTCGTGATCCCAATTCAACCTTCCAACCAAAAACACAGATCATGTTACACTATTAGATGAAAAAATAACTCAGAAATGTAAGAAAAGCTACATAAGTACAGTGCCACACCAAGGTCTGTTTAGCAAGACGAAGCTCCTCCAACACATCAGCGGTCAACCGATTGGGCAGAACTTCAAGTAATGCAACCACCTAAAACATGGTAACACAAATGGTTATCAAAACAGGGGACCAACATTCAATGCACATCTCTGTCTATAATTCTCCAAAGCTGTTACTAAGGAATAACAAAAGATGCATGCTGATCGCTACCTTGAATGATAGCCAACATAATGTAAACAACAGAATTTGGTCTGATAGTCATAGCAAAAGTATACCAGTTTCCAAGATTGTGAAGCATATATTATGTGCAGTCCATATGCAACACAGGATAGTTTTATGTGTGCATAAGCTAGAATCCTCACTCAAGAATAATTGCAATCAATCACAGAATTACAAATTCCATAATTCATGTGGTAGAAAACCACATATAAACCACATTTGCATAAGTCATACGTTTCCACATTCTGCCTAAAAATATTATTTCTTCGTATAAAGAACAAAATATACTCACTATGTTCCCATACTCACACGAGGTTCTACATCCATTAACTTTTGTTCCAAACGTTGTATTCGAGAAAGCAATGCAGCTTCAACAACCTGCAAAAGTACATGAAAGTACTTCAGTAGATGAAGACATTTCTTCTTAAGTCCTTAAGCATAAATGCATATTTTAGATTCATAAAAGTTAGATACTGCACCAAATTTTACAAACAGCCAGTATGATACTGTATATAAATGCAAGATCCTGAGAAGTATGACGAACAATTTTTCCTGATGAAGGAAATTCAGCAATCAGTCCCTCCTAAATCAAGGTTAACCTTAGGTTGAAGTTAGAGAGGTAGCAAGAACAGGTCATATATATTGGTCTGTTTGGCATAGAGGTCCAGATTATTGATATAGAGCTAGTGCCTATGACATTGGCAGATTTGGTTCATTTCATTCGGATTAAAGTTTGCTCAACTTCAAACATAGCCAAGAGACAGATCTGTACATTATGGACAATAATGTCAATTTTCATCTGACTATATATCTCTTGATATTTCATGAAACACTTGGAAAAATGTTAAGCTGTTTTAAAATTTTTCATATAATGAAATATGCGGATATTTTTCGAAAAAGAAATGTGACTGAATAAATTCTCCCGGGCATCGGTTAACATTTAAATAAGAAGGAAACAGCTTCATAAGCTTTGTTTCATAGACCTATCTATAAAACTTCTGATCTCTTAATACATATTAACAAGGATCGCTGTACGATACGGATCCCGTACTGATGGTGGACCGGTACGATATGGTACCGGTACCATACCATACCGACACAGGTACGCTTCGGCGTACCAATTCAGTACTGGTACAATTTTTTTTTTTATTTTTTTGGATGTTTAAGTTATTAATTGATAAATACAACCTCAAAATTACATTATATTGCATATTATTGACATATTTGGTTCAATTTTTGAGTTCGGTAGCGGTACAGGGACTTTGATCCAAAATTTAAATATATATTTATTTACATTATATTACAACTATATCATCCTAAAATTAAAATATATATATATATGTGCATTAAAAAATTATATATAAATTAAAATAATTTCAATAATAATTTTAAAACTTATAAATTCAAAATAAATATGTTATATGCTTCAAATAATATTTTTGAATTAACTAAAATATAACACTATTTTTACATATTTTTTATTTTATAATATTTTTTATTATTTAAATAATTATAAAAATATTTTTTAATTTCAAATATTTCAAAAAAATTTGAGGTTAGATTTAAATAGCTTGAATCATTCTAAACATGATTCTAAAACTCTAATTTTTTATTTTTTTAAATTTATTTTTTTAATATTTTTTTATGAATAAATATATATAAATTTAAAAAATATATAAATAATAAAAATTAACAATTTTAGTATCATATGTAGATCTTTAAAGATCTATCACATATAATTAAATTATACCAAAATCACAAAATTTTGGCATGATTTCCTCTTATTTTCATACTTCCTCGTTTTATCCTATTTTTAACAACAAAAACATAAAAAAAAAATATTTATTAAAAAATAACACATTACCTTACTTCTGACCAAAAATCAGCGTCTCCTCGAATCAGTGCTGTAATTTGACGGAATTTTTTTTTTTTTCTTATTTTTTCAATGTCTCGACGGTTTCGTTGAAAGCCTCGGGAGTTCTTGAGAGCTCTCGAGCTTCTCAGAGAACTAAATCACCTGGGCTACCACTAAAAGACAGCCCAAACCCCACTCCCCCCCTTTTTGCATGTGCCAATGTCGGTACAGTTCGGTTCACGCCGAACCGAACCCTATTGGTCCATACGTCCGATTTTGGGCGTATGGACACGAACCGTACTGAACCGAGTGGTTCGGAGGGTTTTCAGAAAAAATCCCCCGAACCGGATCGGCTGGCTGCCGGTCCGGTTTGGTACGCGACGTATCGGATGGTTCAGCCCGGTACGGCGAACACTACATATTAATTTAGTTCAAGATATCCAATTAACACGCTGACGTAATTGGTATAACCAAGCATCACCTGGGCATGAATTCATTCCCAACGTGATTTAAACTGATGAAATCACTTGGCATCTACAGACAAGGCTTTCAAGTGAACCTTCTCAAGATATGTCAACGTGTGATGATCCTGGCAGCTATAAAAGAAACAAGGTGTTTTAAAAGTAAGCCAAATGATTGGAAGAACAAAATACAAAATAATATGAGGATGGATGCGTGAAGCAAACTTTGACAGGGGAGGTAGCCCAAGGTAAGTTTGAGCATCAAAGAGGGAAAAACATAAAATAGAATATAAAGCTTCTCAGGTTTTCATTAATACAATGGGAGATTTTTATATGAGCGAAAATGATACAAGTGGAAACAAGAAGGATAAAAGCTACAAAAACACAAAAATGAGGACCGCAAAAATGGATAGACATGTTAGGGTTGCGCCTATGAAGCTAAAGGTTGAGTTTGTCACAGATCCTCTCTATCAGTATCCCCAGATGGATTTCTGAAATTTTTTTCCAGTGATTCATTTTACTCAACGCAAAGTTATGAGATGTATAAAAAACATTATTAGAGTTGACAAACCAAATGGAGACATTGATACCTAGAGTAAGCTTGTAGAACTTAGTAACTGCTTCAACAAGTATTACAGAAAGGTATTCCATAAAATCCAAACCAATACCGTTTACATATGGATACAAAATGATGACATAGAAATCATATCATACCTCAAGTTCAAAAGGCATGTCAGGTCCTCCATTGATGTTTTTAGGATTTAAGCGAGGCAACAATGCCTTCAGAAAGGCTTTACCTCCTTGCTACATAAGTCAAGAGAATAGGTCGTTAATCAAGAGTAAGTTTATCAATGTTCATATGCTAAGAAAGCATTAAACATGCTTAGCTGGAAACGCACCGATTATAATCAAATACAAGACTCGTTCATGCATTGCAATTGCTCTTAAGGTGCCAAGGTTTAACAAAATAGCCTGCTCACGTACCTATCATACAATGTTTATAACAAATATATAAGTATAATACATGAAATTCAATGATAAATCAAAATAACTCAATTGTAATTTATATTATTTTTACAAGGATCACATGCAACAAACAACTGTCAGTTCTATTTATGTGATATAATGCTAATGAATACAATTACAAAAACACTACATCCAACACCAACAACAGAAAAACCATTTAAGCAAGATGTTATCATTTTGGAGTTGTAGCAGGAAAAGACAAAGGACAGAATTATTTGTGAGCATTCGTGACAATGTCTTTAGAAAAAAGAAAATATTTTGAATCTGGAAGTCCACAACCAAATAGTTTGCAATTAAATCAAAGGTAAGTGAAGTACAAAATTTCATTTACATAACTAGCAAAGCAAAATTATCTGACTACCTGTGTACTTTGGGAGATCATGTGAAGCAGATATATGAAGCATATCCAAAAAAAAAAAAAAAAATCATACGCAAGAAACTTTCACTTCTACAAGTTAAATGCCATAAAGCATCACATACAACCATTAAATTATTTTAAGATCCAGATATTTTTTGTGGTAGTTGAAACTTAAAAGTTCAAGACTTTCTATTCGAAATTTCCATAAGCTATCAGTTCCATAAGGTTAGGATCTATCTCATTTTATTTAACTTCAGAACTTGAATTGAAAATCAAAATAGATTTAATAAGATATAATTCTAGGCTATGGGAAATTATAACAAAAAGACTCAATTGAAATATTCGAACCATACTTCCAATTTCTAAGAATCAACATATGGAAAAACATGCAACTTATATACTGTCGAAGCAAGTCTAAGATGAAATGCTGTTAGCTCTTTATGCATTGATTATTATGGTTATAAAATGGCAAATTCCATATAACTAACTCAATAACAAGACCCATGGTGGATATGATAAGTATTCTTCTGCCATTACATCATGGTTTGCATGAGATTGATTAACTATAAAATCTATATACCTTGACATAATAAAGTAGAATGACAAATTTGTATAAAAGGCTAAGGGAATTAGGAACTTTTCCCACTTACCAGCAAAGAAGGCATTGAATTTGTCAACCATAATGATGGGTCAACACTTCTAACATCTCTAGGGCGAAGACCTAATATTGAAGACATAGCCAAAAGAAATTTTCATGATAAACATACACAAACAACAAACTTCAGATGAAGGTTATTTAGATCAGTAAAATCTTCACATCTGCTATTGTGATGTGTAGATTTTTTCACTGGATTGGCAACAGACTAGAGAACTGTCAAGCATAAAAATAGTATAGCTAGTTACAGTTGTCCCAGCTGATTGCCTAGTCCTACAAACAAGTGAAAGTCCACATGTCACAGTAACAGATCGTCTGAGATGAACTATAATTTTTGTAAAAGACCATATTAACATATAGCTTCCCATGAGACAATCATAAAGTAAAAATACCAAGCAAGTTCTTGCTTACAGATTGAGATAATAAAGTTGAATCAGCAAACAACTGGCAAAACTTTTTTTTTTTTAAATTTTCATAAAAAAGCATTATTCTTAAGCTCCCCTGGAAGAAGTGAAGTACGACCAAAAGTAGAAAAAGTCACAGATTAGAAGGGAATGCAATTGGATTGCTGTTTATATAGTGATGACTTGTTAACAAACTACACCATAAAGAAAGCATGTGTCATCTTCGGCCAAAAAAAAAAAAAAAAAAAAGGAAAACACAAAAAAAGTTGCTTAGGAAAGTCCTGGAATTCACTTGGTACATACCACTTGACTTCAACAATTGTCGCCTGTTAATCTTTTTTGTAGAGATTCTTCCATCAGATTTTACTTCTATCACCTGAAACATACCAGTCTCTTTAAATAAAAACTTAACTCTACATATGCAGGTTCGGAATAAAAGCAGCCTAAAAAGTTGCATCACCTATCGTGCAACCAACTTATGAGCTACACACAATGTCATGACCCAGTAAGATGGAATAAAGATTAAACGAAATTGCCACAACAATCTCACCTGTTAAGCGAACACAAAGAATCTAGACATATTCATTATCAACTTGGAGAAAGCATATGATATAGTATAATGAGCAATGCTTTTAAGGCCTATTAGAGGTTCATGCAGTCTAGTAAGAAGAGCTCAAATAATTGATAAAGGGTAAGAGAAGAAGACATAAGCTAAAATGGACAGATGTTGCAAGAGGATATAAAAGCTTGCAGTACCACCAGAGGCAGCCCTTAGGTTTGATGACTATGGTTATGGTTTATGATAGATACTGGCAAGCTACGATAGATAGAGATACCACTGGCATGAGTCTAAAAATTTCCAAACTTAATTAGAAAATGGTTCAAAATTGGTTATTTTCATTAAAAACAATCTGGATCATCTCTATAAGTGTTTTACAACATCCAGATTCCGCAGACCAGATCTTTAAAACATAATTTATTGTGGATTTTGATATTCAGAAAATATTAGAAACATGAAGAAAAGGATTAGTGCTTTCTTATTCTATGACTTGTAACTTGTGGGGATAAAAGATTTTTCCGTCAAAATACACAGAGACATGATAATCTACAGTTTAACAAAGAATCATAATTTTGTCTAATTAAAACATATATATCATCCAAGTGATTGAGAATTTGAGTTTAGTGTATAAAACATTTCTTCTATTTCGTCAGATGTTATCATTGACTGAAGGAGTAGAAATTCTAAGCTCATTAGTGAAAAGCACAACAAAAGCACTAATGAAAAATTACATATGGTACTTTATGGGATACTCTGTCCAGTATTCACGTCCTAGATCAATTGAATTTCATGTAGCCTCCCAAATATGAACTCATGTACACAGAATTCATAATATAAAAATGAAAATTTGGAAGCATACAAGTCATTTCGGCCAGAAATAGAGGAAAAGGAAAAAGAATGGTCCAAGTTGTCAGCTTTGAGTAGATCACCTCATAAACAGGTTCTCTGATGCCAAGAGAAATTGTCTCCGTAGAGACTGCGCTCCTCTGCTGCCAAGATCGGGCAGGAGAACTGTGAGTGGCTGCATCACTCGCACCATTCTCGAGGCCATCGGAGTGAAACCCCGTCTGCTCGGGTTCAACAAATTCCTCTTGGACAATAGCCTCTCCGTCACCCCCCTTCCCCTCCGCCAACGATCTCGACCTCGACCGCCCCGGGACGACAGCTATAGGGACGGGGATTGTTGTCTTCCTTCTTGATCTTTTGTTGCATTGGAAGGACGAAAACCGAGAGGAGTGAACAGCGTTTAAAGCGGGGAGGGAGAAGAAAGGAGGGCGGTGGTGGTGGACGATTGGAGGCAAATGAAGGAAGAGGAGGAGGAAAGAAGAAGAGGAGGAAGAAGCAGCAGCAGCCATCATCGCCAACAGGTGGCCAACGATTCAACGATCGAAGCATGTGATGATGAGGGAGGTAGAAGAGGCACTAAACCACCTGCTTCTTCGTTTCATCTCATGATAATCTTCTTCTCCTCTCATCTCCCTCTACCACCATTTATGATAGCAGCTGTTGTTGCTGCTGATCAAAGCAACTCACTCATCCTGATAGCTTCGTCCGGTGGGGGAGAGATTGGCCGGGGGTGGAGGTTGTTGGGAGAGATTGGGGGTGGGGTGGATTATTTTCGCCTCTTTCTTGGGTTCGTATGTGTTTGGTGGGAGTTTAATTAGTTTGTGGTGGATGGAGCCTTGGGCGACGATATCCACTTGTTTCGTTGTTTGGAGGCTCGGGTTGGCCGTTGGTGACGGGCCGCCAGCTGTGCGGATGCGGGTCGGACTATTGGTTTATTAATACAATATTTAATTTTAAATTTTAAGATTTTACAAATTTTATATTAAATATTTATTTAAACATAAATCTATTTAAATATATAATTTTATCTTAGCTTCTCAAATAATTTTATTTTCTAAATAAAAAAATAATATTTTAATCTTTATTTCTCTCTTCTCTCTTAAAATTCTATGGATACATTTTACTCTTTGAAAGACTTCCATAAATAAAGAGATATATTTTTTAATTTATTTATAAAATATTTAATTTAAAATTTTGAAATTTTGAAATTTTATATTAAATATTTATCTATATATAAATCTATTTATAATATAAAATTTTTTCTTAGACTTCCAAATAACTTATTTTCTAAATAAATAAAATTTAATATTTTTATCTTCATTTCTCTCATCTCCTTCTACTACAGTGATTGTTTCTAAACGGTATCTTAAAGAAGAAACAAAAAAAAAAAGATCTAGACACATTCTTCCTTCTCACAAGGCATCCTAAATAGATGCATCACAAGCTAACTCTTGGAAAACTTTAATAAATGAAGACATGCATTCTTATGAAGAGATGTACATTTCAATCTAATTGTGATTCTAAGGGATACAACCCGTTGCAATCCTTGATGGATGACTTATGTAAAAGAATGTATTGGGAGGATACCTAAACATCCAATCCTATTAATCCTTTCATATTTATAAATAGAAAAGAGATTATACTTTCCATCTATAAAACAACATCCTCTTGCATTTGAATAACACCAAATTAAAGAAGAGAATCAAGGGTGAGTGCACCAAAGTGCACATGCCAAGCATTTGAAAAAAAAATGATTATGTTCATATAAAAAAAATTGAGAGAAATTACTTTAATTAAATTAATCAATTTTCAACATATTTGAATTTAACTAGTTCGAATTCGACCTTTATCCTTTTGCACTTTGTTGGGTGGATGTCTGACCAGGACACCACCTCCCAAGATACTTTCAGTACCACGCGATGCAGCAGGAAGAAAGAAGAATCAAAACAAAAGGAAAAACAATCAAAATACATGGATCAGCCACAAAAAGGCTCGCCTCCACGGGGCATGCAAACTTCACTATGAAAAGAAAATTTTACAAGAGGAGACCTCATCCTCAACCATTGTACACCCAATTCTCTCTCACATGAAGTTCCCCTCACAAAAGCTCTCTCTCTCTTGGAGACCCCCTGAACCTCTGAAGAGCCTGGCGACCGCTGTCCAGGAGCCTCCTGCTCCTTCCCTCACAGCGCCCTCGCCCCACTCTCTCTCCTCTGGTTCGTACGACGACGAGAAACCGAACCCCACCCTCTTCTGTTCGTTCTCAGGGCCTTTTAAAGGCTTAAACATAGGTTAAAACACGATTAGAGACGGATTAGGAGTCCTAAACAAAGCCAAAAAACCCTCCAGACCGTCGGATCAAGACCGGGAGCCTCCTGGGCCGTCGGATCGCGCTCCGGTCCACGGAATAGTGCCGTGGACCGTGAGAAACGTGTGGGAAACGCCCACGCGGTCCACAGACCGCACCGTGGACCACCCGATCCACGGTGGACCGGGGCAAGGGGCCAGCAGGCCCGCTGGCCTGGGCCGCGCCTGCGCGCTGGCCTGTGCGCGCCTGGGCCGCGCGCCCGCCTGGGCCCCGGGCCCCCACCGCGCCGGCCTGGGTCGCGCGTCCCGCGCGCCACCGCCTGCGGCCGCGCCGCTGCCGCCCGCTGCCGGTCGCCGACGGTCCTCCGTCGCCTCGATTCTCGTGCCGACTTCATAAGCTCATATCTCCTCCATCCGAGCTCCGTTTCAGGTGATCTTGGTCTCGTTGGACTCCATTTTTCATCGCGAACCTCGCTGTGGGCTCAATGTGGGCTGAATCTCGAGGCATCAAATCCTAACAATCTCCACCTCGACTCGATATTCGGCCTCTCCAAACTCCGAGAGCTTCTGGATCTCCTCGCTCCCATGCCCTGGGGCAATCGCCTGCTGATCATGGATGGGCAAACATGGGAGTCGAGCCAGGCTGCTCGATCCCATCTCCGTCGTATGCTGTGCTCTTCCTGACCTGAGACCTGCTCGGGGCATCATCCTGCGGCAATAGGAATCTTACCTTGCAACGTCGCCTCTCGTCCTCCCGAGTCTCTTGTCTCGTGCCCGATCCGCCTCCTGGAGCTCCACCTCGCTCTGGGCTCCACCTGACTCCCGATGCTCCACCTCGCACTGGGCTCCCTGCCAGGTAATAATGTCCTCCGCTCTCCTTCTTCCCTCCAGCACAATCCTATCGCCGCGTAGCACCCTCAGGATTCCTCCACCAGCTACCGTCCTGTAGCCTCTCGAATCCAGTCTGCTAAGTGAGATAAGATTCTGCCTGAAATCGGGTATGTATCGGACCTCCCCCAATCTCCTCACTGCACCGTCATGTGTCCTCCAGCTGACCGTCCCAATGCCTCTGATCGCACAGCTCGATCCATCCGGCAGATATACAGTGCTCTCACTGTTTTTCAGGGAGTCAAACTGTTCCTCTCTGCAACACACATGATAGGGGCATGCAGAATCTAATATCCACTGCTGGGAAGAAGTAGATACCTTGTCAGATATCTCCAGGACATCTCCATCTGAATCGCTGCCGGCCGTCGCTACAGCAGCCACCGTCCGATTTTTCAGTTGAGGGCAATCTCTGGCTAGATGCCCCAACTCCTCACACCGGTAACACTTGGTTTTGCTCAAGTCCCTCCTGGACTTAGACCGCCCTCGTTGCGATCTCCTGTCGCTCCGTCTACCGCCTCCTGCACCTCCAGAAGCCACCAAAGCTGAGCTATCGACATCTGAGCTCGAAGCTGGGTTCTCCCTCCTGAGAACCTCGTTCTGGAGTATCGCCGCGGTGACCTCGTCCATCTTGATAGTGCTCTTCCCCACTAGAAGAGCAGTCACCAAGGACTCGTACGAAGAAGGAAGCGACGCCAGCAAAACCAGCGCCCTGGTCTTCTCCTCAACGTTCTCGCCAACGTTGAGAAGGTCGGTGAGGATCTTCTGGAAGTGGCTCAGATGCTCCTGCACGCTCTGTCCCTCAGTCATCCGCAGTTGGTAAAACTGCCTCCAGAGGAAAAGAGTGTTGGTGAGAGACTTCGCCATGTACAACTCCTCGAGCTTCGACCACAGCACCATCGGGGAAGTCTCGCTCAGCACATGGATCACCACCTCATCCGTCAGGTACATGCGGATGGTACTCACCGCCTGCATCTGTAGCCGTTTTCAATCCCGCACCTCCATGGTGGTCGGCTTCTCATCGCACAAGAGAGCTTCGATCAACCCCTGTTGGATGAGTACGTCCTTCACCCTTGCTTGCCACAAGGAGAAATTGCTCTTACCATCGAACTTGTTGATCTCCATCTTGATTGTTCTTGTTTTCTCCATCTTCAGTCTTGCTCACCACCACTGCAGTCTGCGTCCTTATACCGCCTTGCTCTGATACCACTTGTTGGGTGGATGTCTGGCCAGGACACCACCTCCCAAGATCCTTTCAGTACCACGCGATGCAGCAGGAAGAAAGAAGAACAAAAACAAAAGGAAAAACAATCAAAATACGTGGATCAGCCACAAAAGGGCTCGCCTCCATGGGGCATGCAAACTTCACTATGAAAAGAAAAATTTACAAGAGGAGACCTCACCCTCAACCCTTGTACACCCAATTCTCTCTCACATGAAGTTCCCCTCACAAAAGCTCTCTCTCTCTTGAAGACCCCCTGAACTCCTGAAGAGCCTGGCGACCGCTGTCCAGGAGCCTCCTGCTCCTTCCCTCACAGCGCCCTCGCCCCACTCTCTCTCCTCTGATTCATACGGCGGCGAGAAACCGAACCCCACCCTCTTCTGTTCGTTCTCAGGGCCTTTTAAAGGCTTAAACATAGGTTAAAACACGATTAGAGACGGATTAGGAGTCCTAAACAAAGCCAAAAAACCCTCCAGACCGTCGGATCAAGACCGGGAGTCTCCTGGGCCGTCGGATCGCGCTCCGGTCCACGGAATAGTGCCGTGGACCGTGAGAAACGCGTGGGAAACGCCCACGCGGTCCACAGACCGCGTTGTGGACCACCCGGTCCACGGTGGACCGGGGCAAGGGGCCAGCAGGCCCGCTGGCCTGGGCCGGCCCGCGCGCGTGGGTTTGGGCCGCGCCTGCGCGCGGGCCCGCGCGCGCCTGGGCCGCACGCCCCGCTGGGCCGCGCGCCCGCTTGGGCCGTGCGCCCGCCTGGGCCCCGGGCCCCCACTGCGCGGGCCTGGGGCGCGCGTCCTGCGCGCCACCGCCTGCGGCCGCGCCGCTGCCGCCCGCAGCCGGTCGCCGGCGGTCCTCCGCCGCCTCGATTCTCGTGCCGACTTCATAAGTTCGTATCTCTCCATCCGAGCTCCGTTTCAGGTGATCTTGGTCTCGTTGGACTCCGTTTTTCACCGCGAACCTCGCTGTGGGCTCAATATGGGCTGAATCTCGAGGCGTCAAATCCTAACACACTTTAAAGAAGATACAAATTTGTACATTGTATTTTAAGAATAAACTTAAAATCGGATAATATCAAAACTTAATTATTTACTTAATATATAAAGATTATTAATTAAAAAATTAAGAATTTTATGAAAAATTTTGGAAAAAAAACTATTCGTTACGGACACATGCAGTACCTCCAACCCATGCCGTCGGAAAGCGCTTATTATTTTAAAAAAATAAATTAAATTGTTGTAACCAAAAAAGAAAAAAAAATGATAAGAAAAAAATAATTTATTAGAGAATGGCAAGGAAGTCGGTTTGATAAAGTTATTGTGTTGGACTGAAATTCTATCTTTATTTTTATTCCTCCTATTGCAGTCAAAGATTTATGGTTGGGAAGGATAGTCCCTTTCTATATAAATTCGGGATCTGCATGGGCCACTAATATTATAGTCAAGGGTCTATGACTCGGCATATGAGGTATTGTTTGCTTTAGTCCATGAGCTTTCTAATTTTGTCCCTTTAGATTTCAATCCAAAAGTTACATCATATAGAAAAGATAATTTTTTTCTATATAAATTAAAATTTCTTTTGATTTATAACTATAGTAGAACTAATGGTGCCCTTCTTCCTTATCATTACTATCTCCTATCTTATTTCTTGAGATTTTTTTAAAAAAAAAAAAAAAAATTGTGGCAGTTCTTATCTTCAATAAGCTCATTGACGAAGTGCATAACCGTCTACTTTCCTATCTTCTTACAACTATTACTCCCTTTAGACCCGGACCATCTAGATCTGATATGCTTCTTCTACTTACCAGTGGACCTTTCTGGATAATGTAGTCCTTGCTTTGCAAAACTCACTTTTGACATCAGAAATAGTAGGCAAAGGCGATGACCAGATAACCATCATTCCTGCTCAGAACCTAAATTTTGACTTTTCGCGTATAAAGAGGGATATCAAGAAATACCGTGACCTCATACTCATCAAATTAAAGGTTTTTGGTACCATCAGAAAGAAATGAAGTATATACAACTCTTTTTTCAAAATTCTTAATGAGTAATATTCAGTTTCCCTATCCATTTTTGATATGCTAATACCTTCTATTTTTTGGCAGTTCATGGAGAAGTGAGACTCTTCCCCCAGTTTTATTGGGTGGTAGAACTTAATAAATACAAGCATGATGACGGTTCAAAAGGTGTAGATAGAGGACAAGGAAGGTCTGAAATAGGCTGCAATAAAGCCATTGAGGACCTATCAGCAGCAAAGGAGACAAAGGAACTCGGCAAGATTCCATGCTTGTCCAACACTTTGATAGAGCATAAATTTTCCCATGCTGTAACATTTGCGGAGTTTTGTGAAGAACTGTGGTGGTTGAAGATTTTTTCCGAAGGAAAATTCACGAATTCAGTTCGTGCGGCACCTGCCAGCGAAATACTATTCGGAGTTGATCCCAAGCTTTCTGAGAGACGGTAGGATTCTTGCGTCTCCATTGTCCAAAGGACCTGAAGATTAGGGGGCCAACCTATCAACTTCAGACATGATTTTGAAAGGGTTCAAATACTCCTTGTAAATGGGCACTTAATGAAAAGATGGGTTTCAGGAACTAAAAGCAAGAACAAGCACCACATAACTAGAATGTAGTACAAGTGTCTTGAGTGGATATGCTTGGCACAGACCTAATTCAATTTTATTGATATCTCTATATATTTATTTTTATGAGATATATTATGTTTGAGGTGTGAATATTTTTTTAAAATTTTTTGTCTTATATTCTGCAATCTCCAATATTGAAGATAGTATAAAAAATTTTTAATTATCTTAGCTCGTGATTTTTTTCTTTAGTTCAGAGGATTTTTTACATAAATCCTAAGTTTGCACTTTGTTTTTTTTAATTTCTCTTTTATTTGGCATCTTGCTACAACCAAGAATCCAATAGTGTATAGAGTTGAGCACGGGTCGGGTTCAATCGGATTGAAAGAAAAATTTCATCCGACCGAATCCAATCGAGTTGAAAAAAATTCAACCCGCTGCCGACCATTTATCATGTATAAAATGTTTGAAATCGAAGTGAATAGTTTGTAATTAGTTTGAGTGGGTTGTATTAGTTTGAACTTCAATGTTGACTCAATATTGATTTTAAGTCCAATGTTGGCTCATTTAAGTTTATTTATTTTTTTTTATCAATTTAATGTAAAAAGACCTAAACTTTATAAGTTATAAATTTTAGACTTATTTTTAAACTAGTACAAAATAAAATAAAAAAAAAAAAGATTTACTTATCTAAAAGCAACTACATCTGAAAACTTTTATTTCAGAATTGTCTCAAATTAATGTGCTACCATCAACAATTTAACATTAATATTTTCATGAATCCAAATGGGTGATGCGGTATTTTTTAGAATGAAGTATTGAAGTCTAAACGACGTTGTCTTAAAATGAAAGTGAGTTTGTAAAATACTGTATATATCGGTTGGGATTGGTTTCATAAGGTTTAAAAACGTAGAAATCGAATTCGACCGTAAATAATTTATTTTTTATAAATCCTAATCCAATTCTATCCGATTTATGTTTTTCAACCGATCAAAATCGATATTTATTGGATCGGATTAGATGGGTTTCTTCGGATTAGATGTCCAAGAACTTGAATTAGTGACCCAACGAGAAGAATAAATTGTTAACCTGCAGCCTTGAAGTTAGATTAGAGTAACAGACTGATAACTTAGAATTCAAATCATTGACAATCATCTGCAAAGAATGACACTGAAGTTTGTTCCAACATTTATACCTCAGATACCTATTGAACACTCATCCGTTGCAAAGAATAGCATTCATTGAACCACGATTAAATTTTTTTTTTTTAAAAAAAAATCTACAAAATAATACAACAAAAAAATCAGTAAATATGAGAGACTATAGTACATTTAACAAAATAGCAATAAGTTTATTTTCTTTTGAATTTGCATCTATCTACCTTTTCCAATGCCACCGATATTCCAAATTATTAGAAGCTTGGGCTTTCGCATGGATCAATCCTGGGGATGAATGTGAACATTTAGTCTCCTCAGCCACACCGAGTGCAGGAGCATATGATACAGGTCGAACCTCTTTGGAGGGCTATTCAACATGAAATGCCTCTGCACTATCTTCACTCTCCTCTGCATTCGTATATACTGCCTCGGTGATATGCTCATCAGAATGTTCTTAAGGTTGGGGATGTCCTCGACGGAGACCTGGACCGAAAAGGCCTTCCAATTAAGAACATCACTAAGTGGCAGCACATAATGGTCGTTAATCGTGACGGGCACGCACTCGAGATAGATTGCCTCCATGATTCTTGGGCTCGCCACTTCATATCCACTCGGGCAGAGGCAGAACTTGCTCTTCTTCATCAAGTCAATGTAGGAAACCCCTTGGGGGAGATACTCATGGACTTGTATATCCTTGTCTTTGTCCTTCCAGTGCTTTATTAGCACAGGCCGAACAGGCCCATGATTTCCTCCGGCGAAGAATGCAAGGATCGGACGACCTGAAGCAGATGGTCCACCAACATTAACGACAGCAGATCTCATGTTCATCTCCGGAAGAGAAACATCTTTCAAAGGGTTGAACCCCTCCGACGTGTTTGCATTGCACAAGACGCGAATGGAGTTGAAAAATAGATGAGAATGGCCACCAGAAGCATAAGGCCCCTGCCGGAGTCCAAAATGCAGTGATTATTAAGAATTCGAAAGCTCCATCAGATTGATATATAGTGGAGTTGAACAATCTCCTACGACATTAGTTGAGATCAAGAGCATGGATGAAAGATGCACATGCTTGCATGCATGCAGAACAGATTAATTACATACCGACATAATGACCAAATTATCACGGATGTTTTAAAGCCCAATTACTTTTTTATTTGGATATATTTATCCAGTAGAACGCACCTAATCATGCACAAGAAAGAGGAAAAAGTGCATTACCACCTTGAGGCAATAACCTTAGCTTGGTTGAGAATTTCTCTGACTAATAAATGTGCTGGGAAGTAACAGAAGATTGACATGAAATAATTACTGGATATTAACCCAAGGAATGAGATGTTTATCTTACCCAGTCATGGCAGGAAAGCATGAAATGATCTGCACCAAGACTTCTATTCCAGTATGGGTATTTCTAGAAATGACATCAATATAATCTCGGACTGTTCGTCTCAAGGGACTCATATCACGGCGATCGCGCTGGTAAATGTGTTGAACCATCCTTACGACACTGAATGGAAGGAAGAACACATGAGCTCGGTCAGGATCTCTGGTTCTCAGCCTGTTTTCCATATCCATGCTATTTATGAACAATCCCTCTGTAGAATATATGCTCAAGCAGGGGCCATCATGGAATATTGGTGGCTCACCTTCTCCATAAACATACACCTTGAGCAACTTCTCCATTTCCAAATAACTCCTGCAATTCCTCCAAGGATAAGGAATTGTTAGGGAAAAAAAAATAAATTATGAAGGCCAGTTTATAAGGATTGCATTATTTTATTATTGTATTCCTTCAGCTAGAAAGCAAGCAATCTGTTTAATGAAAGTTGTGAAGATTCACCAAAGATCATCTATTATTACCTATGAAATGCATACGCATTCCTGTATGCTGGGCCTATCGGAACATAATCTTTGTCCGCTAATGCTGGACGGTTTGAATTTTGAACATCTTCTCTGATCGCAGCGCGAGCTCTTGCGAGACCAAGTTCGAGCCTCTCCAGCTTTATATCTTTTCTCCTTTCTCTTCTAGTATTGCTTATATTATGGAGGACTACTGCTGCCTATCAGATCAACAGCATTAACTCAATGTGGTCAACTACTCATTAATTCCATCTAAACATTCTAACTGTATAAACATTTTACATATAAACAACTTGCAACAGTAAATAAATGATTACAAGAAGAAAGATTTTTTTTTGAGTTTTTTTTTTTTTTTTTTCGGAGGATAAGGAGAAGAAAGAAGAAAGATGAAGCAATGAACCAGAACCAAATTTTTTATGCCAGCTAGAATATAAAGCTGAAAGCAAAGCAAACGGATATAGAGGGCCACAAAGCTTTAGTCCTTTAAAATATGTTTCCTGCTCTCTGTTGTCCGTCAGGACCTTGCAAGATTGCCTTATCTAAGAGCAGTAGAAGAAAACACGAGTTGGACCACGTTGTCATTGGTTGTCCGCGGGCTGAGACATTTAATGCATACCGAAACATGACTTGTGGTTAGGATATAACTTTGTTCCGTCCAGACTCGTGTGCATCTTTAAGCTAAAATATTTATACTTACATGACAGTTCCCAAACTTTGCGGCCAATCAACTCATGAAGGATACAAACAAGAAAATTTCTCCACCGGATCTGAAATCTATGTAATGTCCCGAATGCAAATTCCTATACATTGAAACGAGCCACATTCAGGTGTCCCCATTACTACAATAGAGTGGCTCCACGAGCAAAAATGAAAAAGATCAATTGCATGTAATAAGTTCCTATTGATGTACACTTGGGTTACCACATCAAGACTTGTAACACGTGTTGTTTTGATAGCCTTGTCCTTAGGGCAGCACATATGACATTTTAACCATGGAAAGCACAAGCAACAACCACATTAACGGTGACTTTTTTAAAATGACACATCAATTGCACGGATAACTGCATGAATGTATTCGATCAAGTAGGAATCTTGCAGTAAAATTTTAATATTAACTTAATATAACATGTCCTCATCGTTATAGCGTTGCTGTTGGACCCAAATTGGAATAATGTAGGATGCACCAGGCATCAGTCCATTTCAAGGCCTTATTGATTGGATGAGATGGTTTTGGCGACAAAGAGACCAATGTAGCAAATAAGCTAGACGCAGAAGAGCTAGCTTTGCCGGACGGTAACTTTCCCACACTTCGCCTGTGTATCCTAAATCATACAAGGGGCCCTAAACAGCGGGCACTTGCTCATCTGACGTGGTAAACAAACATCAGGTGATAGCATCCATCCAGTTACAACTGCAATTATCGAGAAACTCTTTAGAACTACATGCATATCAGTCTTCAACCTGTCGCATTGTAGTGCGTTGTGGGACCAAATGATCAATTAATATTAACCATGCATCATTATATATGGTTCTATTTAACAAAATAAGTTAAGACCCGATTGGATCCAACAAGTCTTTATTGTACAGTGTGTCTAGATGGTACCATGCTTGAGAGGTTGGTATCATGCATGGGGCGGATAAAGACAAAAAGAGAACAACTGTAATTCTACTTCACACTCCGAGTTTGATCCTTCAGTCTCTTATTTGTATCGTTTTCTTTTTGTCTTTGGCCCGTTGGCCCATTGTACCTTATAAAAAAATAAAGAAACGAAAAAGGAAAAATACGACAACTGTAATTCTCATTAGCACGTCCCTCCTCGACCATGTGTAACATTGCGTACCAGCATGTATTCTATTTGCGCAATGCTGGTACTCCCAAGTCCCCATTGCACAATAATGGATGCATAGAGTTTGGTACCCATTTAATGCACCGCTAGATCCTTTGTCATTCTCCTTCTTACTTCTGCGTTCATCCATGCCAAAAGTAAAACACGCATGCGAAACATGCGTGGTCGACCCTATTCCCTACCTTGGGGGCATGCTAATGAATCTAACTCTAGTTATCTATTACTGAAAGATCACACAAACTAAACATGAACCAGTGGATGGAAAAAGGGATTTGGTTGGATTCGACATTACACACGACCCAAACCAGACATAGATGGTTCCAAGCACAAGACAAAGTTTCAGATTAAACTCAGACAGGACTTAACTAATCTAATTGAGTGAGCAAGATGTCAGGCAGCCGTTGGCGTAAAGTCTTTTCAAGCTTCTACCAGAGACCTAGATTAATAAAATACTGTCTTCATCAAAATTATGGGGTCTGGAAACTTTATGGTATTAGTTGAATGGCGCCACTTCATGTTGTGGCAAAAAGATCTAAGCCAGTGACCCACCAAAGGAAGATCACCACACTAGCTTCCAAACTTCCAATTTCACCTCACTCCGCCGTTGCATAGAACACCAAATTTGGTCACCGATCTTGTAAGCAGTGGTCCCTTCTCCATGAATGACGATGAAATCAAAATCATCATAGACATCTTCAGCCATTCATATCATTCACTCGGACCACGCAGGCAAAAGAGATTCCATTTTTGTTTTCGGTAAAGATGCATCCAAAAGGGTTCGATTGATGGTCACAGAAAGGCACCATAATAATCTACTTGGTCTCCATATGGGATCCTTTGCCCAAAGGGAGGACACAAAAGAATAGGGATGAGATATTGCACTAGTTCTCCAGGTAATCTCGAGTATCCCAAACCCTTAATGTCTCGATCCAAGGGTTCAGAAATCGTCATATCTTTGCTTAAAAAATTGAAGGTAACTACAGATACATGAGTGTACGTACATGTACCTACATCTCTAAATGCATGCCTCACATCAATTCGCAAAAAAAATAAAAAAAATAAAAAAAATCCTATAAATAGAACCATAAAAAATAAAATCAGATTCACAGTAAATGGATTCCACTCAGGGCTTTGCCGTTCATCAGAGAACATGTCAATCTTTTTTGAAAAAATCGTTGAAGAGATGGTTCACACACAGATGCCATGCAAAGAAAAATAAGAACAAAGGGGAGAAGAAAAGGAGAGACATCGTGGAGTAGCAAAGAAGGACCCAGAGGGGGAACATAAATCAAAAATCATGAAGAAAAGGGATAAAGAGAGACAGAAAGAAAGAAGAGGCTGAGAAAGGATGAAAAAGACCTACCGGCTCCGGCGCTGGGCTCAGAGCTCCCATGGGCGGAAGAGAAGAGTAAAAACCGTGCTCAGAAGTATTAACTTCCTCCTGGAATTCGACGAGCTCCTCATCACTTCCATTAGAACCACCTCCGAAAGAGGTAGACGAAGAAGCCAAGAGAACACCACCACTTCCCCTTGCTTCCACAGTCGAGGAAGGAGGATAAGAGGAGAACCAAGAGGCATAATCCCTAGAATCCAAGGCAAAAAGCCCCAGAGAAACCAACACCAAAGGAACTAATATACACAATACCACAGACTTTGTGCTATACCCATGGAAACATGATGGGGGAGGAGGAGGAGGAGGATGAGAAGAAAGGTTTCTCATACCGACAACCGATATTTTGCAGACCAGCCTAGACTCTTCTTGTACATAGTAGAGTACTTAATACATATATCCTCAATGTTCTGCGCGAATATCGGATAGTTAATTATCTTGAATAACTTTTATCTTTGTTATTTACTCTCCCGTGAATAATTTTATTCACCGTCCCATAAAATTATGGAATAAACGAAAAAAAAAAAAAAAACAGACAGAGAAAGAAAGAGCTTAATTGGGATGGTTAAAATTATTTCATTCTACTCTAAAAACAAATTAATTTGACCGAATATCTTTTTCATTCTTGACTAAACTTATTTATCGATTTTTAAATGATCTCTGACTGGTTGATTGGATAATTTTATATCAGCCATCCTTTAACCATGATCCTAATACAATCTAAAAGATACATTAAAGATAGAATTTCTCCCCTAAATTAATACATCGAGAGATATTTTATGCCATGAATGTGACATAGATAACAAGAACAGTTATTTTCTTTCATACACCAATTAATCTCATCACACAAGGTACATCTAAATTGGTATTGCACGATAGAAATTATATAATACGTGTTGTCGTATCAATAATCTTTAGGTGGTTTTATATAATTTTTTTTGCTTGATGTTGACCAACAACAGCACCTCCATTATCGGACGGTATATTCCTCTTATTTTTTTTTAAAAATAAAAAAAATATGTGCGTATTAATATGAATAAGAAAAGCTTCTTATCCTTGCAAACAAACATTGGATGCTCCAGTAAGGCGAGAATTGCAATAATTAAATAACTTTAAAATTAAATTTTAATTTTACAATAAGTATTTTTTTTTTTAATATCATGACAATCTACATGAATTATAAATATTAAAATTATATAAACCGTAGATTTAGCGGTGACTCCACATTGGCGCTCTTCTCAACTTGGAGGAGGTCACTGGGGTTTGCATGGTGATTGGTTGGAACGCAGGGTGGTGGGTGTGGTCCTACTTTCTCCATCAACATCGTCTTGTCCCATAATTTTTAAAAATTTATAAAGAGATAAGGTACAATGTTATTCCTGGGTCCCATCATTGTAATCCCTTCGATTAGTCTGACAAATTCTTTTTTATATAAAATTAGTCGCTAAATTCGCTACGCCATTCCTTTTTATCTAACCACCTGTTCATCACCTCAGGGGTTTTGACTACAACCACACGTGTCTCCATGCCATCGGCAGAAAGACATGTAGGTACGGACAATCATGAAATTCCCAAACTCTACACCCAGTGGCGCAATTTATTAGTTCCACACGCTGCTCTTGAGCTTCTGTGACGAACGCTTCGACAGGACGACACGTGCGAACCCTCGGACGAAAGCTAGCATTGCTTCCTTCCAATTCGTGGTTGGAGGTTGGCTTCAAGTAGCTATCATCAGCCACATAAACTTCGCATGATATGCTGCCGTCTTATTCATCAACAAATATTAATATTATTATTAAAACAAAGCAGCATCTTGTGTTCGGCCTGAATTTTAGTTCGATAGATGCTTGTTTAGATAGAACAACATCTTTTTTTTTTTTTGGTATACAGAAAAAGAAAAAAAAAAAGGCCTATTACCGAACATCCATGTTCAATACTTGGATTGGCTTGAGTTGTTTCTGGAAGTGGTCCTGTGCTCCTATGGCATCTGTCAGTCCATTGGTATCATTATCCATTTTAATTTGTTGAGAGAAGTAATACTTTTGGAGGGTTTAGTATTTCTCGCTACAAACCTAAGCTCCAATACCTTAATTCCTTATCAACCAAACCCAGTACTCTCAACTAAAACCTTGCTTGCTATCCCCATGTCCATGAAACAAAGTTCTTCCAAGGCATCGATCATTTTATAGCAAATATAGTGGAGTTGCCTCCACTACTAATATTTGAATCGTGGACCCCTTTTAATAAGACAGGATGCTAGTCGATCAAGCTAAAATTAGTTGGCAAGATCTTGATAAGATATTAGAAGCAAATGCTCAATGCTGATACTGGACAGGATTATAAAGACAAAAACTCTAATAATTTGATCTTTTAAGGAAGTTATCTCATATACAATGTTGCTAAATATTGTACATTATTAATTAATAGGATGGTAGGTCAAAATGATCATTTCATTGATTTCAAAAATGTTGCGGTATGGATTTAGAGCATTTGTTTTTCAAGGTTTTTAGCATGAAATTTTATTTTTAATATATTTGTTGACAAACAGAAGTATAAACAGAAGAAGAATAGAAAAGAGGGTGAAGACGAAGATTTCAGAGGAAGAAGGGATACTTCTCTAGGACCAAACGGACCTTTTTATTAATTTTCATGGGCTCAATTTAGGAATTATACAAATATATTTTCCTCTAATTAGACGATTGCATTCCTAATCAGAGGGATTCAATTAGAAATTATACAAACATATTTTCCTCTAATTAGAGGATTGCATTCCTAATCAGAGGGATCTACAGCTCATTTCAACACTCCCCCTCAAGATGGGTTATAGATATCATAAAGACCCATCTTGTCACGAATAAATGAAAAAGAAGGCATACTAAGATCTTTGGTCAAAATGTCTGCTAGTTGACTAGCAGATCGCACATAAGGCATACAAATGATTCTGGCATCAAGCTTTTCTTTGATAAAATATCGATCGATCTCGATGTGCTTCGTCCGATCATGCTGTACTGGATTATTAGCAATATTGATTGCTGACTTGTTGTCACAATATAGCATAAGGGGCGATGACTGATAAAGGCCTAGATCCAATAACAAGATCCGCAACCATAAAATTTCGCACACGCCATGTGCCATAGCTCGATACTCTGCTTCAGCAGTAGATCGAGCAACTACATTCTGTTTCTTGCTTCGCCAAGTGACTAGATTACCTCCAACAAAAGTACAGTAACCTGAGGTAGAGCGACGGTCATCAAGTGATCCAGTCCAATCAGCATCTGTATAACACTCCACCCGTAGGTTGCCATGATTAGAATAAAGTAAACCACGACCAGGACAGCTTTTAAGGTAACGAAGTATCCGTGTCACAGCATCCATATGAACTGAACGTGGATCATGCATAAACTGACTTACCACACTAACGGCGAATGTAATATCACGCCGTGTATGAGATAGATAAATCAAACGTCCTACCAATCGTTGATAACGTTCTCGATCAATAGGGACACCGGTATCAGCTACTAGTCGATGATTTTGTTCAATAGGAGTAGCAATAGGTTAACATCCCAACATACCGACTTCTGTAAGAAGATCTAGAATATATTTTCTTTGGGAGAGAAAATTTTTTTTGAAGAACGAGCAACTTCTATCCCAAGAAAATATCGAAGATGTCCAAGATCCTTCACCTCAAATGCCTGTGCCAGTTGAGCCTTCAAATGAGCTATCTCCTCAGAATCATCTCCTGTGACCACAATATCATCAACATAGACAATCAAAACAGCAATCTTACCCTTATTGTGCCGAAAGAAGAGTGTGTGATCTGCATTGCTCTATTTATACCCCATCTGAATGATTGCTTGCCGGAAGCGATCGAACCAAGCACGAGGTGACTGCTTTAAACCATAAAGAGATCGTCGTAACTGTCATACTTTGCCCACTGTTTGAGCAGTAGCAAATCCTGGAGGAATATCCATATATACTTCCTCCTGAAGTTCTCCATGAAGAAAAGCGTTCTTTACATCGAGCTGGAACAAATCCCATCCGAAATTAGCAGCACATGATATAAGGGTTCTAACAGAGTTCATTTTTGCAACAGGTGCAAAAGTTTCATCATAGTCGATGCAATAAGTCTGTGTATATCCTTTTGCTACCAAGCGAGCTTTGTACCGTTCAACAGTACCCTCAGGTGTCTGTTTAACTGTAAAAATCTATTTACATCCCATAGTTTATTTACCGGCTGGCAAAGGTACAAGTTTTCATGTATTATTTTTTTCTAGTGCTTGCATTTCTTCAAGCATGGCGGCTTTCCACTTGGGATTTTCCTTAGCAACCTTCCAGTTCTCGGGTATAGAGACAGAGGACAAAGAAGCTATAAAACTCTGATAAGATGGAGAGAGAGACTCATAGGATACAAAGTTAGTGATGTCATGTTTGTACCCTACTCCATCCTTAAGTCGAGTAGGAATACCAGCATGACGAGTAGGTTTCCGTAAAGCAATAGGAACATTTAGATCATCATTATCTAATGTAAAATGGATGGGAGGTATAGGAGAATTATCATTGATCGTAGAAGATGAAACCGTTGGGACAGGAGAGGAAGACCTGGAGACTGGAGAATGCGTAATAGACTCTGAGAGAGGAGATGAATCAGATAAAACAAGCTGTGGGAGAGTCTCAGATGCAGTTTCAGATGCTTCTCCTTGAGTGTCAGATGCATCATTTGTACCAACATCCACAGTAATAGGACTCCTTCCAGAGGACTCCCCCTCTCGACCAGTTCCAGAGATAACGGGAGAGGAAGAGGACACAGAAGATATATAGAATGGTTCAGACTCCTGAAATATTACATCAATGCTGATAAACATCTTCCGCTCAGTCGGACACCAACATTTGTATCCTTTTTGAGTAGCTGAATATCCTACAAAAATGCACTTGAGGCACGAGCGTCAAGCTTGCCAACCGAAGGTCGATGATCCTGAATAAAACAAACACAACCAAATACCTTGGGGGGAATTATAAAAGAATTAGTTCCTTGCAGGCATTCAAGAGGAGTCTTGTAGTCCAAAGTTCGAAGTGGCATTCGGTTAATCAGATATGCTGCAGTTAACACTGCTTCTCCCCATAAGAACTTAGGAACATTCATAGAAAACATCAAACATCTTGTCACTTCAAGAAGGTGTCTATTTTTTCTTTCAGCAACTCCATTTTGAGCCGGTGTGTCAACACACGTCATTTGATGTATAATTCCATTATTATGTATATACTCCTCAAATTCTTTATTAAGATATTCTATCCCATTGTCAGAGCGAAAAATTTTAAGAGTTGCTCCATATTGAGTACCAATCATTTTATGAAAATCTTTAAATGACTGAAATACTTCATTCTTATTTTTCAATAGATAAACCCAAGTGCAACGACTAAAACAATCAATAAAAGTGACAAACCACCAATGACCAGAAATAGCGGTGGTCCCACAGGGTCCCCATACATCATAATGAACTACCTCAAACATTGCTTTACTACGTCGGCCTGAGTTTGGATAAGTACTTCTAGTGTGTTTAGCTAGTTCACAGGCATCACATACAAGCTTCTCTTTATATGTTTCAAAAATAGTTGGAAATATACGAGCTAAGAGAGTAAATGAAAGATGACCAAGCCTGCAGTGTTGGAGCAACAGATCTTCCTTTTGTAAAGATGAAACAGTCAAACTGGTTTTTGAGTAGCCTTCAGACACTCCTCTCTCCAAATAGTAGAGCCCATTATGCATTATGCCAGTCCCAATTTTCTCCCTGTCTTTGGTTCCTGAAAGACACAATGTGTTTTGAAAAAAGTTACGGCACAATAAAGATCATTTGTAATAGCACTAATGGATAGGAGATTTATAGGAAATCTTGGGACATGTAGAACAGATGATAAGGGTAATTCGAAGTGTATTTGATAGATCTTTTCCAGAAATAGGGTAAAGGAGCCATCAGCAAGACGAACTTTATCACGACCAGAACAGGAAATATAAGACACAAAATCTCTAAAGGATCCAGTCATATGATTGGATGCTCCAGAATCAACAACCCATGGAGAAAAATTACTACAGTTAAGAGCATGAATTTGATCACTGATACCTATTTGGGCAAAATTACCCTGAGAACTGGCTGGTTGATTTGAAGAATCTTCTGTGAAAGTGCTGCTTTCAGAAATATTTACACCAGATCTGAATTTTTCCAAAAGTTGCATTTCTTCAACTGATAAATCTCCCATAGAAAAAAATGAGTCTGATTATACTAACCTCGGCCTCTACCAAAACGACCACCTCCACGACCACGGCCTCTATTTGGATGACCATGTAGCTCATAGCAGTAAGCTTTGATGTGGCTCGGCTTATGACAGTGGTCACAAATTTTAACCCCACGAGGTCGAGGCTGAGTTTCTTGAGCAGAATTAGGAGAAGAGCTTCCAAGAGTATTAGACTGTACCATAATGCAGATCGTATAGCTGTGTTCGTAGAAGAAGACATAGTGGTTAATCGAGTTTCTTCACTAAAAACCAAAGAAATAGTTTCATCAAGAGTTGGCCACTTCTGTGTACTAAGAATAGAAGAGCGTCGATACTCAAACTCTGGGTTTAGTCCATCCAAAAAATCCACAAGTCGCTGTCGCTCTATCCATTTGCGAAACACATCAACATCACCAGAATGAGTAGGGGTAAATGGACTATAAAAATCAAAATCATTCCACAACCTTTTTAATTCTCCAACATACTCTGTTACAGATTGGGAACCCTGATTAAGTCCTCGAAGCTCTCGCTGGATCTTATGGGCATGCATATTATTGCCTTTATAAGAATAAGTTGTGGCTACAGCCTGCCATAACTCATAAGCATTCGTTAGTGCCTCAACCGTATGAGCAACACTTGGTACCATAGAGGCAAGGAGCCATCTACCACCCGAGAGTTATTAGAATTCCACTGTCTAACAGCTATCCCATCTCCTTCTAGCTTTTTTGCAGTACCACTTATAAACCCCTCAAGATTGTGAGAATCCAAAATTAGACGAACATATCCGTCCAACTTAAGTAGGTACCGGCCCATCCAATTTGACCGGGTTAGTTTCTAGGGTGATCTTTGAAAACTCACTATCCGAGATACGAGATTCCATCATCCTAACCATTAACTTTTCTAAATCCTCCATGGTTAAAGGAGTTTTATCACCATAAGAAAAAAAACTTAAATGATCAAGTAAACAAGAACAATCTTGAGTGAGGAAATTGAAGTTTTCTCACCAGATAAAACTCAGATGACGAAAAAATATCGAATCTCTGCTTCTATGAAAGGTGCCTTGATAATATTCAGAAACTCCAAAACAGGATGCTCCATTGTTGCTCCAGAAAAAACAGCATCTAATAAGGGATGAGAACCGTTTTCAACCCCATGGTTCTTGGGTGGAAATGGTGGTGGCGTCGATGGCAGCGGCGGTAGCAACGACAGCGGTGGCGATTACAGTGGCGATGACAGAAGCAGCGACAGCAGTGGCGGCGGCGACGATGGCCACGGCAGCGGAGGCGGCGATCATAGTGGAGAAGGCTCAGGCAACGGCGGCGGCGACGATGGCCGCAGCAGCGGAGGCGGCGACGATGGCCGCAGCAGCAGAGGCGGTGATGAAGATGACGGTTCCGGGGAAGAGGCGCCGATGATTTGAAGGGATGCGAGAGAGAGAGGAGAGATTTAATGAAAATGGAGAATGGCTTTCAAGGTTTGCAGGGATCCACAGAGAGAGCAGCGGCGATGGTTTGAAGGGGGAACAGATCCCACTCTGTTTGAGAGGAGAGATTTGAGTTGTGGACGATCGACGGTTGAAGAGGCGGAACAGAGCACTCTGTTCCCTAAATAGGCTCTGATACCATGTTGACAAACAGAAGTATAAACAGAAGAAGAATAGAAAAGAGGGTGAAGACGAAGATTTCAGAGGAAGAAGGGATACTTCTCTAGGACCAAACGGGCCATTTTTATTAATTTTTATGGGCTCAATTTAGGAATTATACAAATATATTTCTCTCTAATTAGATGATTGCATTCCTAATCAGAGGATTTAATTTAGGAATTATACAAATATATTTCCCTCTAATTAGACGATTGTATTCCTAATCAGAGGGATTCAATTTAGGAATTATACAAACATATTTTCCTCTAATTAGATGATTGTATTCCTAATCAGAGAGATCTACAGCTCATTTCAACAATATTTATCATCTTTGAAGTTGATAATTGAGATTCTAAAATAAATATTTGGTCAAAAAGGTCCATATTTTTTATTTTCCAAGAAGAAGACACCATAAAACAAGAGCAACATTAATTTGCTAAATCTTACTAGAAATAAAATTTTAATCAGAAGTTTTATAAAATTTTGTTATCCAATTAAACATTTGGTGTGACAAACTATATATTCTATTTTTAAAAACAAGTAAAATAAAATATATAAATTCATATAAGAGATTATGTTTTTTGCTTATGTCCTGACACAACTTATAAAGAGGGTCATTTTGTATGATAGGTCATGGCCTTACCATCAAAGGTCTATACTGTTACCAAAAAAAAGAAAAAGGTCTATACAAAATTTCTTACCAGAAAAAAAATGTCTATACAAAATTATCCATCTCTCTTTTATTATATTTTAGTACCTTCTCAATTTTTTTTACAATATCTTACTCTTGATAATTTTTTATTTTATCAACCTTCTTGGTTAATCTAAAATTTATCTCCTTTAATTGCAGTGACATCTTTTAACATTAAAATATGAACAATTTGTACTCTAATAGGACTAGCTCCTAGACTAGCTCGATAATGCCTTGTGCAAGCTTCTGTAGATACTTGTATTCTCTGGATCAGCATTTTGTTTATACTGATCAACCTTCTGTAAATATTTCAGACTTCAAGTCAGATGGCACCTTTCTGCTGCCTCCCTTATCATTTTAAAAAAAGAAGATAATACCAAGTGCAAGCATGAACCATATATCCTTGCTTCACATGACACTTCGCAATCACGTGGGACCTAATGCATCACCGCATGATGCGTTTCTATCCAGATAAAGCCGCATTTCTTTTTTTGGTAAATAATAATGCTACATTGTTTAACAGTAGAAAAATCATGAGAGAATCCTCCAACTCGTAATGTAAGAGGATGAAATTAACGCAGTTGCCATATATGGTGTCGGGATGCATACCTGTAAGTCAATGGTCCCTTTTTAAATTTTTTTTTTCCTGATTGGAGAACCTAATAAACGGCCAATCTAAGATAGAAGATATTTTGTTTTTAAATGCACATGAAACAAGAATTCCACGTCAGACTTCTTCACACGCGCCTACATTTTCACGTGAACTCATAGGAATCGCATGATCTCATTTTTGGTCCCCATATTAATTTGAGGTATTACTCCTTTATTTTGGCCGCCAAGGTTCTTTAACTCCATGGGAAAATGTGAATACCAGTGATGTCGGAATGTATATTGCCGCTGTGGCCCCAACATAGTTTCATTTCTAAGCTTTGCACCACAACAGAATCCATCCAATAATTGAACCGGTACAATCGATGGGCCCACACTAACGTTTCAAAACCGGTTCTTGAGGTCCAATTCTACCTTAAACATACATACAAACCGGACGACGGCCACGATTGTCCAACTCTTGGGGACGGGTGTGGTCCAGAATTGGGCCTCATCCCAGTTCACTTGAAGCTATGCAACGCGGAGGTCCGGGCCCAGCCTATGATCAAGACTGGGCTATATTCTAGGTGCAGACAGTGGGATGACAGAAAGGCCGAAGGACGATGACAGATGGATTTTGCCCCAAAATTGTAACATTATGATCCACTGAAAAATTGGGATTAAAGTAGCCTGATTTAGTGGCTGTCTGATAGTTTAATTTGATGCCATGTCGAACCACTGTGACCCCTTCCTCTCCATAAACAGAGTCTAAAAATCTCTACCATTATGATCAAACGTTCTTCCGGTCCATCTCTAAATCCATGAAGATTATAGGAGAAAAAAAAAAAGTACTTTAATCAAAGATAACAATGGTTTTGTCCATCCTTATTGTACTTGTACAACAACCAAGTGTATCTAATTGATACTGACTGAGGGTCAAATAACTCTTATATCATGAAATGCCGAATCACCTCGAACCATCTGGCAAATTCAATTTTGGCTATCTACCAGCCATGGTAGCTATTCGACAATCTTTCGGTAGTCTCGCCGCTGCATTTCTTTCCTATTATTATTTTTTTTTTCTTTTTTTTCTCTCTAATCTCCTCTCATAGAGGGTCTCGATGGCCCTGAGGACCTCCACAACCTTCCGATTGATACCATCAGCTTTTTCACCAACTTTCCTTTCCTTCCTTCTTTCCTTCTTTTTTTCTTCAGGATTCTCTCCTATTTTTGTGTGGTTCAGGTCTGATGTGAAGGCATACCAACTTGTACCTCTAGTAGGTCGATATAGGGACCAGTTCTAAGATAGTTGTACATAAATTTATATATATACATGGTATCACAAATTCATCCATTCAAGTAGAACTTCGACCCCTATGTACCTTTTAAAACAGTTCTTCAAAAGCATACGGCTTTCTGCTAAACAGTTTTCGCCTAATTTGAGTAAATTGTAAAGAGTGGTGAACAAGGTGGTCAACATTCATATTTCCATGCAAACAAGAAACAGCACAAAAAAATAGAAAGAAAAAAGAAAAAAGAAAAAAAAAAAAAAACAAGCTGAAGCAACCAACACGTATGCATAAAGGAAAAAAATAGAGATAGGAGAGGAGATTAGAGGTGAAGAAAACTCACAGGTTCCGGTGCGGGGCTTGGTGCACTAAGAGGAGGTAGAGAAATATGAGAAGCAAGGGGATTAAAGAGTACTTCTTCGTCTCCCTCTTCTCCTCCCTTTTCTCCGCCACCATCAAGAACAAGAGCGGAGGAACCCGGTGGAGGATGACCACCTTCCGACGAAGGGCTGGAAGAAGAAGGGTACCAGAGGGAAGATACCTTGGAGTCCGATGTGAACAGCACCACGGACACCAAAACCAAAGGAACCAGTATGCACACTACCACCAGAGAGGAAGACCTTGTGCTCCAACAAGTACAGAAATTGGGAGGAGAGGTTGATAAGTCCCTCATAGCCACCCCCTATCCTTAATTCACACTTGTTGGAGAATGATAGCCTTATCGCTTCCTATCATTAATTATCAGCACCAATAAAGGTTCCTTCCTTGCCGAGGTGTTATTCCATAGGATTTAGTTTACACAAAGATGGAAGCGTGGAACAAGAAATGGTAGGAAGAAGAGGAAGGGAAGGGATAACCAGGGAAAGGAACCTAGCTAACTTGACGCACGTAATGCCATCTCTCTCTCTCACACACACATTATAAAATTGTGCAACTGTACCAAGTTTTGTAGAGCTTTGGATTTGCTTGGTCTGGACTTTTAGCTTCGTGTTTGCTTGTGCCCCGGCCAAGGCATCAGCGAATCTTCGTTCGTATCGGCACGAGGCACCCCGAGACGATATGTAGGACATTTTGATCTCGAATTTGGAAGCCGATAAAAGCCGCAGTCAATAGACCACCAAACGTTGATGCAGAATAAAAAAATTTCCCAATATCTTTAGTCAACTTTTTGTTTTATAAATATTTTTTAAATTTTTTTTAAGAAATAAAATTTAAAAATCAATTGCTTAACATAATTGTTAATACTGAAGTTATCATTCTCGAAAAATTTTAATAAAAATCATTGTCTATATTGGATTGACCATATACCTACAGATTTCAATATTTTGATCGTAAAACATTGACCGGTGTATTAAAATATTTTAAATTTTTTTAAAATAATTTTTTGGATATTAGACACGTTAAATCAAAATTTTGATCAACCAAAACATAAGATTTCACTACCAAATCTCTTGTTGTGTTACAAATGAATCAAGTGTTAAAAATTTATAAAAAAATAACCAACTTAAGCTATATGTTTTCCCGAAAGGAATCAAGTGCTAAAAACTCATAAGAAAATAACTAATTTAAGATATATGTTTTCCTGATAAACAATGGCTGAAGGGCTATTGTAAAAGAGACGTCCAAAAGGCTCAAATAGGCTTTTGGCTACGTACGTTATAAGATTAACATGATTTATAGAAAAAAAAATATAATTTAATTAAAAAATAATGTTACAATAAAGTTAGATAAGTATGATTTCTTAATTGTTTGATCACTGCAACTTGTATAGCAAATAGCATGGTTAAAAAGATAAATATACTTTTGATCCTACAGAATGCTGATTTCTTAAACTACTCTCAAATTAGAATGATATGATCGCTCGTTTGTATTAAAATAAATAAATAAATTTTTTTACTATACGATTTATATATGTAGAAACATTGCTCATTAAAAATTCGGACAAATTAGGCTGACAAAATTGTCAACATCATAGCAAATCATATAAGATTGCTCATTGAATCGTATATTTTCTAAGTCACTATTATATACATTGAACACATCTATATATAAACATCATCCATGCAACCTTTTTTAGAGTACAGGGATGATGACGGATGTAAATTGCAAAAGCTCAAAAAAAAAGTGCCTGAGCTTTTGCAATTTACATCCATCGTTATCCTTGCATGCCACTGCAACGAAGCGGAACCTTCCCTATTACTTTTTCGGTGACCAACTTGTCTTGTTATTTTTGAAGGTGTCCTTTGTTTTTATTTATAAATTTTTGAGATACGAACTTTTTGGAGGATTTCCAGACTGACCCAGTCTCCCATTTCTTCGTGTTTGATTACTGTATCTATACCGACCCAACTTTCCATCTCTCTTTGAAGGATTCCCAGACTGACCCAGCCTTACATCTCTTCTTCTTTCCTTATTGCATCTAGTGGGCTATTAGCATTATGTGCTACTGCTGATCTTCTTTGTAGTAAATCGATGGAGGTAAATGTAATTAATATACTTCTTGTTGGGTGGATGTCTGACCAAAATACCACTTTCGGACCGTTGGATCAAGACTGGGAATCATCTGGGCCCTCCGATCGTGCTCCGGTCCACGGAATAGTGCCGTGGACCGCGAGAATCGCGTGGGAAACACCACGCGGTCCACAGACCGCGCCGTGGACCACCCGGTCCACGGTGGACCGGGCAAGGGCCAGCAGGCCCGCTGGCCTGGGCCGGCCCGCGCGCGGGCCTGGGCCGCGCCTGCGCGCGCCTGGGCCGCGCGCCCGCATGCGCCGCCGCCTGCGGCCGCGCCGCTGCCGTCCGCCGCCGGTCGCCGGCAATCCTCCGCCGCCTCGATTTTCGTGCCAACTTCGAAAGCTCGTATCTCCTCCATCCGAGCTCCGTTTCAGGTGATCTTGGTCTCGTTGGACTCCGTTTTTCGCCGCGAACCTCGCTGTGGGCTCAATGTGGGCTGAATCTCGAGGCGTCAAATCCTAACAATCTCCACCTCGACTCGATATTCGGCCACCTCCAAACTCCGAGAGCTTCTGGATCTCCTCGCCCCCATACCCTGGGGCAATCGCCTGCTGATCATGGATGGGCAAACATGGGAGTCGAGCCAGGCTGCTCGATCCCATCTCCGTCGTATGCTGTGCTCCTCCTGACCTGAGACCTGCTCGGGGCATCATCTTGCGGCAATAGGAATCTTACCTTGCGACGTCGCCTCTCGTCCTCCCGAGTCTCCTGTCTCGTGCCCGATCCGCCTCCTGGAGCTCCACCTCGCTCTGGGCTCCACCTGGCTCCCGATGCTCCACCTCGCACTGGGCTCCCTGCCAGGTAATAATGTCCTCTGCTCCCCTTCTTCCCCTCCAGCACAATCCTATCACCGCGTAGCACCCTCAGGATTCCTCCACCAGCTACCGTCCTGTAGCCTCTCGAATCCAGTCTGCTAAGTGAGATAAGATTCCGCCTGAAATTGGGTATGTATCGGACCTCCCCCAATCTCCTCACTGCACCGTCATGTGTCCTCCAGCTGACCGTCCCAATGCCTCTGATCGCACAGCTCGATCCATTCGGCAGATATACAGTGCTCTCACTGTTCTCCAGGAAGTCAAACTGCTCCTCTCTGCAACACACATGATAGGGACATGCAGAATCTAATATCCACTGCTGGGAAGAAGTAGATACCTCGTCAGATATCTCCAGGACATCTCCATCTGAATCGCTACCGGCCGTCGCTACAGCAGCCACCGTCCGATTTTTCAGTTGAGGGCAATCTCTGGCTAGATGCCCCAACTCCTCACACCGGTAACACCTGGTTTTGCTCAAGTCCCTCCTGGACTTAGACCGCCCTCGATGCGATCTCCTGTCGCTCCGTCTACCGCCTCCTACACCTCCAGAAGCCACCAAAGCTGAGCTATCGACACCTGAGCTCGAAGCTGGGTTCTCCCTCCTGAGAACATCGTTCTGGAGTATCGCCGCGGTGACCTCGTCCATCTTGATAGTGCTCTTCCCCACTAGAAGAGCAGTCACCAAGGACTCGTACGAAGGGGGAAGCGACGCCAGCAAAACCAGCGCCCTGGTCTTCTCCTCAACGTTCTCGCCAACACTGAGAAGGTCGGTGAGGATCTTCTGAAAGTGGCTCAGATGCTCCTGCACGCTCTGTCCCTCAGTCATCCGCAGTTGGTAAAACTGCCTCCAGAGGAAAAGAGTGTTGGTGAGAGACTTTGCCATGTACAACTCCTCGAGCTTCGACCACACACCGTCGGGGAAGTCTCGCTCAGCACATGGATCACCACCTCATCCGCCAGGTACATGCGGATGGTACTCACCGCCTGCATCTGTAGCCGTTTCCAATCCCGCACCTCCATGGTGGTCGGCTTCTCATCGCACAAGAGAGCTTCGATCAACCCCTGTTGGATGAGCACGTCCTTCACCCTTGCCTGCCACAAGGAGAAATTGCTCTTACCATCAAACTTGTTGATCTCCATCCTGATTGTTCCTGTTTTCTCCATCTTCAGTCTTGCTCACCACCACTGCAATCTGCGTCCTTGTACCGCCTTGCTCTGATACCACTTGTTGGGTGGATGTCTGGCCAAAACACCACCTCCGGACCGTTGGATCAAGACCGGAAATCACCTGGGCCCTCCGATCGCGCTCCGGTCCACGGAATAGTGCCGTGGACCGCGAGAATCGCGTGGGAAACGCCCACGCGGTCCACAGACCGCGCCGTGGACCACCCGGTCCACGGTGGACCGGGGCAAGGGCCAGCAGGCCCGCTGGCCTGGGTCGGCCCGCGCGCGCGGGCCTGGGCCGCGCCTGCGCGCGCCTGGGCAGCGCGCCCGCGTGCGCCGCCGCCTGCGGCCGTGCCGCTGCCGTCCGCCGCCGGTCGCCGGCAATCTTCCGCCGCCTCGATTTTCGTGCCAACTTCGAAAGCTCGTATCTCCTTCATCCGAGCTCCGTTTCAGGTGATCTTGGTCTCGTTGGACTCCGTTTTTCGCCGCGAACCTCGCTGTGGGCTCAATATGGGCTGAATCTCGAGGCATCAAATCCTAACACTTCCACCCTTCATTAGAAGTAAAACTTACACCTTATACAGGCGAGGTGGTCAAGAGTTCTTTTTTTTTTTTTTTTTTTTTTTTGAGAATAAAGAGGGGTCAGGAGTGAACAGAGTCTAACTTAGGAGAATTACAAGGGCAGGGGTTGGGAGGGCGAGTATGGAGTAAAGGAGCTAATTTACGAGAATTACATTCATTGAACCTTGTTCCAACATTTATGTCTAAGATACCCAATGAGCACTCATCTGTTGCCAAGAATAGCTTTCATTGAACCATGATAAAAATATACAAAATTGTCCAACAAAAGAATCAGCAAATATATAGTACATTTAACAAAACAGCATTCAGTTTATTTTCCTTTGAATTTGCGTGCATCAAGCTTTTCCAATGCACCGATATTCTAAATTATTAGAAGCTTCGGCTTTCGCATGAATTAATCCTGGGGATGAATGTGAATATTTAGTCTTCTCAGCCATACCGAGTGAAGGAGCATATGATACAAGTCAAATCTCTTTGGAGGGCTATTCAACATGAAATGCCTCTGCACTATCTTCACTCTCCTCTGCATTCTTATATACTGCCTTGGTGATACGCTCATCAGAATGTTCTTAAGGTTGGGGATGTCCTCAACTGAGACCTGGACGGAAAAGGCTTGCCAATTAAGAACATCACCAAATGGCAGCACATAATGGTCATTTATTGTGACTGGCACGCACTCGAGAAAGATCGCCTCCATGATTCTTGGGCTCGCCACTTCATATCCACTCGGACAAAGGCAGAACTTGCTCTTCCTCATCAAGTCATGTAGGAAACCCCTTGGGGGAGATACTCATGGACTTGTATATCCTTGTCTTTGTCCTTCCAGTGCTTCATTAGCGCAGGCCGAACAGGCCCATGAATTCCTCCGGCAAAGAATGCAAGGATAGGACGATCTGAAGCAGATGGCCCTCCAACGTTAAAGACAGCAGATCTCATGTTCATCTCTGGAAGTGAAACATCTTTCAAGGGTTGAACCCTTCCGATGTGTTTGCATTGCATAAGACGCGAATGGAGTTGAAAAATAGATGAGAATGGCCACCAGAAACATAAGGCCCCTGCGAGAGAGTCGAAAATGCAGTGATTGTTAAGAATTGGAGAGCTCCATCAGAGTGATAATACAGTTGAACAATCTCAATCCCTACTACATTAGTTGGGGTCAAGAGCATGGATGAAAAATGCACAATGTTGCATGCATGCAGAAGACATTAATTACACACAGACATGACCAAATTATTACGATTGTTTTAAAGCAAAACAATATTAGAGTTATTTATCTAGTACAATGCACCTAAATCATACACAAAAAAAAGAGGAAAAAGTGCATTACCACCTTGAGGCAATAACCTTGGTTGACTAAGTTAAGTTGTGTGCAATACATAAATCGTAATAAATCTGCTAGGAAGTAACAGAAGACACACACAAAATAATTGCTGGATATTACTACCCTGAGATGTTTATCTTACCCAGTCATGGCATGAAAGCATGAAATGATCTGCACCAAGACTCCTGTTCCAGTATGGGTATTTTCCAGAAATGACATCGATATAATCCCGGACTGTTTGTCTCAAGGGACTCATATCATGGCTATCACGCTGGTAAATGTGTTTTACCATCCTCGCAACACTGAATGGAAGGAAGAACACGTGAGCTCGGTCAGGATCTCTGGTTCTCAGCCTGTTTTCCATATCCATGTTGTTTATAAACAAACCCTCTGTAGAATATATACTCAAGCAGGGGCCATCATGGAATATTGGTGGTTCACCTTCTTCATAAATATATACCTTGAGCAACTTCTCCATTTCCAAGTAACTCCTGCAATTTCGCCAAGGATAAGGAATTGTTAGGCGAAAAAAAAAAAAAACTATGAAGGCCACTTCATAAAGATTGCATTATTTTATTGTAGTTCTTTAGCTAGCAAGCAAGTAAATGATCTAGTGAAGGTCGTCAATTATTACCTATGAAATGCATGGCGTTCCTGTATGCTGGACCTATTGGAACATAATCTTTGTCCGGTAATGCTGGATGGTTTGAATTTTGAATAGCTTCTCTGATGGCAGCTCGAGCTCTTGAGAGACCAAGTTCAAGCCTCTCTAGCTTTATATCTTTTCTCCTTTCTCCTCTAGTATTGTTTACACTGGAGTCCTCAAAGACTGCTGCTGCCTATCAGATCAACAGCATTAACTCAGTGCGGTCACTACTCTTTCCAATTAAATATTCTAACTGTATAAACATTTATATATCACAATTTGCAAGAGTAAATAAATGATATGGAGGGACGGAAAGCTCTAGTGCTTTAAAATGTGTTTCCTGCTATCTAGTGTCCATCAAGACCTTGTAAGAAGACTGCCTTATCTAAGACAAGTGGAAGAAACCATGGGTTGGACCACATCGTCATGTAAGATATTTATCCACAGAGTGAGAATGAAAAAGATCAAACGCATGCAATAAAAGAAGTTCCTATTGAAGACAGCCTTGGGTCACCGCATCAAGACTTGTAACACGTGCTCTTTTGTTAGCCTTGTCCTTAGGACACCACTTTATGGCATTTTAACCATTGGAAAGCACAAAGCAAGAACTGCATTAACAATTAACTTTTTAAATGACACATCAATTGCAAGGATATATCGTATGAATGTATTTAATTAAGTAGGACTCTTACATTAAGGGTGGGTTTGGCTAGTCATTAAAAAGATATTTTTTTTTATTTTTTAATTTTTAAAAATAAAAATAAAAAAGAAATATTTCATAACATCATGAAAAATAAAAATCAAAAATTAAAAAATTTAAAATAATTATTTCATGTGGAAAGTAATTTTTTTTTATTTTTTAAAATTTATTTTTGCTTCTTACCAATTTATCCACGATGGCCACCTCCACCTCCCCTTCCCTTTGACTCTCTCCTGCCGGACAAGTATACATGCGACGTGTTGGTACGCCGTTAAGGCAATTCAGTGTCTAAATTGGCCTCTGTGCAGGACTAATGTAGTGGTCCCTGCTCCTTGAATGATGATGAAATCAAAATCATCATAGACATCTTCAGCCATTCACATCATTCACTCAGACCATGCAGGGAAAAGAAATTTCATTTTTCTTGTCCGTGAAGGTGCATCCAAAAGAGATCGAGCGATGGTCACAGAAAGGCACCATAATAATTTGCTCGGTCTCTACACGGGATCCGTGGCCTGGAGGGAGGACAAAAGTATAGGGATGAAATATTACACTCCTCGCAATCTCGAGCATCCCAAACCCTGATGTCTATATCCAAGGGTTCAGAAATCATCCTAGCTTTCCTTAAAACGAATTAAAGGCAACTATAGATATATACATGTACATCCATGTACCTACATCTGGAAACGCATGCATCACCTGAATTCGTAAGGTATGTTATTACATAATTCTTTGGTGTGTGTCCAAAAATTTAGATTTTTTTTTTCTTTTTTTACATAAAATCGGATTCACAGTAGATGGATTCTTCATTGAGTGCCAATCTTTATTTATTTATTTATTTTTAACAAAAATCGGGGTGCTGAAGAGGTAGCACAGACACAGATGTCATGCAAAGAAGAATTAGTACAAATAAGGGGAGAAGAAAAGAAGTAATAATATTGTAGAACAGCAAAGAAGGTCTGAGGGAAACAAAAATCAAAAATCATAAAGAAAAAGGATATATATAGAGATACAGAAAGAAAGAAGAGGCTGAGAAAGGGTATTGAAGAAGACTTACCGGATCCGGCGCCGGGCTCAGCGCTCCCATGGGCGGAAGAGAAAAGTAAGAACCCAGATCGGAAGTATTAACTTCATTCTGGAATTCGACGAGCCCCTCATTACTTCCATTAGAACCACCTCCAAAAGAGGTAGACGAAGCAGCCAAGAGAACGCCACCACTTCCCCTTGACTCCACACTCGAGGAGGGAGCATGAGGGGAGAGCCAAGAGGCATAACCCTAGAATCCAAGGCAAACATCCCCAGAGAAACCAACACCAAAGGAACTAATATACAAAACACCACAGACTTTGTGCTGTACCCATAGAAGCATGATGGAGGAGGAGGAGGAGCAGAAAGATTTCTCATAGCGACAACCGACAACCAGCGCTTTCCAGACCAGCCCAGCCTCCTCTTACATATAGTAGAGTAATCAATGCATATATAATTAACGCTGTTGTGCGGATACCTTTGGTAACTCTTTTTTATTTTGAATAACTTGTTATCTTTGGTAACTCTTCAGGGGGCTGTGCTGTACCTGTGCAGCTGCCACTCTAATCTGCTCTCGTAATTTTCTTCCTTTCTAAATAAAAGCCGGGTTGTATCACCTTCCTTCCTCTCGAGAAAGAAACGAGACAAAACTAAAAATAAAAACTTTTATCGTCGATATTTATTCTCCAACGAGTAATTTTGGAGAAAACGAAAAAATAAACGGGGAGAGAAACAGCTTTGGATAGTTAGAATTATTTTATTCTCCTCTAAAATAATTTTAATTAATTAATTTGATTACATACCTTTCTAATCCATGATCGAAATTTATTTATCAATTTTTAAATGATCTCTGAGTGATTAACGCGAAGTGGACAAGTGGCACAACCCGGGCGACGATGTACGGCGGCGGGGCATGGAGAGACGTGTTGTTGAGTCTCGGGCCCGAGAAACGAGCCCAAATGCTTTCCTGCTTCTGCATTTATGGGGGGTCGCAGGCAGATTCCCATGAGAGTCCGACCGATCCGAAAGGTCGTAACGACTTCCCACGTTTCCCCCCTGGCTTCTGCGGCACCGGCACCTTTCGCTCTTTTGGCTCTCAACCTTTGGCATTTGGATTTTGGATCGTGGTTTCATCAGATCAGTTGGAGGCTGGGGAGGATCCAACGTCCTTTAGTACAAAAACACAGTACCATCATATTGGTTGATACAGCTTGTTCATCTAAGCATATATGTTGGATTCTTGACGGAATTGTCACTAATCTTGCCCATTGGTCCTCCATGATCTCTAACAAAGTAATCTATAGAATGTAACCGGATTGCGATGAGATTGGATTTGAGTCTAATATATTCCTGGCAATTCATTTCATTTACATGTTTAATGCCATGAAATTAGCATTCATTTTTTGTTTTGTGGAGCACCATTACAGGGCAATGTAGTTGTCTATTTTCCATCTTTGTTGTCGAAACTTAGAGCAACTTAACGAACATATTGTTCCATGCTAAATTGCATATATCTACTCATTTGGCATTTTATTGCCTAAGGTCCGCATATAATCACCATGAGGACATGAACTTCAACTATGTTAAATAATCCAAAAATGTGCGGACGGCCTACCAATCCCTTGTTATCAAATATATGTTTGTTGTTTATAGAATTTTTTTTCCTCAAATCAATACGTGGATAGATATTTATACTATGAATATGGCATGCATGAAAAGAATATTAAAAACAAATAAATGTCTGTCATAATTTTTTGGGTGTTATTATCTCTTGCTTAAGCCAAATTGTAGAAAGCTCCTACATGTACATGAAAGAAAATACCATTAATTCCAATCATGATACACCTAAATTGCTGTTGCCGAATGGAAATTATATAATAAGTGGTGTCAGATAAACAATCTATAAATGATGTTAGATAATTTATTCTTTATGTTGACTAACCATACCACCAGCATTCTTGGACGATATATTTCTTGCTTTTTTCTCTTTAAGTTTGAATATTGTTTTTTTTTTTTTTTTTTTTTTTTTTATGAAAAATGTAGGCGAGAAGCCAGCTGACTTTTATTGAATGAGACAGAGTCCATTCACGGAATATATTTACAAAAGGTAGAGAAATTGCTACTACCTAAGGCTGAATACAAGATGCCGTTTTTAGGAACTGTGACAGAAAAAATAGAAGAGAAACAGAATCAGCAGGGTTTGAAGATAAAATTTCGAACTGGTACAACAGAAGTGGCCCAACACTATTGAAACAATGATCTAAAGCTCAAGCTTAGAGACTACAATCTTCAGAGTGCCTGATCCAAAAGATGAGGGGAGCTAACAAAGTAAGGGCAGCGAACCAGGGTTGATATCCAACAACTTGAGTTTCAGCTAGCAGCTATGATTGATGTAAGGAGGGAACTTGATGATTGAGAATTGGTAGTTTGGAATATATGACAGCAGAAGAGCATTATGGAGGGTCTTTCTCTTGGTTCTAAACTTTTAGTTAGAATACAATTCAGTCTAGAAGTGCTTTAGATTGGAACAGAGGAGTAATATTTCAGTCTTCAGGGGAGGACGAGACAAGCTTATGAGTTTTGACCTTGGCCCAAATAGACGCGAAAGCAGCAACTCACTATCTTTATACAGCATGGACCGCTGTTGAAAAGGCTGATTGCTAATAACATAAAAATTGAAGAAGAAGCTACTCTGCTAAGAAAAATTCTGAAGTTTCTTTCTTTTCAAAGACTCCACGATATCGCTGCTATAAGGAACTAGAAAGCTAAATGCCTCATTTGAATGGTTTGTTCCATCAACTCTATAGAGAAGATGCACTTGTCAATAAAATTTGGGTGGCATTTGCCTCCCTTCTCATCAAAAGAAAAAAAAAAAAGGAACTATATAGAGAAGAAATTCGAGAACACCACAGGTTGCTGCCAATCATCTAATCTTTGAAACACACTTCTCCATATTTCCACAGCATACGGGCATGTTAAAAGGGTATGATCAATGTTGTCAAGCAGGTCATTACATTACAGAACACAGATCCTCCAATGTATTGGCCGATTTTCTTTGAAGATTTTCCCTTATGTTGATGTTGTTCAACAGATATAACCAAAAGAAACATTTGATTTTTTTTGGTATCCTCAGCTTCCACAGATATTTTTTATACGTTCACTTAATTCCTCTAAAACATAAGAATCTATAAAAAAGAGGCTGTTCATAAAGGAAAAAAACCTTCCTTGTTCAAGCTTTAAACTGATTGATCTCGTTCTGAATTTAAGTGGCAGTCTCCCAGGAGGGCTGAAATCTTCTGGAATTCAACGTGTGCCGGCCCAAATAATGAGCTGAGCAGTCCAAGTCTCCCCACACAATTTTCTTGCTGTAGAACTTGGCAACACAACCTGCTTTTTATTGGCTGGTTTGAAGGTTGAACACTTTCAAAAGGGATCCAGATTTCTACTAATATCCTTCCATGATTAATGGAATCATGTTAACCAATTTTGATTTTTCATGAGTTTTAATTTAAGGATCCCAACGCACACATGAGTTTCAAAATTTTGTACATCATAAGAATAAAGTCTAAACTAGGACAAGAATCCATTGTCAGCAACAATCTTGTGGAGCATCAGGTTAATGATTAATCTATAGGTGTTTATTTTTGGGATTGAAGAGATCATGATATATTGCCCACTGGACCAGAAGTTTTTACTCTCAAAAAAAAAAAAAAAAAAAAAAAGCAGAACAAGATTAAAGTCCTGAGGAATGCCATCAGTTCAAAATTTAAATCTTAAACCTTTTGTTTGGAAGTGAGATCAATATGTGCTTTTGGGCCAATGCTGGGCACAATCCCAGGGCGTTTAGGTTGGAAGAGAGCCTAGCAAACATGATGCGACATGAGAAAGGCTGGATTCTGTGGGAGACTGGACAGCTGATCCACATCCCCCATCCCCTGTTGGTCATGTAACGGCCGATACGTGGGCTACCCATCACTGACAACGGTCACGTGATGCGAGATGCCCGGTGGCTCATGATGCCCCACGTGTCCACTGTGGTCCTTTCCAATATATCGCCCAATCCGACGGTCCTCGTGCCATCACCCATCATAGCGCCCGCCCAGTGGGTCCCACGTTAGTGCAGCGGGGGACGGTCCCCACGGGCTTCCCGTGTTTCGCAACATCAAACCACAATCCAGCGGCTGTGATTCCCACATCACGCCATCCTCCCCCACCCCCTCGCGGACTCCCGGCTCGGGTTAGGGTTAGGGTTAGGGTTAGGGTCTCGTCGCTGTCAACGGCCGCATCGCCGGCAGCCGTGCCCCTCTCCCCTGATCGCGAGGATGTCTGATGCGAACCCACCGGAGAGCCACATGTACGATCACGACGGCGCAGCCGGCGACGGGGTCGCCGGCGACGGTGGCCTTGAGGGCGGGTCCGGGATAGAGAAGATGGATGCCGCTGCAGCGCAGGCATCGGATCAAGACCACCTCGCCGACGCCGTCGACGCGGCCATGCCGCTCATCAACGCCACCTCGAACCAGCTCACGCTCTTGTTCCAGGGCGAGGTGTATGTCTTCGACTCGGTAACGCCCGAAAAGGTGTACGCTTTTTCTTCCTCTGGATCTATTTTACCTTTCGAGTCCTTTTTGTAGTGTTCGCTTTGGGAGTTTTGCTTCTTTCGGTTTAAATTTGGGTAAAGGTGGTGTCTTTTTGTTCGATTGCGATACTGTTGTGTTATACAACAGTGCTCTATCACTTCATTGGATTGTGTAAAGTTCTTTGATTTAGTGTTTGCTTCATCTAACTGATGGTTGCAATGCTATCTAATTTGTACGAAAATTACATCCTTTTTCTGATCATCAATGTGATGTTTGTAATGATTGATGCATCGCTTAATTGATCCACACCGTCGAATTGATGACTGATTTGCGATGATAGCATCATTGTGCTCATTCCGAACTGTTTGATTAGAACACTAATGACTATGAATGTTACTTTGAAATGAAGGTGCTGGTACTGATCGAGTGATTCAGGTAGTTGGATATATGTAGTAGATGATGGACGTCATATCAAATTGGTAATGATTCTGCTAAATGAAAGTTTTTTTTTTTACTGTGTTTATGACTATTACTAAAGTCAGCTAAGAATTTTTTTCTAAGAGGAGGATAAGAGAAGGATTCTTCTTATAGTTCAAATTGATCTGTCACAAGCACTAAATATATTCTTTAATCCATGGGAAACCATCACAGGTCAACTACTCTTGTCCTTATCTCGAGATCAAAATCCTACAGGAATCCAATTTAGATTTTAAAGTTTTCATTTTAATGAATGCAGTCTCCATTCTATCAGGAAGGTTCCTAGCATTGCACTGTCTTCTTAACTGTTGGAAAAGCTGTGGGTGTTGTTTTCCAAGAAAAATATGCTAGTGTCTGCATTCTGGTTAGGATCTCTTAAGTGGATTTTTGCTGTCATTCAAATCTATTGTATTTGATCCAACTTCATCTATCATTTACGGTTGATTCTTTATTTGATCAACATTATATGTCTGTCTTGGCAATGCACACATCTTTCTTCTCTGTCTATGGTGTTGTTCTTCAAGCTTACCCTTTTTTTACTGAAATATGTTATATATTAGAGCTACTGCTATGTCACTAGTTCATTTGCTAATTTTCTTCATGCTAATTTGATTCACTATTTTATGTTTATTCCAAGGAATGTATATGGTGTGCAGGCATTATCAATCTATATGGAAGGAAATGTCGGTGCACTAGCTGATATTTTGCTCATGTCAATCTGATATATTGCGAGCTATGTCTTGATTTGGCTCTATTGCATGTAACTTATGCATAAGATGGCTGTAGTTTCCTTGATCAGATGTTGTCTTTTCCCTCTTTATGCATACTCTTATGAAAACTGGAAAGGTATTCCTGGGCTAATATATAGTGAATGGATCTGGCAGTCTTTGTTACTGCTTGATGCAAATGTGGGAGGCAGACAATCTTTCACCATTCCCTTGCTAAATAAATGGGCAGTGGTTCAGAAAATTCAAGGTGCTTGAATGATATAGGTATATGAAGTCAGAAGTTAAGTAACTGGTCGTGATGAGTGCTTCAAATTTCAGGGCCAGTTTCATGATTGGGAAATCATCAAACATCATAGCACATAGACTTAAATGATCAAAACCCCAACTCAAGAGAACTATTTTTGCAGAAAATTATCATTACTTCAATTGACTAGATGATTTGACCTGAATCTTTGCATATTTTACAGGGTACTATTTCCGGTAGTTCCATTGACTTTATCATGCATGCTTTTACGTTGCTACCAGAATATGAATCTTTTCATACCACTTTCCTAAAATGTTTTTCGAAGGATTTCACATTGCTGTTAGAAAGTAGACTAAATGGGCCATTAGTGTAGACAATAGAACTTGTTTAATGTATTATTATTTTTCAGAAACTTGGTGCCTTCCATGGCAAATATCTTCCGAGTGCAGAAGTTGTTGTTCTGTCAAGTCATTGTGGACTTCTGACTACACTTGCTGCTGGCCTATTCAGAAGTAATTCTCTTTAATGGGACTCTTTTGCTGCAGGTGCAAGCTGTGTTGTTACTATTAGGAGGGTGCGAGGTACCAACTGGTATAGCGGGGATGGCGTTACCCTGTCACCAGGATGACAGGGTACTCCCACATCATTCAATTGCCTCATCAGAATGTTAAATTTTTTTTCCTGTTCACTCTTTTTAATTGCATTCTGCAATAGGGTTATGATGATATACTACGACGAACAAATATTCCTGCGAAAAGGATTGCTTCACTGATTAGGTTCCGTGAAAAGCGCAAGGAAAGAAATTTTGATAAGAAAATCCGTTATAATGTCCGCAAGGAGGTTGCTCTCAGGTATGCAAAGAATGCTATTTTATGTCATTTTGACTAGTTAATAATGAGGCCTGTTAAGTGGACTTAGATCTCAGACAAAGTTCTGTTAAAATATCACCCATGCATTATTGTTAAATGGAAGTGCTATGGTCCTTTTGGACTCTCTTGGAATCTGTAGAGCTTATGGGTGATTTTTGACAAGACATGTCTAGCTAAAGAATGATTGAGATAATGGCAGCAAAGTGGCCATGTAGCCTACTGCATTCAATGTATAATAGTTTTAAGGCATGGGTGGGTTTAAAGCAGTCTTTCTTAATTAGTGGATTTATAGGTAAAACTAATAAGATAAAGCACAGTTGCTGATAATTTTGAGAGTAATGCCATATATCAAATTCACTTGATCTCCTTTTCTTTCAAACCATTATTTTTTTTTTTGTTTTCCCTTTTTGTTTCTTTCTTTCTTTCTCAATTAGAATCCAAATCTCAAAATATTACATCATCATGTCAACCTTAAACCTTATTCTTTGTGTCTTTATGTGCCTGTATATTGATTATTGAGTGTGCATGGGCACGGAAAAGGTCCTTGCTAGCTACTTGAAAAATCCATGACTTGACGCTTCCTCTATCTTCGGAAGTAGAATCTTAAGTTTTGGCCAAATTTAAATGTTATTGCCCTAATTAAGTCTTATGTGACTCCATTTTGATACTCAAATAGGAGAAACTGCCATTGCCCCCTTGTTGAATAGTGTACAGCTTGTGTGTCTGGCTAGACTAGTTCCACATAAAAACATTTGAGCAATATAAGTTATTGACGTTATATGATGTTTTTGTTCACGGTTTATTTATACAAAGGTGGAAAACAAGGAATGTTATCTCAAAAGTCTTCATGTAGTGGTAGTTCATTTTTATATTTGTTATAGTGAAAGGTGGCAAATGTGGTTGTTCCTGACTGTTTAAACATTCTAAGTCTGTTGATATAGCCACAATCCATGTACTAGGAAAGTGATCTCATGCAGTTCAACAGGATCTTCGCTTGCAATGATGTAGTACAAGGTCATGGCTGGTTAGAAGTGGAGGAAATAGGGATTCTTTGTTTTGTATTTCAAAAAGTCTTAGAGTGATTATATTTAATCTGGTAAATGTTATATTATAATTCAAGGATATTTTATTTATTTTTGTCCGGTGACCATGGGTCCAAAGAGACTTAAAAACCAAGCTGAATTCAGTGTTATATTTTTGTGTGGAGGCTGCTTATCACCAGCCCCTGTGAACTTAGCTCATACAATGAGACAACTTATTAAATATCAGATGTGTTAAATATGTTCCTGGTTGGTATTGGAAACATTGTTGAACAGCTGAACAATTTACATAAATCCATTGTTTTACCCAACAAAATAAATGGAAGTTGATCAGATCAAAGAAGGGAAAAGATGGAAAACAGGAAGTTACAAAATTTTGAATTATTTCTTTTAATTTCTCTTTTTTGTTTTGATTTGATTATGGTTTGCTTTTGATGTCAGTTAGGAATGTGCATTTAGCACTCTCTCTCTCTTTTTCTTTTCTTTTTTTTTTTTTTTTTTTTTTTTTTGTGGTTGGTAGGGGGTGGGGTGGGGGGCAGGGGTGCAGCCAGGGTGGGTGCAGTGGCAAAATTAGGTTTCTACGTAGTGATTCTATTGCTTCAATAAGGTGATCTAGGTTAAATAGTTTTATGTACTCAATAAGCTCTATTTGACAGGTCAATTGCAAAATACATTGTCCTAATTTACATGAGTGTACAGAGAGGTGAATTTACAAAATCATTCTATATTGCTAGTTTATATAGAATAATGATAAGTCAAGCAGCGAGATAGGTAATATCCCGCATTGCTAATCTTTACTGCATCCAGGAAGAAACCATTTTTCAGGAAATCTTTGTTCATGTTAAATATATGGACAATATTGTCGTTGCCTGGATAGCAACTTCTTTATTCTCTTTTCTATTTCCTCACTTATCCTAAAATGAGATTGATTTTATTGGAAAGCAATGATTCAGCCACAATATATGAATCGTGGATGATAAACCAATTTCATTTTTTATAATGACTGACTTTGATTTTTCTTGGAAATTCCTTGTGTCTCTGTTCATTAGTTCCTTGTTGTTTGTTCTCGTCATAGCAAATTCAAATTCATGTTCCATTTATGTAAATGGCTTTGGTAGAATGCAGCGTCGGAAAGGGCAATTTGCTGGGAAGGCAAATCCCCAGGAAGGGGTGTCTGCCTCATCAAGTGTAAATCCTGCTCGGAACTCAACCCAAGATGAGCCTCCTCGAGAATCAAAGTGAGGCTTGTGCCATGCTTCCATTTTGGCAGATATTGTCACTCTTGCTAGGTTTTATGAAACTTTTTGTTTCTCTTACTCCCTGTCCCTTCATGTCTCCCCCATCCATTAATATCCTCTAATATTCATGTGCCTGCCAGATGTCAGAATTGTGGCATTAGTGAAAAGATGACGCCGGCAATGCGTCGTGGGCCAGCTGGTCCAAGGTCTCTTTGCAATGCTTGTGGACTAATGTGGGCAAACAAGGTCTATACCATTTTCTACATTTATTGGTATCATCTTTGCATGATTTCTTCATGATTGCCATTCAATCTTGTCTGACTGCCATCCTAGGTTGTTTATTTATGTATTTTGAGAACTTACTATCTTTTTAGCTGGTATTTGTGTAGGACATTCACTTAGAGGAAATGTTTTTGAAAAATATAAAGATGTCAAAATGTTTAATCTAAACTGCATGCTACAGTAAGTCCTAGAAACTCGTTAGTAATCATGGGATATGCCAATAGAATGATGATACCATGCAATCTCTCAAGAAGTGTATCATGTGCATTAGGTGAGACTGTGATGACAAGGCATCCATGCACACGCATGTGTATAGACATGTTTGTGTGTGTGTGTGTGTGTAGTGTGTGTGTGTGTGTGTGTAATGTATGTATGTATGTGTGTACAGAGATGTATGTACCCACTAGGAGTGGGCCAACAATACACGTAACTGAATCTGAATATTTGATGGGCAACAGTCACTCAGTGAAAGCATGAAATTCCATTGTGATGGGATTAGGGGGGAACACAAATTCCACACATGAACGGGGAAAAAAAAAAATCTTGTTTTCTAAATTTCAAAGGTGGGAAGGTGGAGAGTTCTTATCCTCTCCTTTCACAACCAAAGTCAGCAAAAGAGGTCTCCAGATATATCTTGCTGTAGGTTGTAGGTAAGTTGCACGTCATCCCTATATATCACGCGCATAATTTTATCTTCATATTTCTGTTCTGAGCCCAGAGCTCAGATTATTGACTAGAAAAATTGCAGCTTTGCGGGTGCAAGATCAAACCTAGCTGTCCATAGAAGGAAGCAGGGAGGGTTATCTGCGTCAGCATGTGTTTATGCATGCATTGTTGATGACACCTAATTGAAAATTACTTTTATGCACAGCTCTATGGCTTGGTATCTCCATTGTCAATTTGTTGATGCGCTAAAGGAACCATGATTGGATTTTATGAAGTAAGCTCTTTCTGTTATAGTAATGCTTGACCTTTGTAATCCTCAGGGTACGTTGAGGAGCCCTTCTAAGGTGAAAATGAGTACTCAGAGCCCTACCAATCCAATTGAACATGTATGGTCTCCTTGCGGCAACTAAGAGAAACATAAGAAGCTGCTTAACCATACATGATCGATTGTACTGCTCCTTGTTTTTTCCTACAGGGTGAAGCCATCGATTCAGAATTGAGGGGCGACAACAAAGCTCTTGTTCATACATCAAACAATCATGACTTAGTTGTAACTACTGCTGAGATGTGAGTATAAAGTGTCAGTATGTTTTCAAAACTCTGATATAATAAGACTTGCAGCTGATCTTCTTTCTGGATAACCATGTTCAGAGTGGCGGAGGGTATACCAGCAGGTGGGAGGCAAGAGATGGAGGAAGACTGCAAGACCGAATTGTAAGAAGTATAAAAATGTATTTCTACATTAATAGAAGATTTGGGCTTTTCTGGCTTAATTTATAGGGATTGCTTGATCGAACGAGTGACGGTATAGGAAACTGCAGCACTCATGTGAGAGCATGCTCATATCACTGTGCGTGTGAGATGTACATCGTGTTACCAGTATTTTCTGTACTGGAACCTTGCTGATCTGACAGAAAATGACCTGCATTATCTGCAACCTTTGTTTCTCTTCCCCTTCTTTCGATACCCTGAGAATGTTAATAATGCGTTGAAGCTCAGAATTTCGTTCGATGTCAAAGATGTTAGATTGATGAAAGAGTTGGCTTTGTTGCTTTTTTTTTTTCCAGAGATCGTTTTGCTAATTAATTCATGTTTGTATGTCTGCATTCATTTCTAGGTTCAACGTTTCTTTTCTTTGTTGTTTTTTTAGGTAGTTGTAGAATTTCAGTTTTGCAAAAGCAATAGCTTGGGTTGGTACTGATAGTCCAGTGCTTGAAGTTGTTCTTGATTTGTAGTCAAACCGCAAACCTCTTTGAAACTGCCAATGTACTTCATATTAGGGGGCAATCCAGTGGCTTATGGACATGCATGTCTGGAAATAGGCTTGTGGTGCAATCCCCCCTATCGTGGTTAAATTATTGCCCATTTTGGCCAGAAGCCATTAAAGTACCTCTTGATATGAATAAGCCAGCGATCTTAAATCAGATCTGATTTCCAGTGGAGAAATGACTTCAACAACTGGACCATCAACCGAATCTATTAGCTTAGCAGGACTGGAGTTCTGCAGGTACCTTTTTTCTTTAATAAAAAGCATGAAACCTGGAAATAAATGCAGATATATATTTGGACGGATGAGGTGGAACTTCCCTTCCATGGGTGGCAACCGTTCCCATCTATATCATGGATGATGGCATGCACCCAAGTGGGGAACGGAGAAAGAGACAACCTTACACAAGGGGGGTAGGGGTAGTTTTATATCAATTACAACGAGCCTATCCCAGCACTAAACTAATGTCTATTCACCATTCTATCTTAGCTAGTTAAAAGTTGGTATGTTTTATTATACAAATGGGCAGAACGTTAAAAGTTGGCAGAATGTGTATTTAGTATTTACCCCAAGAAACTTGGAGCTGATCAAACACCGGGCCGGGCCGGGCCAGACTAAGATCATATATTACAATGGATCTTGGGCCTGATATCTATACCTTGGCCTGGCCCGGCCTGAATATCGAGCTTACCCTTTCGGCCAGGCCCGGCCTAATCTTGAAGAGCCAATCCAAGGCCCGCCCACCGTACCCGATGACCTTTTTCCCGCCAGACTAAGTGCCATGTAATATATTATTATTTTATTATAATATAGAATTAGTTAATTTGATTAATATATAAAATATATATAATCCTGGGAAGGATTCTTTTTTAATTTTTGCAGATCCGGCCCGATTTTTTGATCGGGCCATTTTTCTGCCCAAGCCCACTAAATTTCAGGCTGGGCTGGACGGTGCCCATGGTCATCTCTGCTAGACACTCCCAAGTCAGAACGATGGGAACACCCCTTTACCAATTGTTCCCAATTTCCCAATTTATAGGCGGGGGCTGTGTGGCACCGTCCTCTGGACCCTCCTCGAAACCCTACCGCATGGACAAGGATCGATCCAACCGGAAATCCCGAGACGATCGCGAGAAGGATCGAGATTCCGGCAAGGATCACCACCGCCGCGACCGCGACAGCGACCGTCACCGTGACCACGACCGGGATCACAAGCATCGGCACCACCACGTCGAGGAGAAGCGCCACAGATCGAGGGACGACCGCCATGGCCGCTTTCGGGACGACTCCCCTTCTGATCTCGAGCCGAGGCGGGAGGAGAAGCGCCACGGCTCCTGGGACGAGCGGCACCGCGACGATGACCGCCGCCACCGGTCACGTGAAGACTCCCCCGCCGATCCTGAGAGGAGGCGCGAGCGGTCATCGAGTAGGGCTAGGATTCTGTCGAGCGGGATAGGGTTTCCCGCGAGCAGTCCGTGGAGAGGCACCACCACTTGTCTTCCTCGAGGAAAAGGAAGGATCACGAAGGAGATCCGGAGGAGTTGGACAAGAACGGCAAGCGGGTCAGGATTTCTGATGGTTCGAGAGAGGAGAAGAGGGAAAGGCGGCGTTTTGAGGATTCGAGCGAACTTAATGGGGTTTACAAAGAAGAGAGGATTTCGAAGGATGGAAGGAAGGAAGGAGGGTTGAGGGCTATGGAAGAGGATAGGGAGGAGAACAGGCCGCGGAAAGAAGGGAGGAGGTTTAGTGATAGTGTCAAGGCAGGGGAGAAGGAATACGAAGATGAACCTAAAGTAGTTGATAATAAAGAAGTGAGAGAGGAGCGGGGATTTAAGGATAGGTTTCAGGAAGAAAATTTGGGTACTGTGGATGAGGCAAAAACGTCTCTTTCATCTGTTGATTCAAAACATGAATCGGGCAACACGCAAGTGGTTAATGGTGATCAGAGCAGCATGGCGATGGAGAAGAGCGGTTCCACAGCTAATGTGAGTTTCAGCTATTATGTTTCCTCTTCTCTTTTGTTGTCTCTATATACAATTGTGGCTTTTACTTGTCATATTATATGTAGATAAATCTCATATTGGCAGAATAACATTCAGGATCGAATTAGTTTGCAATAGACTATTATATGTTACATAAACAAGGCCATCATGCAACCAGTGATTCCCAAGTCATTTGTATATGAATCATATTGGCCTTTATTCATCTTTCTCTAATCATCGTTACTTGTCACGGACATTTTAATTGTAAGAAGCAATGAGACCATGCATCGAAAATCACAATGTGGAAGCAAAGAAGTACAAAATAGCTTGCACTTCTACCAATATTCTCATCAGGTTGATAAATAGTCCTGAAAAGGTAACCAGGAGAAAAGCTGTATACAAAAGCTAAAAGCTATATGTTTCCTGTATAAGTTTTATTGGCTAGCAAATACAGAATATGAAGGTGTCTTCTCTCTAATTACAATAGATATATCCTCATAATTTGTGCATACTATAAATCATAAATCCCCATAACCAGAATGACCAATTAATTATCTAACCTCATTTTCATTGGTATTCTGTATACAGCCTCATTTGGTTCTAAAGTTAGATCACCTTTAGGCTTTGAAGTTTTTCTTCTTACCTTTTATTTAGAATGAGGAGATGTTACAGTAATAGCTGAGAAGATTTTTAAAATTCCACATCTAAAATTGTTTCATTGTTGTGTTTTTGCGCACCTTGATTCTGAGCCATAATTCTATGTTGGGGCTGCATGTAAGGGACAGAATTGATTGGTGATTGTGTTGCTCTTTCAGTTAATTTGATTGGTGATTGTGTTCCACTTGCATGCATATTTGATCCACTAGGGTTTGGGAAATCTTAGGGCAACTTTGTGTCCTCCAAACATCCACTTGCACCTCCATTTTGTGTTTTTTTTTCTTAGAAATATAATGAAAATAGATTCTTTTCAGAGGAGATCTCTTGTAGGGAGCACTAAAGTATTAAGAAAATTTTCTGTTTATGTCTCTTCCTCTCACTCTCAAGTTGTTCCAATCTACATACTTCATATGGATTAATTGCATATAAAACCCATTTTTTACATTTTTGCAGATTAATACCTCCCTTATCTAAAAACTTTCCCAGTAGGACCTGAAGTCATTTTTTTCTTTATGCACAATAGGATTTTTACCAAATATTTCTGTTTGGAAATATCCTTAAAACTAATGGACGAGATTTTCCTCATTTTATCTATTGTTACAGGTGACTATATTTATGGCTCATCTTTCTCATTTATTTTATGCACCTCTTTGTTGGGTCCTTAGGAGCTTGTAGCTACTGGCCTATTCATTCTTCTAGATGCTGCCATTGTTGGCTTCATACTTTTTATAACCATACTTACCTGTGTTGAGATCCCTTGGTTAAGACCTTTAAGTCTCCATAAAGGAAGTAAAGGGACAAGGCTATTGGGAATTTTCTTAGATAAAGGAGGCATCCATCTGCACAATTAAAATGGGGATCTTTTTAGTGTAATTAATATGTAAAGAGAGGGTTGTCTGCTGAAACTTCCGCAAAAGAGAGCATAAAAGAGAAGATTGTACAAGAAAGACAAAAATGGAGGTTAAGGCAGATGCAAGGAAGTGAATAGTTTAAAATGATTGAACGTGAGGAAGCGCTTAAGATGTGGATGCATTTTCGAAATTCTAAGATTCCAAAGCAGGTGCATTGTCTTGCATGGAAGATTGTTGCTAATAAGTTAAAGCCATATTAATGAAGACAATTCAAGAGGCCTATTGGAATCAACAAAAGGGAAAAGTGAAGTCCAAAATCCAAAATTTGAACTATCCTCAAAATGTACATGAATCATCAGATGTTAAGTTCTCTAAGCATCTAGTAATTTAGATTCAAGATCCTATTCTTATTTGTTCATTGAGGAATCTTTATTTATTCTCTTCTCATAATTTTATCCATTACATTTAGAATTTGGAGTGGAGTGGCCAGGTGCCCTTTCCAGGTTTTAATCAAAAGATTAGTGTAACTTACTAGCCTCCATCAAAGTAAACAATTTAAGGTGCTAAGCCTACAGCCCACAGATATATCACCATGAAGTCCAAATCCCTTCTATTTATCATATATTCTTCAGGTATTCTCCATTGTCATTGTTAAGAAACTATTGGATCTTTTATTGATTCTTATTTCTAAAGGATTCTTTCAAATACGATATGCATCATATTTCTTCATCAGGTCATAATAGATATTCATGGATTCTTGATAATCTTCCTTTCTTTGATTCAAGTTATTTGTCCATTCCTATCCAAATATGCTTACAAAAAGGATCATCAATGTCATGGTCATTGCGATCTCGTTTAGGAAGGCCAAGACCATAGTGTCATCTCATTACTTTATCATGTCTCTTTTCAATCTATATGTTCGTTGCCTTTTAAATTTGAATTATGATTTTCTGTACTCCAGGTATATATATTAATGTTTTTTTTAATTCTTTATGGAATCATCAAAGCTGCATCACTTCCTTCTTTCCTCATAAGAAATAAATATTCCATTCTGTGACAGTTTGGATCAAATTCATTTAATGTTATGCAGAGGTTTCATGTTGCTCTTAGCAGGACGTGCTGGGCTATTCTAACTTGTCTTTTGAAATGGGCCTTGGTGCATGATTGGGCATGTGATTGGTATCTTTCAGCATGTCACCTGTTTGAGTGAAATCATATTCACTATTCTAGTTAACAAACTCCACCTGTACCGTGGAGGATCATGTTGCATATGCGGTTTTTGCATTAGTATTTTCTTGGGCCTATCATTTTATGTGCACCATTTTTTTTATTGAATCAGGTGTTCTAAGCTCTTATTGGGGTATTGAACTTTGGTAATGAACTTTTTATGTGTAACTTTATAAGACTTTCTGTATGCAATAACCAATGGATCCAAGTAGTGCATTTTGATTTCTTGTATGTGCACTTACACAGTCTTGCTTGATATAATATTAGTGTTTGTGCTCTTATAAGAAGATTTTCTTATTGCTATAACTCTTTAGGTTGGTGGTTTAATACATGAATCTTTAGATGTTTACTTTTCACGAATCCAAATATATAAAATTATAAAGAAGATTAAATATTCCAAAAAATCTAAATTTTGGTGTTGCAAGATCTGTTTAAAGTGTTGAGGTCTCTTGTTAGACTTGGTCAAAATGGTGGTTCTTTATAGAATTTTAAAAATTTCTTGGTTTGAATTTCCAGCTGTAGATTGGAATTTCCTATTTGTGATGTATATTTGAAGGACAGGATTATCTTTATGGTAGTCATAGAAATTTAGTGTTTCTTCCTTTCCATTTGAATTAAAGGAGATATACCTTTTGGAATTCAAACTTAATTTGGAATGTTGGATAAAAAATAACCACCGACATCTCAATTATTAGAGAAGGTGGGAATCCTTTAACAGGTGAAATTTCGGACCTCCTTAATGAAGGAACAAACTGCTAGAACTCTTCTAAACAACTGGTCTTATTTTCTTGATCCTTCAACCAAGCACCATATATTTTTTCTTTAGAGGAAAATAATGAGATGACTCCATGTGCTCTGATTCATCATTTGTATTTTGATGTAGGAGAAATACTAAAGTATTTCAAAGAAGGGTTATCTTGACTTAGGTATGCCTTTTAACTTGTGACTTTTGTCCAAGATTTTAAATACCGGTGCTGAAGCCTGTATTTTTCCATCGAAATGTTATGGTATCAGTACAATTCTGGAAGGGGTAGTATGTACCAAAATTGACAGCATCAAAAATGAAAAACCATTAGTACTAACTGGTATGCTTGGTAGGTACCATTGGTGCACATTGGTATAGCCAATACATTCTGTTTCAACATCCTGGTATCCATACCAGTGTCAGTTTCACATTGGAAATGTATGATACTGTATTGACCCACTAGTTTTTAAATCCTTGTTTTTTTTGCTACTTGTTGTTTGTTTTCTTTGCTTCTTGTCTAGTTTTCTTCTCATATTGTTTTCCTTTTGATTTTCTTCTAGTACCTGCTTCTCATTCTTCCTCGTTGCCGCTATTCTTTATTAAATTTTAAACTTTTGATTTTTATTTTTACATTTTTTTCTAGGAGAATTTTTTCCCTTAGTGCTCAATTTTATTTTTATTTCTTCCTAATTATTTCACTAGAAAACAATAAGACTTGCTAACTTACTTTTCTGCTACTGTGTCACTTAAAACATGATTATTTTGATGTGGTCATAGTCATTCAGGTGTTAACTAGAGGTTGTTTGCTTGCTTTTGAGCTTTATGGCAACATATAATTATCAAACCTGATTTCTAGTTCTTTGAAATTCAAAAGAGGGGGCAGCTCTTTTGCCTGTAACTCTTTTGTTAGATACAAGGGTGCATCTACACATAAATAGTGCTTGAAGTGTTGACATGAAGCTACCATGTTACCATGGCCTGTGAAGTCTCGTGAATAAATTATGTTTTCTAGTAAATAAATTTCTAATGATCCTTTCACTCTCTATTTGTAGGGATACACCCAAAGCCGGAGTTTATCATAACAAGTAAAAAGGATACGTGATGAGTACACAGCAAATGCAAGTATTTCATTGGTTGATGAAATCACACCCATCCGTTGGGTATGATGATTTCTAAATGTGATATGGTTTGCATGATTTGGGGAATAAAACTCTGAAAGCAAGAATTAAAAATAATCCTAAACATTTATTACTCTGTGATGGTATCATGGCCATTCATCAATGCTCCTGCTTGATTTGATGGTTGTGGATTGCATGGATCAACTATCCTTTCTCTTGACACAGTCATATGCATCTTAAGGCCGACTAATTTAGATAAAAAGGATTCTAATGGCTAAAATACCCTTGGCTGGGGATGTCATTATTTGGTAGGATTATAACCATCCATCAAATATTCTTGTACCCTGATTGGTCTGATTAATAAGTGTTCATGTCATTGCTCTGTTCATTCTGCCTTGACTTCTGATTTGCCATTATTATCTGTTCTTTGGGTCTGTGTAATGACTATAAATTGATTGGTGGTTCTTGTTATGTAAAATGTGAATGAAGCATAGTAATATGCTTCTAAGAATATCTGAAATATAATAATAATTCACAAGATGCTTTGAAAGAACAATCTAACCATCAAGCTTTATTCCATCTATCCTTTCAATATAATAATATTCACAAGATGCTTTAGATATAGTACTTAATTTGGAAGATTTTGTCGAAGTTTTTCTGGTGTCCAATTCTTGTGTTGTTTCTAGATGGATTGCTTGATAATGTTGTTATGACATTGGGTACCATGAGTTTTCCTTTTATGCTGCCGTATTTCTAAATCTATAATGTCGTAATGGTTAACAATATATCCATGGCTCTTGTGGTTTTTATTTATTAACTCCTGCATATCCTTATGGTTTCTACAGGCCATTACTCAGGAACCGTTTTCTGTGGCATCAAGGGTTTCTATTGGCTCTGCCGCTTCTTGTCCCCTTCCTACCAAGGTATCTTCAATTACTACCACCAATGAAAATGAGGGAGTTAGTATTAGATCTGATGAGGTTCCTGGAAAATACAGTACAGATGGGACAGCAACTTCAGTCGCTGGCAAAAGTGGCAGCCTATCTCTTGATGCTTTAGCGAAAGCTAAGAAGGCTTTACAAATGCAGAAGGAACTAGCAGAAAAGCTGAAGAAGATTCCTACAGTAATGGTACACTAGGCAACTGCCTCTTTGGTTTGGTATTAGTTTATTACATGTATTTTTTCTGCAATTGATTTAAATCTTCCTCTTTTTTCTCCACAGCTAAATAAAGTTGCTGGTACGAGCACTGAGAACTCCAAGGTAGTATCTAACAAGGACGGACCTAACATTCTTCCATCAGGTTTAGGAGAACAGGCTGGTTCTTCTGGTTCTTCGACTTCTGCCTCCACAACCCCAGTTCAGGCAATGCCAAGATTACCTGTTGGGGTAACACCATCTGAAAAGCCTTCTGCTGCAGGTGGCATCAGCATTCTTCCCGGGCTCACTACAATACCTAATATTGAAGCTGTAAAGCGAGCACAAGAGCTTGCTGCTAAGATGGGATTTCGCCAGGATCCAGCCTTTGCGCCTCTCATAAATATGTTTCCTGGACCATCATCAACTGATGTAGCTACACCTCAGAGACCTGCCAAGGCTCCTGTTCTGCACTTAGATGCCCAGGGTAGAGAAATTGATGAACATGGAAATGTCATTAATATGCCTAAGTTGACAAACCTCAGTACTCTGAAGGTGATTGTAGTGACTTCTCTTTCCTTTTATGATAGGTGCTTCCCTGTCGTTGACCATTTATTATTTGTTTTTGTGTTACAGGTCAACATCAACAAACAGAAAAAAGAGGCATTTCAAATAATCAAACCAGATTTAGATGCCATTGCAGAATCAAATCCTTTTTTGATGATAGGATGGGTATTAATAAAACAAAGCTCTTGAGGCCCAAAAGAATGGCATTTCAGTTTGTAGAGGAAGGCAAATGGTCAAAACAAGCAGAAATGATAAAATTTAAGGTCTCATTTGTGCTACATGATCCTCTGTTTGTATGGTAAGATCCTTCTCATGTTAATTTTCCTTATACGAAAGCCTTTCTTCGCAGAGCCAATTTGGAGAAGCGCAAGCAAAAGAATTGAAGATGAAGCAGTCACAGCTTGCGAAGGCAAAAGCTGAGCCCGACAGTAACCCAAATTTGATAGCAGTAGGGGTGAGAGTTACTAAAGAGAAGAAGAAGGAAGAGATCCCTGAAATAGAGTGGTGGTAAGTTGGTAGTGCTCCTTGTTATTATTTGTGATTTTGATGCATAGTCGCCAAACAATAATCTTATTTCTGTATTTGCAATCAGGGACAAGCCAATTTTACGTTCAGGTGTCAATGGTGATGTCGCTGATGAGAAACTGAACATGGACAAGATCACAATGTACATAGAGCACCCACTTCCAATTGAGCCCCCAGCAGAGCCTGCCCCACCACCACCGCAGCCGCTGAAGCTTACAAAGAAGGAGCAGAAGAAATTAAGGACACAGAGGCGCCTGGCAAAGGAAAGAGACAGGCAAGAAATGATCAGGCAGGGCCTGATAGAGCCTCCCAAGCCCAAGATCAAGATGAGCAATCTCATGAAAGTCTTTGCCTCCGAAGCAACTCAAGACCCCACGAAGCTTGAAATGGAAATTCGGAGTGCTGCTGCTGAGCGTGAACAAGCTCATGTTGATAGAAACATTGCTCGCAAGCTTACCCCTGCAGAACGTCGTGAGAAAAAAGAAAGGAAACTCTTTGATGATCCAAACGCACTTGAGACTCTTGCTTCTGTATACAAGATTAAAGACCTTTCACACCCACAAGCACGCTTCAAAGTTGATGTGAATGCCCAAGAAAACCGATTGACAGGATGTGCTGTGATATCAGATGGCATCAGTGTTGTGGTTGTGGAAGGGGGTAGAAAACCAATTAAAAGATATGGCAAGCTGATGCTGAAACGGATAAACTGGGCTGCTGCTGTTAGCAACGAGGAAGAAGCTGAGGACTTAGATGCCCTTACCAACAGTTGTGTTTTAGTGTGGCAGGGTAGCGTTGCAAAACCTAGCTTCCATAGGTTTCTTGTTCACCAGTGCAGAAGCGAGGCTGCTGCCAGGAAGGTGTTTGCAGATGCTGGGGTTCCACACTATTGGGATCTGGCTGTCAATTACTCTGAAGAACTGTTGTAAGCGCATAGTGACTGGGGGATCTGTGAACAATCCATGGACCCTTGGACAATAGGCTTTCCGAATCTATTTTTCAGACATTAGTTATTTGTGATGAATGCTGGGCGTACTGCTCCTGTTCTGAAGCTTCTTTTTGACCTGAATTCCTGAGTGGGTTCTTACTTTATGGGATTGAAGCTTCATCATCCTATGTGCGCTTCCAGCAAGCAAGCATCATCATTTTTGGGTGCATGGCATGTCACGTGACGCATCTGCCCACCTTTTGATGAATTGAGTTCTTGTGCTGACTGAGATGATCAAAATTACTAGATGTGGTGACTGGGATGGTTATAATACTTAAATGTATCCTTAGTTTCACGGATTGATTTTTTTTGAAAAAAAAAAGTTATTTTCACGGATCAGTCCAAAACTTTCTGCACTTGTAAGGTTGCATTGTGGTCTTGTCATTTCTTCTGAGTGCGATAAGTTCTTTGTACAGATACATTGGTGACCATAAGTGAGTTCGTAAGCTCATTTAGTTTTAAGAGTTCTCCGGATCAAACAGGGAACGTGCATAGAACCGCCAGCTCGATGGCAAGAATAAATGGTTGGCAGATGCTAATGCCATCTTAATTTATTGTTGCCTGTTGATCATCAGGACCCTGATGAAAGTCTGATTCATGCCCAGGTTAATTGCTGTTATAATGGAACTCTGGAGAACCTTAAAGCAAAGTGCCATCATATTTGATACTCGAAATACTATTGTTGTGATTCTGAAACAAAATCTCCAATGTCATTAGCTGGGGAAATTTGTAGACTTGGCTACAGACTTCCTTAAGGGAGTGCGGTTTGTTGTTTTATATTAGTTTCCACCTCTCTTTTTCCGCAAGACGCTGGCAAGCAACCTTGAATTTCATTGATAAAATAAATGGAACTCTGTGAAGCTAGTCTCTGTTGTTACCGGCAACACGCTTACAAACCACCGCTCCCCCATCATTGGCCATCCCTGGCACGTTGAGCTCCACCTCTCCAACCAATAGGTTATCCCAGGTCCCTTCCTCTCCCTCTTCTCAACCTCCCTATTTGTTGCCTGTCACAACAATTTCACAGCCCTGTCCTCTTCATTTTCCCACCGCTCTTATCCTACTTATGTACGTTCAAGCCCCATGTCGGTCAATTATCTCCACCCGATGGGGCCAATATTTCCACCCCTTAGCTCAGCTTCTTGATTTTTCAAATGACCCTAACTTGGCTCTATCCAACCTCCCCGCCACCACACTTAGTGTCACACGGCTGATTCTTAGATCAAAAATTTTCGCAAGACCGCAACCTTGTGTGGCACTGGACGTCCTGTCTAGTCAGCTTTCTCACAATCCCAATCCCAAAGATTGAAACATTAAGCCAAACAAAGACAAACACTCAAAGCACATAAGAAAATCTCATATATTTATTTTATTACAATTTTCACATAATCTGGATATAAGACACCTACCCAAAGTCTCTGAATCTCACCAAGAGATACTTCAATGGTTTGCTACCAAGAGCCGGCATACATAGAGATTATATAAAGGTGGTGGACAACTCCCCCAATCGCTAGGAATTTTTCAAAACCACCGCCAACTATTGTCAACTGCTCCAGGAAGTTTGGACAACTCCTCCAAGGAGTTTGGAATTGCTGAAAACCGTCCAACACTTGGACTCTAGTCCCAACGCCTGGGTCCTGCATCCCATGGCTCGATCTAGCCGCACATCCTACAGCATGTGCCTGTGCATCCCACCGCTGCCAGGCCACGCATCCAACCATGCGCACCCACATCTCCTGCCGCACTATTGGCCATGCATCCTGCTGCGCGTCCCACTGTTGGCGCCCATGTAATCGGCCAAGTGCCTGTATGCCTCATAGCGTTGTGCCTGTGGCTGCGTTCGTTAGGTCAGGCATGCGTTTGCTCATGCCCAATCTTGCATGCACCTTTATCAATGTCTCTGCATGCTTTATCTCGTCCGGTCATCTGCACATCGGACCAATTGTTGGTGCCTTATTGTGGCAAAGTCCTAGCCATGCTCCTACCCATCTTAAGTTGGCACGGCAAAGGCACCAGCCTGTTTCAATCCTTGTAAGCTGCTAGCAAGGGTTTAACAAACCACCCCCATCTGAAGAGCCCGACATCTTCAGAGGGAAGTGTGATAGGTACTCTTGGATCTTCTTTCTAAACAGCTATAATGCTATCTCCTTCTCCCAGCTAGTGAAGGGCATTGGGTCATGCCAGGCACGGCCCGGCCTAGGCCCACTGGGCCTGAGGCTAAACTGGCCGTGTCTGGCACGGCATGATTAGCATCAAGCCCCAGCCCGGTATGGCCCTGGGCTTGGTGGGTGGCGGGCCGTGCCTGGCATAGCTCGTTGGCCCGTAGGCCTCTTTTTTTTTAAAAAAAAAATTACAAATGGGTCGTGCCAGGCACGATCCATTTCTGGCTGTTACGGACTATGCTAGGCATGGCCCGTTTCGGTCCGTTACAGATGTAGAGTGCGGGTACAGCGGCCGAGAGAGGACGGACGGGGTTCTGGGATGGGGGGCGGCTTTGGCGCAAACGAACGCCAGGGCCCGAGGGGAGAGCAGGGAGGGTGGTGGTCGTATAGAGTCGGAGGCAGACAGTGGGTGCGATGCGGACGGCAGCAGGGCGGGGCCGCAATGGGTGCGGCACAAACAGCCACGATAGGTGCCTCGCAAGGGGAGAGGGAGGGGAGGGTGGAGGGGGTTCTAAGGGGCAGCTTTGGCATGGATGGATGTCGAGGCCCAAGGGGAGGGGAGGCGAGGGAAGGTGGTGGTCGCATGGAGCCGAAGACAGATGGTGGGTGTGGTGCAGACAATCGGTCCTCCCAGAACCGGAGACAGATGGTGGGCCACGAGCCAAAAAACCTCAGCCCCGGCCCCCTTCTTATGGGTCGTGCCAGGCACGGCACGGCATTGTGGCTGACAGGCCGTGCTTGGCATGGCCCGTCTCGTGTCGGGCTGGATTGTGTCATGGGCAGCCCGACCTGTTGCCTATCTCTACTCCCAACTAGCCTCATTTTCTAGCTCCCTTTTTCATTAAACCAGATATTCAGTTCTTTTATTTCTTTTGCTTTGTTCCACCGTTCGGTGATCCAGACTCTTTTTTACCTCCTTATTAAACTACTATCTTATAGTAGGTGGGGCATGTTGCACTTGCTTTCTTGAAGGATTTGCATCTCCATGGTAAGGTTTTAAGAAACTAACATGAAAAGTTGGATGTACCTTCAGTCTTTCCGATAATTACATTTGATAAGCCACATTCTCTATTTTTTTTCACCTCTTCAAAAGGGCCATCATACCTTGGGATCAAACCTCAATAGACTCTTTTGCTACTGATCTTCTTCTATATTTGAGGAGTCAGTTTCAGTATGGCTTAATCTCCTTAATTAAATTTTAAGGGCCTATGACCTTTGTTTGTATACTTTTTCATCCTCCTTGCTGCCTTGTGAAGGCTATCTTGCGCCTCCTTAAGTATCTCTTGGTGTTCTGGCAAATTGATAGGTTGTTGGGCAAATGTCCTTTTTTCTGCAAGGCAACTTCTTAGGGAGTAAGAAGTTGTCACTCAGTAGCCAATTCAAATAATTGAACCCAGACACAAAAGATTGATGAAGATTGTAGCAGAATTGGGCCATATCTAGCAATTTTAGCTAATTCCGTTGGCTCTGTAACATAATGCCTGAGATACTCCTCCTGCAATGCATTCATCTATTCGGTCTGACCATCCATTTGAGGATGATTTGCTATAGAAAACTTCAATTTGGATCCCATAAGTTGGAAGAGATATGTCCAAAACCTTCCAGTAAATCAAGCATCCCAATCATTGATAATATCAAAAGGCAATTCAAAATGTTTCACTATATTTTGATAAAATAGGCCAGCAGTCGTCTCCACTGGATATGCTTCTAGGTTGGGACAAAAATAGCATACTGGGAGAAGCGATCGACCACCACCATGATGGATGATAATCCATCAACTTTTGAAAAGCCGCTGATGAAGTCCATCAAAACTGAAATCTATGGCTTATCTAAAAGGCAGGGTTGCAGTAATTTTACTTTTTTGTGCCTCTTTACCTTGTCTTGCTGGCACACTAAACAAAATTTGATATTGATCTCGATATCATCCTCCATCTTCAGCCATATGAATGTGCGGGATAAAAGAGCCATCATGTGCTCTCTTCTTAGGTGACCAGCCCATTGAAAGTCATAAGACTCCCTCATCAATTATCTTTTGAGTCCTCTGCCATTAAGGACATATTGTCTGTTACCTTTTGCCATCAGCAAACCATCTTCAATCTAGTATCATCGAGCCACACCATCCTAGACTTATTGAAGCAATTTTTGATACCCATGGTCTATCTGGCGACATCCCGAATTCTATTAGTGAAGTCTATGTCAACATTGGAAACAGTAGCAATAGTCTCCATGATGCCTTTTCGACTCAGGGCATCAGCTAGTTGTGCCTACTAGGTTTGTGCTCTCACTCGAAATCATATTTGGCCAAAAATTTCTACCAACGTGTCTGTCTAGGCAAAAGTTTTTTCTATGTCAGAAAGAAAATATTAGCCATATTATCAGTCTTCACTACGAACTTGATATCCAGCAAGTAAACTCATCAAGTCCGTAGGTGATGCATCACCGTCGGTATCTCTTTTTCACGGGTAGAATACTTCTATTCTGCCTTCTTCAACTTCCAACTTTTAAAGGCAATCGGATGTCCTTCTTGCACCAGCATGCATCTGATAGCCTTGTCAGAAGCATCGGTATGCATCTTAAAAGATTTCTTAAAATTAGGCAACTTCAGCATTGATTCTGAAGAAACAACAGCCTTTAGTCCTCAAAAGTTTCTTGGCACATTTCCATCTATGTCCAAGGTTGATTGTTCTTCAAAAGGCCTGTCAAAGGAGCAATTTTCTTAGAGTAGCCAACTATAAACTTGTGATAGTAATTGGCTAACCCCAAAAAACTCCTCAATTCAACCTCTTTTGTTGGTGCAGTCCACTCTAAGATTGCCTGCATCTTCTTTTGGTCCATTTTTAATATGTCGTTGCCCACCACATGCCCAAAGAACTTAATTTTCTTTCAGCAGAACCCATGCTTCTTTTTTTTTTGACAGATAAAGTGTATTCCTCAACCGAGTAAGCACAAGTTTAAGGTGCTTTAAGTATTTCCCAAATAAACCACTATATATAATTATATCATCTGAGTAAACAACTACAAATGGATCGATATAGTCATAAAATATATCATTCATCAGTTGCAAAAAGTAGTAGGTACAATTACTAAGCTGAATGGCATAATTGAGAACTCAAATGAACCACACCTCGCGACCATAGTAGTCTTTGATTCGTCCCCCTCCACAATCCTAACTTGCCAATATCTCGATCACAAATCCAACTTGGTGAAGTATACAACTTTGGATAATCGATTGAACAAGTCTGAAATCAGATGCACCGGATACTTATTCTTGATAGTGACTTTATTCAGGCCTCCGTCGTCCACATATAGCCTGAGAGAACCATCTTTTTTCTCCGATGTATGGGCCTTGGATGGTTGGATCTTTCTTGATTCTAACAGTTCCCCCAACTCTTCTTCAACTCCACCAACTCTTTCGGCACGTTCTGTAAGGAGCTTTGGCAGGAGGCTTTGTGCCAAGCACAAGTTCAATCTTGTGATCCACAGTATGTTGCAGGAGTAATCCCTTTGGCAACTTTAGGGGCATGATATTTTTGAAGTTTCGTAGAATTAATGCCATCTCCATAGGTGCCTCTGCTATCTCCTCCAGGCCTAACTCAATGAGAGCAGCAAGATAAGTTATTTGGCCCTTCTTCCAGCCATAGGCCAACTACATGACAAAGACCATCTCCACCTTGGGTGTGCAAACTTTAGCATCAGTCCAGATGCTATGCCCTGCAATAAAGTAAGGCTTCTCTTCATTGCCGAGCAGCAAGCTGAATAGATATGGCAATATAGCTACTTTGGCAGTAACAAAAAAGTCATTGCCAAGGATCATATTGAAGTCATCTAATAGAACCACCATCAGGTCTATCATGCCGTCTCATATGTTGACGGCTACTTAGATGCCAAAGGCCATGCCTTGCACAGCTCGTGCTTGGAATTGACAGCCTTGATGCGGCTTGGGTGTTCTACTACACTCAAGCTCAGAATGTTCACCATCTTTTTAGTCATAAAACTAAGTCACATCTGTGTCCACTATTGCTGATATCTGACATCTATTGACTTTCATGGGCACAAACATTACTTTGAAACAAATTTTAGCCTTTACCATATGAATTATATCAAGTAATTATAATGGTGCAACTTTTTGTGGACTATTTGAATCGGATCCGCCATCTTTACCATCCTCTGCCATAATAACATTAAGCTTACTTTGATTGGGATAATTCTTAGCCAAATGAGAGCCATTACAAATGTAACATCTAGGATGAGGGTTACCTCATTTTTCTTTGAGTGAGAACTCTCCACTATGGCCTTTTCTTTATCCACATCTTTGGTCATTTTGTCTCTGATATCTTTGTATTTGTTTTCCTTCTTTTAGTTTTTCTCCACAAATTGAATCTAGCCTGAAGAAGAACTATTGCTGAGCTTAGAGATCTGAAGATCCATCAATCCATCGACAGTAGCCAATACGGTAGGCAAGTCTTTGACACCTTACTATCGCAACTTCAATTGTACCCATGATTGGAGATCAGACAGAAAGTTGAACAACCTATCTGCCTCCGACATATCCTTGATGTCCAACATAAGGGAACTAAATTCTTTGACATATTTCCTCACCGATCCAATCTATCTCAATCTTTTCAAGGAATCTCTTGCAACCCAGACCATGTTGTAAGAAAGGAATTGCTCCTTCAACTCCTATTTTAGCACCTCCCTCATCTCAATGGAGGGCCTAGCAGCATCTTCAATTTTGATTCTCTACCAGAGTTTAACATCCCAGTAAGATACATGCTAGTGATTAAGACCTTCTCATCTTTGAAAATCTGAGTGGCCTTAAAAAATTCCTCTATATCCCATAAAAAAAATCAAGATTAACTTGAGGCACCTCGATCATTGCCTCCACCCGAGCCATCCATTTTTTAAGAGCCTCCATATTATTTCCAGCAGTCGACATGAGCATCGCCCTTTTGCTCCAGCAAAATAAGATAAGAATTTTGATGAAAATCTACCAACAGAGTACCCAAACGTGGCTCTAATACCAACTGTCATAGAGTCGATTCTTGGATTAAAATTTTTCGCAAGATCTCAGCCTTGTGCGGCACTGGATGCTGTTGGGTGGATGTCCGGTCAGGACACCACCTCCAAGACCTTTTAGTACCACGCGATGCAGCAGGAAGAAAAAGAAACAAAATAAAAGAAAAAACAATCAAAATATGTGGATCAGCCACAAAAGGGCTTCCTCCACGGGGCATGCAAACTTCACTATGAAAAAGAAAATTTTATAAGAGGAGACCTCACCCTCAACCCTTGTACACCCAATTCTTCTCACTAGAAGTTCCCTCACAAAAGCTCTCTCTCTCTTGGAAGACCCTATGAACCTCTGAAGTGCCTGGCGACCGCTGTCCAGGAGCCCTGCTCCTTCTCTCACAGCAGCCTCACCTCTTCTGGTTCTCGTACGGTGCAAAAACCAACCACATTGTTTACTGTTTCGTCCACAGGCCCTTTTAAAGGGTTAAAACCTAATTAGATTAGGTTTAAGAGTCCTTAATCAACCAAAATCAGATTTTGAACCGTCGGATCAAAAAACAGATCAACCCACGTCCTCCGATTGCGATCAATCCACGAAATAGTGCCGTGGACCGTGCGAAATGCATGGGAAACGCCCGCGCAGTCCACAGGCCCAACCGTGGACCGCTCGATCCACGGTGGATCGGGGCAAATGGCCAGCAGGCTGCCTGGGCCTGGGCGGCCCGCGCGCGCAGGCCTGTGTGCACCTGGGCCGCGCGCCCACCTAGGCCGCCCGCCCGCGTGGGTCGCGCGTCCCGCGCGCCGCCGCCTGCGGCTGCGCTGCTGCTGCCCGCCGCCGGTCGTCGGTGGTCCTCCACCACCTCGAATCTCGTGTCGACTTCAAAAGCTCGTATCTCCTCCATCCGAGCTCCGTTTCAGGTGATCTTGATCTCGTTGGACTCCATTTTTCACCGCGAACCTCGCTGTAGGCTCAATATGGGCTGAATCTCAAGGTATCAAATCCTAACAATCTCCACCTCGACTCGATATTCGGCCTCCTCCAAACTCCGAGAGCTTCTGGATCTCCTCGCCCCATGCCCTGGGGCAATCGCCTGCTGATCATGGATGGGCAAACATGGGAGTCGAGCCAGCTGCTCGATCCCATCTCTGTCGTATGCTGTGCTCCTCATGACCTGAGACCTACTCGGAGCATTTCCTGCGGCAATAGGAATCTCACCTTGCAACGTCGTCTCTCATCCTTCCGAGTCTCCTGTCTCGTGCCCGATCCGCCTCCTGGAGCTCCACCTCGCTCTGGGCTCCACCTGACTCCCGAAGCTCCACCTCGCACTGGGCTCCCTGCCAGTAATAATATCTTCTGCTTCCTTTCTTCCCCTCCAACACAATCCTATTGCCGCATAGCACCCTCAGGATTTCTCCACCAGCTACCGTTCTGTAGCCTCTCGAATCCAGTCTGCTAAGTGAGATAAGATTCCGCCTGAAATCAGGTATGTATCGGACCTCTCCCAATCTCTTCACTGCACTGTCATGTGTCCTCCAGCTGACCGTCCAATGCCTCTGATCGCACAGCTCGATCTATCCGACAGATATACAGTACCCTCACTGTTCTTCAGGGAGTCAAACTGCTCCTCTCTGCAACATACATGATAGGGGCATGCAGAATCTAATATCCACTGCTGGAAAGAAGTAGATACCTCGTCAGATATCTCCAGGACATCTCCATCTAAATCGCTGCCGACCGTCGCTACAGAAGCCACCATCCGATTTTTGAGTTGAGGGCAATCTCTAGCTAGATGCCCTAACTCCTCACACCGGTAACACCTGGTTTTGCTCAAGTCCTCCTGGACTTGGACCGCCCTCATTGCGATCTCTTATCACTCCGTCTACCGCCTCCTGCTCCTCCAGAAGCCACCAAAGCTGAGCTACCGCCACCTGAGCTCGAAGCTGGGTTCTCCCTCATGAAAATCTCGTTCTGGAGTATCGCCGCGGTGACCTCATCTATCTTGATAGTGCTCTTCTCCACTAGAAGAGCAGTTATCAAGGACTCGTACGAAGGGGGAAGCGATGCCAGCAAAACCAGTGCCCTGGTCTTCTCCTCAACGTTCTCGCCAACGCTGAGGAGGTCGGTGAGGATCTTCTGAAAGTGGCTTAGATGCTCTTGCACGCTCTGTCCCTCAGTCATCCGCAGTTGGTAAAACTGTCTCCAGAGGAAAAGTGTGTTGGTGAGAGACTTCGCCATGTACAACTCCTCAGCTTCGATCACAGCACCGTCGGAGAAGTCTCGCTCAGCACATGGATCACCACCTCATCCGTCAGTACATGCGGATGGTACTCACCGCCTGCATCTGTAGCAGTTTCCAATCCCGCACCTCCATGGTGGTCGGCTTCTCATCGCACAAGAGAGCATTGATCAACCCCTGTTAGATGAGCACGTCCTTCACCCTTGCCTGCCATAAGGAGAAATTGCTCTTACCATCAAACTTATTGATCTCCATCTTGATTGTTCCTGTCTTCTCCATCTTCAATCTTGCTCACCACCGCTATAATCTGCTTCTTGTACCGCCTTGCTCTGATACCATTTGTTGGGTGGATGTCTGGCCAGGACACCACCTCCCAAGATCTTTTCAGTACCACGCAATGCAGCAGGAAGAAAGAAGAAACAAAATAAAAGAAAAAACAATCAAAATACGTGGATCAGCCACAAAAGGGCTCGCCTCCACGGGGCATGCAAACTTCACTATGAAAAAGAAAATTTTACAAGAGGAGACCCCACCCTCAACCTTGTACACCCAATTCTCTCTCACTAGAAGTTCCCCTCACAAAAGCTCTCTCTCTCTTGGAAGACCCCCTGAATCCCTGAAGTGCCTGGCGACTGCTGTCCAGGAGCCCTGCTCCTTCTCTCATAGCAGCCTCATGCCTCTTTTGGTTCTCGTACGGCGCAAAAACCAACCATGCTGTTTACTGTTTCGTCCATAAGCTCTTTTAAAGGGTTAAAACCTAATTAGATTAGGTTTAAGAGTCCTTAATCAACCCAAATCAGATTCTGAACTGTCGGATCAAAAAATAGATCAACCCACCCCCGCCGATCGCGACCGGTCCATGAAATAGTACCATGGACCATGCAAACATGTGGGAAACGCCCGCGGGTCCACAGGCCCAGCCGTGGACCGGGGCAAATGGCCAGCAGGCCGCTGGGCCTGGGCCGGCCCGCGGCGCCGGCCTGCGTGCGCCTGGGCCGCGCGCCCGCCTGGGCCGCCCGCCCGAGTGGGTCGCGCATCCCGCGCGGGCCTGGGTCGCACGTCCTGCGCGCCGCCGCTGCCGCCCACCGCCGATCGCCGGTGGTCCTCCGTCGCCTCAATCTTGTGCCGACTTCAAAAGCTCGTATCTCCTCCATCTGAGCTCCGTTTCAGGTGATCTTGGTCTCGTTGGACTCCATTTTTTGCCCCGAATCTCATTGTAGGCTCAATATGGACTGAATCTCGAGGCATCAAATCCTAACAGATACCTCATCTAGCCAGCCTTCTTACAATTCCCACCTCAAGGATTGAAACACCGAGCCAAATAAAGGCAAACATTCAAGGCACATAGAGAAATCCCATATATCTCTTTTATTATAATTTTTATATAATCTGGATATAAAAGATCCATCTAAAATCTCTGAATCTCACTAAGGAGATACTCCAATGACTTGCTACCAAGGGTCAGCATACATAAGATTATATAGAGCACTATAACAAAAAAAATATTTACGATGCAAAAAAACATCATAAATACTAAATTACCATCACAAATAATTATTTATGATAAAAATTTTATCATTAATAATTAGTCGTTAAAAATGAGATCGCAGATAATATTTTACGATGGAATAAAAATTTTCATCTCTAATAATATTTTTTTGTGAAGAAATATTTTTATTGAATATTTTTATTATTTTTTAAATTATTTATGATGAAAAATTTTATCATAAATAAATAATTTTATGATGAAAATATATTTCTATCATAAATAGAACTATTAACGATGAAAATTTTTATTATCAATAATTTAATAAATAAATTTAATATTTTTTTAAAAAATAAAATAAATTATTTAATTTAAAAATTTTCATCATAAATAACCACATCTAAGATAAAATTTTATTTTTGTTGAAAATAAAGTTATTTATGATGGATTTTTACATCACAAATAATTAAGAAAGGAAATTATTTTTTTAAAAAATAAAATAAATTATTTATGTTGTAAATTTTTATCATAAATAAAAATATTAGTGATCAATCTATTTTTATCTCTAATAAGGTTATTTGTGACAAAAATTTTTCATCCTAAATAATTTAAAAATATATTTTAAATTATTTTTAAAAAATAAAATAAATTACTTGATGAAAAATTTTCATCATAAATATTTTCATTGTAAAAAATTTATTTATGATAAAAATATTTGATCATGAATAATTTAAAAAAAATTAAATTTAAAAAAATAAATTATTTATGATGTAAATCTTCTATCGTAAATAATTCATCGCTAATTAAAATATAATATTTTTTAAAAATAATTTATAAATATATATTTTTAATTTATATTTTAATATTTTATATTTATAATCTATAAAATAAAAATAAAAAATTCACATAAAAAATTCATAAATAAATTTGATTATTTTATTATATTAAAATATAATTATAAAAAAATAAATTTATAATTATAAGAGATCCAAAATAAAAATAAAAAATATAAAAATAAGTCGCTAACCGTCAAGCATCTGATTTGGAGAAGGAGAACGGATGGAGTACGATAGATCGTCTACTACTGCCTCATCAGCTCCATCATCTGCTTCATTTGCACCATCCGCTCTATCATCTATATCTGAAATAACTGATACGATCGATGCGTACAGTCAACTCATCAACTTGCTGTCAATTCTCAATAGTCTGTTTCTATATCTCTACCAGTTGAGCATCGCAGGTAGTATGGATGTCAGCTCTGGACGAGGGTGAGGATGGAGGAGCTCTAATCTCATGCTTTAGCCCCCTAACATGATAGAGTTTTGTACCAAGCATCCGATCACAGATCTCATTATCTGTGGATGCGATCGAGTCCTCAAAGGTAGGCTGGGATCTATCTCTATCATACATCCTAAAAATTAAAGTTATAGCTATTCTAAGTTTGTACTGAAAATCAAAATACCGATGAAAAAAATGGTTAGAAAAACTTACATAAAGCTCCTGGCTCTCCGCTGTCCACTCTTCTGACCATCACTGATGGATCTGCTGTAGATCTCAATTTTATTAGGAAGCTCATCATTCTCTATATCTCTCTATAATTTGAAAATAATTAATAATTTTTTTAAATAGTTAAAGAGTTAAAATATGCTAAATAGAAATTACTTACCATCTGCTCTATATAGCAAGTGAACAGCCTCAAACCCCCACAGTACGAGACGGTCTGTCTCATCCGATTCATGGAATTTCGGGTACATCATCCTATACAATTAACAGTCAAATTAGTAAATAACTAATTAATTTAAGAATAAATAATTTAATTATTAAACTTTAAAAAAAAATTTGGATGCTTAACCTGATATATCGGATCCTCATACCTGTGGTATATGACAGCCAGTCCTCGATACTGATGCTATCATATGGCGCTACTGTGCTGCCTCTACCCTCTGGTCCTGTACTACAACATGCCAGTGGTGATGAATGCGATGTCGGTAATTCTTGAAATATGAGCATAGATGATCATCCACAGCTCGCCACACGTAATCATACTCGAAATTAAAAATATCAAATATAGCCTGCCAATAATAAATATTATAAGAATATAGTACTAAGTAAATATTTTATTAAATATTATTTTATCTGTAAGTGGCTATAGAAGACCTTCCTGTGAGCCAGTGTAATGTGACGCCAATCGAAAAGCATCATAGGGGCATAGCTGCAGCATATGATGCCCAACTCAGTCTGTCATGGCTCGCACCATCCCCTAATGGGCATGGTGAAGCTAGACGAAATCTCGATATAGAGATGTTATCTCTCGTGCTCGCGTCTCAAACTCCAGGATGAGGTTCTTCGACAGATCTTGTTCTCGCCTCACCACCTACGAAGAATGGCCTGAAACAATAATGAATAAATTATTAGTATGATAGCTATCTATAAACCTAACAGATACAATTAAAATCAAATTTTATTATATAAAAAGTATTAAAAAACACTCAGACCTGCCTCTGCAGCATCCTCTGGCAGCTCTGATGGTGTGACAGTGGAAATGGGGGAAGGCTCATCCTCAAGGGTAGGTTGGAAACTCGAATGTGGTCGTCTCCCTCCTGCTCCATACGGCATTAGGTCTCCCTATTTTTCTTCCTCTTTACATCAACTATCAAGCATGAAAGCTATCTTCATTGTTGCTTTCCTTGGCATGAACAACTGTCCGCTTCATAAAAGCAATTAAAAGAATCACTCATAATACAACTAATTTCTACATCCTATTTATCCATTGAGATTTTAATCTTTTTTACTTCTTAAAACATGCATGCACAACTAATCAAAATAAATATTTTCAACAATCAGCATGAATAGCCAATAATCCTCAAAATCAATCTATTAAAAAAACCACCTCCAATCCAGTACAACATGCTAAAAAAAAAACTAAAGAATATACAGATGATACCTTTCCTGAGGGGGGGTTGATAGGTTTGGGGAGGGAAGTGCTTGGAGGAGCTTGGGACGGACTGTTGGAGGAAGAGGGGACACATCGTGGATCGAGAGCCAAGAGAGGGCCACCAGTCGCTACACAGGGGGTGACTGATGATGGGAGGGAGGGCTCCGATGGTGGGGGACGGAGGAAGAGAGGGGAGGGAGGGCTCCGATAGTGGCGAGATGGAAGAAGAGAGGGCAGGAGGGGAGGGAGGGCTCCGACAATGACGGGATGGAGAAGGGAGGGCAGGGAGGGCTCCAATGGTGGCGGGATGAAGCAAGGGAGGGGAGGAGGGCTTCGATGGTGGTGGGATGGAGGAAGGGAGGGGAGGGAGGGCTCGATGCCGATAATGATGGAGAGATGGCGGTGAGAAGAGCAAGGAGGAGGCCACCATTAACGACAGAGAGGAAGCTCAGGGGAGCCTCGCTCGCTAGCCGGTGGAAGCCCAGAGTGGGGGAGAGAGAGGTAGAGAGGAGGGATTTTGCGAGAACCAAGAGAGATAGACGGAAGTGGCATGGGATTTTTATTAAATTTTTAGCGACGCAAGGTGATTCCCATCGCTAAAAACTATTATTAGCCACGGATATTCCATTTTCGTCACTAACAATTCCCACCAAATATTTTTTCCCTCTAAAATTTTTTTCCTAAAAAAAATTAACCAAAAAAAATTTCATAAAAAAATGAATTGATGATGAAAAATAAATTTTCATCTCTAATAAGTGTTATTAGCGACACAAAATATTTTTCCGTCGCTAATAATTTTAAAAATCTTTTTGTCTAAAAAAAATTAACCAAAAAATTTTATAAAAAATAATTTGTGATGAAATAGAATTTTTCATCACTAATAATCATTATTAACAATAAAATATGTTTCCGCCACTAATAATTTCTAACAAAAAAATTTTTCTCACGAAAAATTTTTTTCTCTAAAAAAATTTAACCAAAAAATTAGCGACAGAAAATATTTTTACATCACAAATACTTTTGTAGATGCATGCCACCTATATTATGATTGCAAATGAGATGATGAGAACTCCGATGTGATGCTGAGAGTATAGGAATTTCAATAATTTTTGGATCGTTCGATATGAAGCGGCATGCACGTCGTTGGATGCAATGCGGGATGCACGCTATTCGATGCTCATGATCTTCGAAGTGCAAATGAGCTAGATTGATCTGTGATCCAATCCGAGTTAATCCGAATTGATCGATCCAAATTTTCTATCATAAATAATTAGGCATTAGCGATGAAAATATAGCATCTACCAATAATTCATCCCCCTCGATTTTTGCTGTGCTTGAATCAACATTTTTTTTCAAGTATTTGACGGTCTAAAAATCTTTAAAATTTAAGAGTTAGTACAAAAAGAGAAGAGTAAGAGATGAAGGAGATGAGTGGAAGAAGAAGTTTGGATAATTGCAAGTCTGGACTTTGCGGCTGGTTGAAGAGAATGTTAGTACAATAGAGGGGTAAAAGTCGGCAGAGAAAGAGAAGCATGGCAAAAATCGACAGAAAAAAATTTTCATCGTAAATAATCTATCACTTATTTTTTAAAAATTTTTAATTTTTTATCAATTATTTATAATAAAAATTTTCATCATAAATAAATTAGTATTTATGATGGAAATAAATTTTTCATCATAAATACATAATTATTTATGATAAAATATTTTATCGTAAATAATCTATATTTATTTTTTTAAAATTTTTAATTTTTTATCGATTATTTGTAATAAAAATTTTTCATCAAAAATAATTTAATAATTATGATAAAAAATAAATTTTTATCATAAGTACAAACTTATTTACGATGAAAAATTTTCATCGCAAACAATCTATCATTTATTTTTTTTAATTTTTGATTTTTTATCGATTATTTATGATGAAAATTTTTTATCACAAATAAGCTGTATTTGTGATGAAAATATATTTTTATCATAACTACTATGTTATTTACGATGAAAAATATTTTCGTAGTAAATAATTTCGTCATAAAAATTTTGTTTTCTTATAGTGGTGGATAATCCCTCCAACTATTAGAAACTTTCCAAAACTACTGCCAACCATTGTCAGCTACTCCAAAAAGTTTGAACAACTCCTCCAAAAAGTTTAGAACTGCTAGAAACTGTCCAACGCTTAGACTCGAGTCTCATCGCCTAGGTCTTGCATCCTATGGCTTGTCTGGTCGTGCATCCTATGGTGCGCACCCATGCATCCCATCGCCATCCAATCGTGCGCACCTATGCATCTTGCTGCATAATTGTCGTGTGTCCGGCTATGCGTGCCTGTGCTTTCCACTACGTGCCTGGCTGTGCATCCCACTGTTGGCGCTTGTGCGTCCGGTCAAGTGCCTATGCACCCCCATGCGCCTTGTGCACCTACGCACCCCGTAGCCTTACGCCCGTGGCCTACGTCTATTAGGTCGGACATGCATCTGCTCATGCCCAATCTTGCATGCGTCTTTGTCAATATCCCTGCATGCTTTATCTCGTCTGACCATCCATGCATCGGATCAATAATTGATGCCTAGTTGTAACGAAGCCCCAGCCATGCTCCTGCCCATCCCAGATTGGCACGGCAAAGGCACCAGCCTATACCAACCTTTGTAAGCCACTAGCAAGGGTCTAATACTTAGCCTCAAGCATATCAACATCTCCTTCAACCACCTCAGTGGCACCCTCCACACCGCCACACCTCTCACCCACCTCCACTCTCTCTTATTCATGTGACAATCTCAATGATCCCAACGCTACCGCCCTCCCTTCATCCCCTCGCTTCTGATCCTTTCCCTCACCCACAACCACCTCTCCAGCTCCTTCCCCTCCTCTTACTCCTCCAAGCCCTCCCTCTTTATCACCTTCGTCTATAACTCTTTTCTGATGTGGCTAGCCAATGTCGGCAAGCTCATAATTTTGTACCTCTCTAGAAATGCATTATCTAGCATCCTTCCCCCTAGCAATCAAGCAGCTCAACTATAGGAGCTACGGGTTAGTGATAATTCATTGTCTAGCCCCATTCTGATGGATCATTCTTATCTCTTCGATCTTATGGATGTCAATTGTTACCTCAAGGATCAATCTGACTCAGATTGAAGGGCTACTTGGTAAGCTGGAAAGAAGGATAAAATGGTCAAGGGATCCAAGTAGCTGGCTGGAGATCTCAAAATGGTTGATGATGACTAGATCTTCACTCTAACATCTGGATCATCTCTAAAACACCAAAAATAGAAAAAGTTCATTTGGCAAATGTTTTTTGATAAGCAACCCTTCAATGCCTAAGTCAGATCATTATAGGATAATAGAAGAGGTTAGTGGAAGGTGGAAAGAAAGAGTCTAAGTTAGTGTGTTTGTGAAGAAGAAGAAAAGCGAGAGCTTAAAAAGTCCATGGGAGCTTGCAACTACTAGTCTCAACTTTCCTTTACTCTGTACTCGAACTGGACTTGACCTAAAACTCGAGATCTCGACATATTTGGAGAACCTCTGAAAATAGTTTCTATAGATGAGGATTGGAGCTCATCACTACAGGAATTTTGGGATGTATGAGGAAAACTATTATAGATAATCATTCGCACATTCAAAAGATATCATGAGATGCGTATCTCACTATTACAAAGAATGTTTCGTCCATTGTGGGCCAATTATACTGAGTGGAAGATAATTTAGATATCTCCATGTACTTTTTGGAATAGCCATATTATAAAAATTGATTGGCTGAGAGGAGGACTATTTGGCTAATTTGTGATGAATTTTGAATGATCAATGATGTCACGCTAGCTATGGTTGGTTTTGAGGTGTATATCAACCATCGCTGGAGCATTCTCTCTAAACAAAAATCATATGGGGCGGGCTTCATAGTGTGTCATATTTCTCTTAATACCAATCTTAAAGAATAAGCCTAAAAGTTAAAAACTTTTTCTACTAATGGAGTTATTAGTCCCGTAATTAAGATATTCTCTTTCTTCTTTATTTTCAGCTTATATTTTTTAACGATACATATTATATGACCATATGATACATACTAAATATATAGCTAGGTGATATATACTATAAACTTTTTAGATACATATCCAGTAATGACCTAATACATACCTACAGCTAAATTGATACATAGTTTATCGAACTTAACATTTACCAGTACACAGTATATGATTAGTTGATACATACCTAGTAAAATATTCATTCAACATCCTAATACATATTTCTAGATAGAGCAATACATATTTTTCAAAATATAGTATTCATTAGTATACATCACATGAGCAAATGATACACACTAGATAGTTTATTGATATATACTGTAAGCTTTTATGATACACATCCAGCAACAATCTAATATATATCTATAAATAAATTAATACATAATTTATTGAACTTAGTATTCACGAATATACATTATATGGTCAGTTGATACGTACCTAGCAACATATTCATCCGACATTCCAATACACATCTCCCATGAGAAATCTTCAACTACTTGTCGCTAGTCACTCTTTAGTTCCCTCTCAGGTGACATCCTCGACTCACTCTCTAATCTTTCAAGCTCCGTCACTATGTCTCTCTTTCCTGAAGAGGTCCAAGACAACACACTTGCTGAGATCAGCTAACCATGCTGGAAGGAGCTGACGTACTGTCTTTGACATCCACGATGATGAGTGTGCTAGAGAAATCTGCCGGTAGTGTAGGAGAGATAGCATTGTAGGTGAGATATGCAATGTGGAGGGTGGAGTTGGAGAAGAGGGAAGAGGGGACGGGGCTAGAGCAATGGTTGTGGGAGAGGGAGAGGATCAAGAAGGGAGGGCATGAGGGGGAGGGAGGTGGGAATAGGCCTCAAAATGATTCTCATGAAGCTCAATGGATAAGCGGGAGGGAGTGAAGGTGGGTGAGAGAGATGAGGAGGGTGTTGTTGACACAGTTGAAGGAAAGGTTGATGTGGCTAAAGCTAGGGGTGATAGCCAAGAGGTAGGTCGGGATGAAGCCCTAGATACAGTTATTTGAAAGATCACAGAAGCTAAGTATGCAATCCGAGATATTGGCTGGTATGGAGCCTGAGAGAGAGTCATCATGTAGGCCGAGTAAGATAAGAACGATGAGGAGACCGGAGGCAATAGGGCCTATGAGATGGTTATGATAGACGATAATGATCTCCAGTTTAGAGAGGTTGAAGAAGATGAAGGAAAGAGGGGGGCCCGATAGCCTTTGGTCGGGGAGGTCGAGGTCGATGACCCACAGGTGGCACATAGGAGAAGGGGGAACAAGTTCAGCTAGCAGACCCCCGACCCGGATTGGGGAGGCGGCCAAGTGGTCAACATGCTGCAAGGGTTATGGAAACTGAAGCATGAGGCGCCAATGGTGTTGATCTTCCCATCCATGTCTCTTTATCTCTTCTCTTCGATAATTGTACCAAATAAACATTCAAAATTTCCCCCGTTGCTCATATTTTTTATATTCAAAAATTTCATCTGGATCTCGTGGCTTGACCAGGTTCATTTTATTCATGCTTTAAGAGAAACGGGTTTCATTTGAATCTGACTTTAGTGCTGCAATTTACCGGCTTTCAATTGGGGAAGAATTTCAAAATTTTGTGCAAAGTGCAACTGGTGGATCCTAAAACCTCAAGAAAATTCTTCATCAAGTGGTCTCGGTCCGTAATTTGTCCTTTTATGGCTATGGTGGATTCATTGTGGATTATAGCTGAGTTTGGAATGTATACCAGGTTGCATGTGATGTACCTCTTTGGGCCATGATAGGTGGGCTGGATGTGGATCGTTTTCCCTCAGCTTCCATGTGCTACACCACACTCAACCTAATTAATAGAATTACCGTAAGTTTTCTCATTTTAGTAGTTATTGCCACTATATATTGGCTTATATTTGATTTATTCTGAACTGCAAGATCTACATATTGAATAACTCGTTTATCTTCTAAGTTCGATCTGTTGCTTGTATCGTTCTGTTCAAATTTGTCAGCTGCTAACATGCATGGTCGAGTACTTCGAGGAACAAGCTACGCTATGCAATCAGTTCGAAACACTGGCTTTGAAGAATGAAGATACAAATATTTTTCTACTTCCATCTCCCGTATTCCTTGACAAAATCAAAGTTTAGCTGTTTATGTTGGAAAGATATGTGAGTGCATTGTTGTAAAGAATATTGACAGAACTATTGAACGTGTAATTGTTTATGCGTATTATTTCGGTCCTATTGTAAGAGCTTCCTTTGAATTATATTTTGGGTCGACAAGCAACTGATTTGGTTCTTTCAATTGAGAGCTTGGGTATTCCTGGCCTTATTGTAGTATGTTAAAACTTACAGAAGATCGATGATTATTGATGTTTTGCTCTTTCATGACAACATCATCAAATTATGTAAAAAATTTGTTGATTTTCTCAACCATGTCGATTCACCAAGAGAAATCTACGGAGGTCAAGGTGGACACTGCTTGCACTGGCCTACATGGAAAATTTAAAATATCTTTTATTTTCTTGGGCACAGGGTGTTCCACAATGCATTCCGGAAGCTTAAGCTGGGCCCTGTTGAATTGCTTATGATACTAACAGACTTCCAGGACAGGAAGAGACTTGGATTTCTCGAATCCGAAGGTGGTTTACTGTTGATTCGATGGGAATGTCCAAGAGCAAATTGATAAGATATTTTGATGAGGGTATACTCTGTATGGTTGAGAATTTAGGATGTTCTGCTTGGTTGAAGGGCATATCTTAGGCTGGCTCGAGGGAGACCCTTGAGATAATGAAAGGAATACCACCAATCACAGCGGAATCTATATTTTGCAAGTATGGTACCAACTTCCCCCTTTGAGTGCTCGGTTCAAGTTTCTGTTTCTTCCAAGTGCCACTGCATGCGGTTGGAGTTTGAATTATTCCACATTGATTTGAGCAGAATTTTAATTTCTCAAATTTCTCATTGGATATACCGTTTCCATGCGTTATCTGTTGTTCTTAATTACCAGAACCTTCGCTGCTCTTGGTTGTTTCTCCACAAGGCAATTAAAGAACAAACAGGAAAACATAGAGCTTAGCCACCGGCTTTTCATTATCATAATTAATACTAGTAAAATTTCCAACATAACATAATTTTCCAACTCCGGAATTTGAGATGGTAGGATAAGGATAAATTGATAGTAGATCATCATGAATACTTTTGCATTGTTTTAAGAGATGAGATCGATGCCTTGGATGAAGAGGGCATCTGACAAGACCTGGTTGGCAGCCTCTGTAGGGTGGAAGCTATCCCAGAACACATACCCGGTGGCATTGGCACACGTCCCCGGTGACCCCGCATTGCACAGGAAAGAAGTCTCGATGATTCCGGTCCCACAGCATGCCTTCCTTGCCTCAAAGAACCCTTTTCAAAGCCCCAAAGCCCAAAAATAAATGAAGGGAAGAATCAAAAGAGACCGACACCTCAGCCGATCACCAGCTAGATAGTGAAATATATATAGGAGTGCGTGCACAAGTTATACCATTATTTTCAGGGTGCCTGATGAGGTCGAGGAGGGGTTTGTAGATGTCTAAGATGACCAGCTTCAGCTTTGGGTGGCTCTTCTTCAGGGCCCGGCCGGCTGCATTGAGCTTCTTGTTAAAGACAATTGCATCATCGTTGAGGCGAGCAACGCAGTCATTGCTGCCGCCCCCAAACAGTGTGACGGCCGCTGGAAGGCAGCCCAGCGGCGGCAACGACGTCACCCCGATCCTCCGAGCTCCCATATTGTATAGAACCTGGTCCATCATGTTAGGAAGGCAAGTTTTGATCAAATCGTACTCGCTTCGTAAGTCAAACTCTTTATCTGCGCTACGCCTGGGCAGCATTTACTACATATACAAGGCTTGTATCATTTAGTACTAAACTAATCTCAGTGGAAAGCGAAGTATATATCCCTAACTGCATCCACGGAGAATCCATGTAGGAGTAGTGAGAAGGTTGGACCACGTAATAATTAAATAATAGGAGAGAATCATTTTGATGGTCTTTTACGAAAAGAAGAAAAGAACTTGGTGGAGTTGTGGGATAGGACGCCACTTTATAGAATAGCATGCTTCTTAAAATAGACCGATCATGATCGATTTTGAGATTAGTGATTGATTATAGCTACTTAAGCGGAGGCATATAAATATAGTCAAAGTTTTACTATTGATTTCATGAGTTTGTAAATAATGATTGATTATCTAGTAAGCAGAGATTGTAACCAAAAACTTTCTGTTCATCGTCGTCGGATGGATGTTTTATGAAATCTTGACATAGCAATTATGGATCGATGCTGAGAGAAAGTGTTAGAAGATACTACCGACTCCAAAACATGCATAAAAAAAAGATGAAGAAACAACAAAGTTATTATTCAAATCAATAAAGAAGCCCTATGATTTAGTTGATTTAATAAATTATTCTATATTACAATATTGACAATAATTGCTGTGGCATTCCAACGTCAACAAGTCCAATATTATTGGTAGGGATTCCATGATGACGAGAAGTGTTGGAAGTCTATTATGTGTCCTTTTTGTATGAAGATTCTATTCCTAACTTACTTTGTTTCTTATTAGAATTCTAGTTTGAATAGCTTGTTTTTTTTAGTGCCAGCCTATTTTAGTTAGGTTGAATCTTAGATATAATATATTTGATTTTTTTTTTTTTAGTTAGAGTAGGATATTAATAGTTTTATTTTTTAATAGAAGATGATAATATTTTTATCTTATAATTAAATAGGAAGGGGTAAGGGTTGGGTCAAGAAACTTGAGAGTATTCTGCTTGTGTGTGGATCCTCGCTGCGTGGCGTCGCTTACAAGGGACGCGAGAGAGAAGCTTTGGGAGCCGTCTTTCGCGCCGGGGGAGCAGTATACCATTCCACTCTGGAGAAGACTGAAACATGGTGGACCTACCGATGTTTGGCTGCTTAAGTAACGCGATAATTGTCCGATAAGATGCCACGCAAATAGGCGTCGCAAAAGATTGTACGACCCTGACTCGCGCAGTGTACTTATTTTGTCCGTTAACTCTCTCACTACAATATTATTTCAGCCCTCACCACCAGATGACACCCATAATGAACAAAAAAATGCATTAAAGGCGCGTTATTTTCCGGTAGATGATGAGGTTGTACAGCTGTTGTCTAAGCTGCGTACAGACTCCAGAGTGATCACGAGGAAACCGGCATGCGGCATGTCATTCAATAGGTTGTTTCTCAGCAAATTAAGAAAATCAAATAGCTTTTAATTCCAGATTAAATAAATATTTTATATATTAAAAATAAAAATGTTATTAAGAAAAAGAAATATTCTTTGGAATTGGAGGAACTGCTTACATTACATATCACCACATATTTCTTCTCATAATTAAATCACACTCCTCCGTGGAACTCAACAAAGTGTGAAGGTGGAGCACGCGTTGGAAAAAAGTAGACCACGCGTTAATTAACGGCAATGATGAGTGAGAAGAATGCTACTTTACCTCTCCTACTTTATATATGTATGCCAAATTAACTACTGTATGATTGATGTGCTAATGGATGTTAGATGGAAATTAAAATAAAAAGACGGATATAAATTAACAAGAAATTCACCTCAATGAAAGTGTTGAATCTCTGAACGAGCAAGTCGGCAAACTGATCCGGATTGTAGGCCCTATTAAGCAAGGGGTTGATGTAGTAGTTCTGCACGTAATCACTGGTACCCGTAGTCACCACATAGATGGAGCCGGTGAAGAGGGCCGTCGCATTGGTCCTCCCTGCGATCCTCTCCACCTTGGACCGGTAATCCTTGTAGTTCCTCAGTTGCTGGTCCAGCGAGATCACATTCTGCCAATTAACCATACATACATATATAGAATCATTCTTATGTATTACTAGAATCCAGACAAGTTCATTACATCGATCTGGACGTGATCGGATCCAAGTGAATCTGAGTGGAAAGCACTCACATAGAGGATCGATGTACTTTCCAGGTAGCCGGAGGCACCAGAGCCAAAGTTGACACCAGACAAGAGGTTCTTCCCCCTGGCCTGTTCGCTAAGATATGCTGGTGGATATGAAGTGAACCCGAGGTTCTCCACTGCAATTACAAATAAATTAAATACCCGTAATGTTAGTTTCAGGAGGCCATTTGAGGGCAAAGATTGGCTTGTTTAAAATTTGGCATAACAACAAAGTTAGCTCTCAGACCAAAACTTGCAAAGCCCAGGCTAAATAGATATTAGAACAAGATCTGGTGGTTACGATGTTATTATGATTATGATATATATATATATATATATATATATATGGTACGGTACGTCTAAGGTGATCACCTGTGAAGTCGGTGGCTAGCTTGCCATTGCAAAACCTTCCAGTGGGAGTGTGGTGGATAAAATCTCTCCCATATGGGGGAAAGTCGGCCTTGACGAGGGTGAGGCGGTGGTTGTTGTTCCCGACGTCGACGACCGAGTCCCCGAAGATGATGACCCCAGGGACCAAGCTCTGCCCTTGGCACACCCACGCCAACGTTAACCCGACCAACAACAACAACAACACTTGAGCCATGACTATCAGCAGCATCACTGGTCCACCCATATTCCACCTTAATTATCTCCTTTAAGCGCACATCAGTCTTTGGCTTTTCGGTGGCATGGGGAGATGGTGGGAGAAGAGAGTAGTAGTGTAGGGGAAGAAAGAGTTGAAAGGCTAGGAAATAGGGAGGGGTGGTGTGAAGTGTGAATGATGGTGGTTGGAGACAGCTGGAGATGAGTGGGGCTGTGGGACAAGTAGAAAGGGATCGGTGGGATCGCGATGTGGGGAGAAGAGAGGGCATTCCCAGCTACGTAGTTGTTGTTTCCTTGTATTTGATATAAAGTGGGGCACAACGATCCAAAATTAACTGAAGCAGGATTCAGAGGAATGTACCAGCTTTCATGCTGCATCGTAAAGTAATAGATCTGGAACACTTGATTTTTAGGCCCAACACCGCTAATCGGACGTAATATTTGCTGTAGGTGAAGGGAAAGTCAATATGGCATCTTTCCTTGGTTTTGAGCCCTAATTAACCGGAACAACCAGAAGCTGCATTGCGCTGCACTTGACTCCGTCGAGGGGGGAGACCGAATACTGGATGATCTCTCTCTCTCTCTCTCTCTCTCCATTCCTTTTTTTTTTTTTTTTTTTGATCGGAGTAATCCCCATATATTGAGGAAAGCGTTAAGGACTCGAGAGGGTGTTTCCTCAGGATGTCCCATCTAATAGGCTCTCCTTAAAGAAAATCACACAATCAACCATTAGGTGGCGCCAAACAACCTGAACAGCTCGAGCCAACAATCCAGGCTTGAGACTAACTTCAAATTAAGCCAAAAATAACCCAGGCTCAGTCAAGCTTGGCTCAAGAAGCCCGTGTGCATGCGTGTATGACGCATATGTGCGTGTGCACACAAGCACACGTGCTTGTGTGCACATGCACACGTGTGTGTATTTTTCGCGTGCATGTGTGTGCCTGTGTATGGTTGCTTGGTGTCTGCGCGTGTGTATGTGCGCGTGCATGTGTGTGCCTGTGTATGGTTGCTTGGGTGTCCGCGTGTATGCTGGCACGCATCTGTGAGCGCGCGCGCGCGCGAGGGAGGGAGAGGGAGGGGAGACCAAATAGGGTAGGGGAAGAAAGTGCTGGCTTGTTAACAAATTGAAGGATGTCCGCCAGGATGTTCCATCTGCTAGATTTTTCTTAGAAAAAAATCACACCATCAACCATTAGAGGTGTCAAACAATCTAAATTGCGTGAGCCAAAAATCTAGACTGAAGATTAAATTAAATTGAGCCAAAAATAAATCCAGACTACATCAAGTTTGGCTCAAAAAGTTCATGCATGCGTGTGCGCGGCGCATATATGTGCATGTTCATTAGATCATAGATCCAATGATATATAATATTAAAATCATTTCAAGCTTAAATGTTCATTTACTTTTTCAAATCATTCGGTGTCAATTCAAATTTGCATCAAGCATTTTAATCCATGCTTGAATTGAGCTTGGTTCGAACTTAAATTGATCTCTAGCTCCATTTAAGTTTTTCAAGCTGATCAATTAGGTATATATTTGACTTAGTTCAAAATTATTTTTGAATTGAGCTCAAAATAATAATAATCAAATCGAATTGAACTCAACTTTCTAGCTTGAAAGTAATTTCACACCGAGCTTGACCAGATCCAAGCTTGACTCAGTGACACCCTTATCACCCATTATAAAAGTACACCATCAATAGAAAAGGATCGGTGGAATGTGGAGGAGAATAGTCTCCAGCCAACAATATAAAATTTGAATACAAGTACTGCAATTGCTTGCTAATATAAGTTCCCAAGAATATTCAATCACCACAATTTAGTAGAGCATAAACAAGTGTGGAACATTTGTTTTATTTCTTAGCTGCCAGCTGAAACGTCCCACTCAAAACAGCACATGTGGTCCATTAGTCCAATACTCAATCAGTTAATATAGTACAAAAGAAAAAGGAGTTATTGATAAACTGGCTGCAAGACCTATATGAAGCTTCCTCACAATTTCTTTGGTTTTGAGAGAATATACATTGCCATCGTTTATTCTATTCAAAGAAACTCCATTCTAGACTAGGGATACAAAATGATTAAGTCGCAGTCTTATTTACAACCCTATAGATTAGATAAATACTGAGGACCCAGATTAATATTTAGGGCAGCAGATGTAGATCTAAGCCCACAAAGAAAGACCATAAAAATATAGAAGAAATCAATCTTCTTAGGCCCTAGATTCCTCTCAGTGTGTGATCAGAGCAAACAACCCTGATGCCATTGCACGCAATGACATGATTTGATTTGATTTTTATTCACTGCATTAAAAGCTTATAGGCTTCATTGGTCACCTCGTATGCATACTCATAACCAAGATTGTTTGCCTTATTCCTGAATTCTTCCATATCCTCCTTTGGGACTTGGATGCCAACCAACACATTAGCACCAGTCTCACCCTGTCAAAGAAAAGAAACCAAAATACAAAGTGTCAATAAAATGTTCTTTTGTTCTGAGCAAGTGCACACACTACCACCCTGATCTCCAGAAGTATAACCAACCCTTGCTTTTTTTCTACAAAAGAACTTGAGAATTTTTGGCTCACTAACAGGAAGCTTTCCTCCCTTGTACAGGATGTCCCTTGGTAACATTTTGAGCTGATGTAAAATTTAAGCGACGAAAGTTTACACGCATTAGAAAGGTAACAAAACCTGAGCTCGATAATGAAAGAGGCTGATATTCCAACGTGGACTATAGGCATCCAAAAATTTCATAAGAGCACCTGGCCTCTCAGGGAAGATAAATGGCAAAGTACTTCATCTTGGACATTTGATTGGCCTCCCATCTGAACATATACCAGAAAGGAATAAAACACATTACTGGTACATAGCATATTGTCTTCTCCAAGGCCATGTATGGTATATTGACTTTTCCAAGGCCATGAAACATCATATGTAAGGTCATAAGATAAGCCAGTGTAATAACTTAACAGAGATGACAATGAACAATCTAATTGTTAGGATAAAGCAAGAGAATTAAATCTTGCACCAATTCTTACAACTTCATATAGCTATATTTTCAAAAACCATACTTCCCCATCACATATAAAGTCGGCATAGTCTATGCCCCATTCTCCATAAAATTTGTTAGAAATGGCTACAACATAAGGAGGTGCGAACATTGTTGCATATGAAATGAATATGTCTATGCATAAGTGTACTTGCATACAGGAACATTTATGCATGCATACATATAACCAATACAAAAATAAATAAACATACATTAAATACATACACATGCATGCATATGTTTGCTACAGCTTTGTTTATGCACATTTGTACATATATGGTCATCATCCACATCCATACCTAAGGGTAAGAGACACATGCATGCGCATAAAACAGCAACATCGAAAGACAAGGGTGTCAAACTGCACTGCCAGGAAGGGCCTTGCTATGCAGCTACCTCCTTGCAAGCCAACGTATCTAGCTCGCTGGCTCGGAGAGGACACATTGACAGTGATCCCCTGGATCGACAGATGCCCCAATGAGAATGCAAATCTTAACCCTGTGCCATCTCATTTTGTAACTCCTAAGCTATCCCCATCCCTACAAAGAAGATCATCAGCCTGCAGATTGGGTGGCCAATTGCTGATGCTGATCACAGTTTCTATTGTTGGAATTCTGTTACTACTGGTGAGCCGTGAGATCTTTTGATAAGTGATTGGATGTATTTGCGCTGGATCAAAATTATCCCAGTTCCCAAAAGATGAAGGTGTCATAGGGTTGCACACAACTTAGGCATATCAAAATGCTAAATTATGCAGCAGCTTGAAGCCGACCCTGTAAATTATTATGCACCTAAACCATTCACAACAGGCCAATACAAAAAATCAAGCATAGACTAATTCCTTAAATTGTGCAACATCAATTTCTAAGCTTAGACAAACCAAATAGAGAATGCTAACAGAGATTATCGATGCACCAAGATGAGAAACATACGAAGTATCGTAGATGATGCTTCACCATATCATCATTGGTAAGGTTGAACGTTCTTAGCTGTGCAGATCTCAAGCGCTCCACCGTTGGCCCAAGTTCGGTGTCAATGTGAAGTCCAACACTGCAATAGCAAATGCCAAATGGCTCAAAAATTCAGAGACATATATATTTCTGCACTAGATTCATTATATGCAAAAATATGATTAAACCAAGAGTTGGTCTAACATTAAAGGACACTCAAAAGCAACACAAAAAGTTAGAAAATTCTCCAAAATGAAGAAAATTCTGTTCCGTAAACATGGCCTTATAAAGGCTTAAAACCCAGGCTATATCGGAAGCACACTCCTGATGGGATCTGTAAGGATTCTCGGCCATCCGATCGTACCTCAGATCGAAAAATAGCCATTGGATTGCATTCGATCGTGCCAGATCATGCATCTATTCTTCTAGGGATGGCTCACAGCTGTCCGATCGCGAACTTCCTGAGCGATCCGATCGTGCATCGGTCCACAAAATAACTCGTAGACCGTGAGAAATGGAGGAGAAACGTCTCTGGTCCACGGTGGACTGCGAAAACCCGATGGAAAATGGGCGCCCGGTCCATGCGCCCGTCCATGCATCGCCCGGTCCATCGTGGACTGAGATATTCGGGAGCCTGATCCCGCATGCGCGTGCGCATGGGCCTGGGCCTGGGCCGCGCTCCGCGCACGTGCGCCTGGGCCACGCACTCGCCCCCGAGCCTTGCACTGCCGCACCACCGCTGCTCCGCCGGTCCACCGCCGGCCTCGATCACTTCGGATTTCGTACCAACTTCAATCGAGCGTATTTTAATCATTCGGACTCCGTTTGAGGTGATCTTGGGCTTGTTGGATTCCATTTGTCATTGTGGACCTCGCTATGGGCTCAATATGGATCGAATCTCGAGGCATCAAATCCTAACAATTTTCATCTTGACTCGACATTCGACCTCCTAACTCTAAGAACTTCTAAATCTCCTCACCCCCATGCACTAGGGCAATCACCTGCTGATCATGAATGGACAAATATGAGAGTCAAGCCAGATCGCTCGATCTCATCTCTGTCATATTCTGTGCTTCTCCTGGCTTGAGACCTGCTTGGGATATCATCCTACGGCAATAGGAATCTCACCTTACGATATCACCTCTCATCTTCTCGAGTCTCGCGTCTCGTGCCCGATCCACCTTCATCTGGAGCTCCACCTCGCTCTGGGCTCTACCTGACTTCTGAAGCTCCACCTCGCACTGGTCTCTCCATCAGGTAGTAATATCCTCTCGTCCTCTTCCTCCCCTCTAGAGCAATCTTATCATCGCGTAGCACCTTCAGGATTCTTCTATCAGCTACTGTCTTGTAGCCTCTCGAATCCAGTCTGTTCAGTGAGATAAGATTCTGCCTGAAATCGAGTATGTATCGGACCTTCCCCAATCTCCTTACTGCACCATCATATGTCCTCTAGCTGACCATCCTGATGCCTCTGATTGCACAGCTCGATCCATCCGGCAGATAAATAGTGCTCTCACTGCTCTTTAGGAAGTCAAACTGCTCCTCTCTGCAGGCAGAATCTAAAATTTACTGCTGGAAAGAAGTAGATATCTCGTCAAATATCTTCAGGACATCTCTTTCTGAATCGTTACTGGCCGTCGCTACAGTAGCACTCGTCCGATCCTTGAGTTGAGAAAAATCTCTGGCTAGATGCCCCAACTCATCATATTGGTAACATCTGGTCTTGCTCAAGTCCTTCATCCTAGACTTGGATCGCCCTCATCGCAATCTCCTGTCACTCCATCTATCACCTCTTGCTCCTTCGAAACCACCAAAGCTGAGCTGCCGCCACCTGAGCTCGAAGCTAGGTTCTCTCTCCTGAGAACCTCATTTTGGAGAATCGCCGCGGTGATCTCGTCCATCTTGATGGTGTTCTTTCTGACTAGAAGAGCAGTTATCAAAGACTCATATGAAGAAAAAAGCAATGCTAGCAAGACCAGTGCCCTGATCTTCTTCTCAACTTTCTCGCCAACGTTGAGGAGGCCGGTGAGGATCTTCTGAAAGTACCTAAGATGCTCCTGCATGCTCTATCTCTCAGTCATCCACAACTGGTAGAACTACCTTCAGAGAAAAAGGGTGTCGGTAAGAGATTTTGCCATATACAACTCCTCGAACTTCGATCACAGTACCGTCAGAGAAGTCTCGTCAAGCACATGGATCACCACTTCATCTGCTAGGTACATACGGATGGTACTCTCCGTCTGTATCTGAAGCCGCCTCCAACCCGACACCTCCATGGTGGTCAGCTTCTCCTCGCATAAGAGAGCATCGATCAATCCTTACTGAATGAGCATGTCTTTCACTCTTGCCTGTCATAAAAAGAAATTACTCTTTCCATCAAACTTATTGATCTCCATCTTGATTGATCCTATCTTTTTCATCTTCAATCTTGCTCACTACCACTGCAATCTTCTTCCTGATACCGTCTCGCTCTGATATCAATTATTGGTGGATGTCTGGCTAGGACACCACCTCTCAGGATCTTTTCGATACCGCATGTCGCAACAGAAAGAAAGAAGAAATAAAACAGAAACAATCAAATATGTGGATCATCCAAAAAAAGACTCACCTCCACGGGGTATGCAAGCTTTACCATGAGAAAAGAAAAAAAATTATAAGAGGAGATTACACTCTCAATTCTTGTACACTCAATCTCTTCCTCACATGAAGCTCTTTCTCACAAAAACTCTCTCTTTAGAAAGACCTCCCTGAACCCCTGAAGTGATCGCTGTCTGCTGTCGAACAGTCTGCCTGAAGCCCCTGCTCCTGTGGGTGCCTCACTTCTGTTCTCTAGGTTTTGCACCGAACAAAGCTGCACACTCCATCTTTTGTTTCGTGAACAGGGCCTTATAAAGGCTTAAAACCTAGGCTATATCAGAATCACACTCCTGATGGGATCTATGAAGATTATCGACCATCCGATCGTACTTCAGATCAAAAAATAGCCGTTGGATTGCATCCGATCATGCCAGATCACGCGTCTATTCTTTCAGGAAGATCGCGCATTGGTCCACGGAATAACCTATAGATCGTGAGAAATGGAAGAGAAACATCGTCCGATCCATGGTGGACCGTGAGAACCCAATGGGAAATGGGTGCCTGATCCACGCGCCCATCCATGCACCGCCCGATCCATCGTGGATCGGGATATCCGGACGCCTGATCCCATGCGTGCGTGCGCATGGGCCTGGGCCATGTCCGCGCCTGCGTGCCTGGGCCTGGCTGCGCGCTCGCACCCGGGCCACGCGTTGTTGCACGCAGCCACGCCACTGCTGCTCTGCCGGCCCACCGCCGGCCTCCACTGCTTAAAATTTCGTGCCAACTTCAATCGAGCGTATCTCGATCATCCAGACTTCGTTTGAGGTGATCTTGGATTCGTTAAACTTCGTTCGTCATCGCGAACCTCACTGTGGGCTTAATATGGACTGAATCTCGAGGCATTAAATCTTAACAGTGGATTGGGTTCATATTTTAGCAATCCATTTAAAAGCAAGTCAAATAACCCACTTCGTTTGGGTTGGCGGGTCGGGGCGGGATGGCCCGCCTCTTTTTTTAGTAAAAAAAATTATCAAATCTCCTTTTCCAGTTATCCCTTTTCATGTTTCAACTGTGTGAGAACTAAGAAAGAGAGGAGAGATCGAGAGAGCACCCGACCCCAGTGCCCGCATAGTGGGCCCCGACCACCTCCGATGACGACGACCTCCCGACCCCCATCCCCGTCCACCTCCCCATTGCCTCCCTCAGCATCACCACCGTCAAGATCTAATTGGCCTTCCGCGGTCATTTGGTCCGATCCCTGATCGGTAAGAACTGGGCCATTGATGCGAAGGTTGAGCAGATGGAGCGGTTGATCCAGCGGCAAGAGATGATGGACATCGTCCGATGGGACGAGCGGGAGTGGCTCCGGGTGAGCGAGGGCCTCATGTAGAGCTAGCAAGATGGGCCGGCCCACCCCGCCCCGCCTCTAAATGGGGTGGGACAAGCTGGCCCGTTTAACTGGTGGGTTGGAAAAACCCCAATCGAACCCAACCCATCATGGACTGCGGGTTAAACAAGCCAACCTGTCAAAAAAAAAACTATAAACCTGTGGGAGCCCGCTGAGGAGGGGGGAGCGGGGGGATGTGAGTGCAGCGGCCGTGGGGGGCATCATGAGAAAGGGGCGCGGAAGCCGCGTAGGGTGGGGTGGGGTGCGGGCACCTGGGCGGGGCGAGGCGAGGTGGGGGGCAAGGTTCGTGCGGCCGCAGGGAAAGTCGTGGGGACCGCGACATGGGCGCAGGGCAGGCCGGGGTGGGGGGGTGCGTGCGGCCGCAGGAGAAGTTGCGGGGACCGTGATGCAAGCGTCGCGATGAAGGAGCTTGCCGGGGAGCAGGGGGGAGCACGGGGGGATGGCCGAATGGGAGTGCGGTGCCAGGGAGGAAACCCTTCTCTCTCCTCCCCACATCCCCTTCACAATCTCTTCCAAGCTCGTTGGAAACCCTTCTCTGCCGATGGCCAGTGCCCCCAGGATCAGGTCCAGGACCTTCTGAAGTCCCACGATCCGACAGCTGATGGACCTTTGCAGCTCCCTCATGATCGGATAGTGGCCAGGCACTGAGTCTAATCAGAGGAGGAGCACCATGAGGCCCTCGCTCACCCGAAGCCGCTTTCGCTCATCCCGTCGGATGGCATCCACCGTCTCCTGTCGCTGGATCAACCGCTCTATCCGCCCGACCTTCACGTTGACGGCTCGGATCTTACTGATTAGGGATCGGCCCAAGTGGTCGTGGAAGGCCGACTGGATCTTAATGGTGACAACGTTGAGGGTGGTGATGGGGTGGTGGATGGGGATGGGGATAGGGGTCGGGAGGTCGTTGGAGGAGGAGGGGGTCGGGGAGCTCTCTCTCTCTCCTCTCTTTCTCAGTTCTCATGCAATTGAAACTTAAAAGGGGATAGCTAGATAAGGAGATTTGATATTATTTTTTTTACTAAAAAAGAGGAGCGGGACTGCTCGCCCCGACCCGCCAACTCAAATGGGGTGGGTCATTTGACCTGCTTTAAATGGGTTGCTAAAAGATGAACCCAACCCGCTCCATTCATATGGTAGGGTGGGCCAATCCAATGGGTCCAATCCAAATTGACAGCTCTAGCCTCATGGCGCTCCTCTGACTGGACTCAGTGTCCGGATACTATTCGATCGTGAGAGAGCTGTGGAGGTTCGTCAGCCGTCAGATCATGGGACTCCAGGAGGTCCTGGACCTGATCCAGGGGGTGCCGACCATCGACGGGGAAGGGTTTTCGATGAGCTTGGAAGAGATCATGGAGGGGATATGGAGAGGAGAGGGAAGGATTTCCTCCCCAGCGCTGCGCTCCCATCTAGCCATCCCCCCACGCTCCCCCCTCCCCCTGCTCCCCGTCGAGATCCTCCACCCCGATGCTCACACCCTAGTCCCTGTGACTTCTCCTATGGTCGCACGCACCCCACGCCTCGCCCCGATGCCCACACCCCACCCCACCCTCCACAGTATCCGCGTCCCTTCCTTATGACATCCCCCACGGCTGCCACACTCACATCCCCTTGCTCCCCCCCTCTCCGGTGGGCTTCCGTAGGTTTACAGTTTTTTTTGGTGGGTTGGCCCATTTAACCCACAGCCCATGGCAGGTCGGGTTGGGTTGGAGTTTTCCCAACCCACTAGTTAAATGGGTCAGCTCGTCCCGCTCTATTTAGAGGTGGATTGGGGCGGGTTGGGGCGAGCTTATTGAGAATGTCTGGCTAGGATACCGCTACCATAGGACCTTCTCAATATCATTCGCATTACACTCGATCAGCAAGAGAAAGAAAGAAAAAAAATAAATACAAGATAAGAAAAAAAAATCAAGTACGTGGATCAGTCCAAGGCTTACCTCCACGGGGCATACAAAGCTTCACTATAAAAAAGAACAAGTACAAGATGAGATTCTCATACTCTCAACCCTTATATATAATCTCTCTCAACTAGAAGCTACCCTTACAAAGCTCTCACTAGAAATCATGAAGATCCCTAAACCTCTAGAATGATTGCTTTGTGACAGTCTGCCCGAGGTACCCTATACCTCTCGTCTCTATCGAATCACCACATGGTCTGCAGCTGCCGCCTCTCTCGGATTGCTGTCGATCACCAAAGTCACGCCACAGCTCTCTATTGTGGCCATAGGATTTTAAAGGCCTAAGATCAAGTTTCGCATGGAACAGAGTTGAATCAAGACTCAAATTTGCCCCTAAACCATCCTATCAAGATCGCATGCGCCGCCAGCCGTTCGATCGCACACCCACACCAAAACTGCACCCGTAGATCGCAAGAAACATGGGGAAATATTATTCGATCCACTGTGGACCATGAGAAATCGATGGAAAATGGACCATCGGTCCACGTGATGCCCCCATGGACTGTCAGTCCATGCACCGCACATGGACCATGTAAGAACTTCGCAGGGGCCACGCCTGCGTGCGCCCACCTAGGCTTGGGCTGCGCACCACACGTCCGCATGCTGGGCTGCACGCTCGTGGCCAACCCATGCACCGCCACGTGTGCTTGCTCCGTCGCGGCCTCCGTCGGTCCACCATCGGCCTCCATCGCTCCGTGGGTTGTGCCACCTTCTTTTACAAGTATCTCCTTCGTTTGGACTCCATTTAGACTATTCTTGAGCTTGTTGGACTCCGTTCGTCCTCTTAAATCTTACTGTGGGCTTATTGTCGATCAAATCTCGAAGCATCAAATCTTAACAATCTCCATCTCAACTCAATAATCAGCCTCCATAATAACTCTGAGAACTCATCTCTTGTCCCTATATCTTAGGGCAAATGCCTGCTGCTCATGGATAGATAAATATGGGAGTTGGGCTGCACGCTCGTGGCCAACCCATGGATAAGAAAATATGCGTGCTGGGCTGCACGCTCATGGCCAACCCATGCACCACCATGTGCGCTCGCTCTGTCGTGGCCTCCGTCGGCCCACCATCGGCCTCCGTCGCTTCATGGGTCGTGCCATCTTCTTTTGCAAGTATCTCCTCTGTTTGGAGTCTATTTGGACTGTTCTTGAGCTTGTTGGACTCCGTTCGTCCTCTTAAATCTTACTGTAGACTTATTATGGATCAAATCTCGAGGCATCAAATTCTAACAATTTTCATCTCGACTCGATAGTCGGCCTCTATAATAACTCTGAGAGCTAATCTCTCGTCCCTATATCTTGGGGCAAATACCTGCTGCTGATGGATGGACAAATATGAGAGTCGAGCCAGGCCGCTCAATCCCATCTCTGTCACGTGTTGTATCCTCTCTGATCTGAGATCTGCTCGAGATAGTCTCCTATGATAATAGAAATCTCACCTTGCGATGTCGCCTTTCGTCCTCCTGACTCTTCCATCTTGTGCCTGATCTACCTGCTCCTGAAGCTCTACCTTACACTGGACTTTCTGCCAAAAGATAGTGTCCTCTATACTTCTTCCCCTTCATCGTGATCCTATTGTCACGCATGACCTTCAAGATTCCTCCATCAGCTCTCCATCTGTAGCCAGTCGAATCCAGTCTACTGAGAAAAATTAGATTTTTCTTAAAGCTGGGTATATATCGGACCTCACCCAATTTTCTCATTGCTCCATCATGTGTCTCTACACTGACTATCCCGATACCCTTAATCGCACAGCTCGATCCATCCGACAAACAAACAGTATCCTCTCTACTCTCTAGGGACTTAAACAGCTCCTCTTTACAATAGATATGATGAGAACAAGCAGAGTCTAAAATCTACTATTGGGAAGGAGTAGATACTTCATCTGAGACCATAAGCATATCAACGATCTTAGTGTCGCTGTTAGTCCCCGCCATAGTAGCCATTGTCCGATTCTTAAGTTAAGGACAATCTCTGACACGATGCTCTAACTCGACACATCGGTAACATCTGATCTTGCTGTAGTCCTTTGTCCTGAATTAGACTACCCACATCACGATCCCCTATCACTTCATCTTTTGCCACTTACGCTTCAGTCACCGCCAGAGTTAAGTCACCACCTGGACTCGAAGCCTTGTTCTTCCGCCTGAGAACCTCGTTCTGGAGAAATGCAGAAGTCACCTCTTCCATCTTGATGGCACTCTTTTCTACTAGAAAAGTAGTCATCAAGGAGTCGAAAGAGGAAGGGATAATAGCAAGACCAATGCTTTAGTCTTCTCCTCAACTTTTTCACCAATGCTGAGAAAGTCGGTGAGGATCTTCTGAAAGTTGCTTAGATACTCTTACACGCTCTGTCCCTCGATCATGCGTAGTTGGTACAACTATTTCTAGAGAAAGAGAGTGTTGGTGAGGAACTTCGCTACGTACAACTCTTCGAGCTTCGACCACATCGCCATCGAAAAAATCTTGTCAAGCATATGGATCACCACGTCATCCGCTAGATACAAGCGGATCGTACTCACCGTCTGTATCTGAAGCTGCTTTCAAACCATCACCTTCATGGTAGTCAGCTTCTTCTCATATAAGAAAGCGTCGATCAACCCCTGCTGGATGAGCACATTCTTCATCCTTGACTTTTCAAGAGAAATTATTTTTTCCATCAAATCTACTGATCTCCACCTTGATTGAACTTATCTTCTCCATCTTCTTCGATCTCGATCAATACCATCACGATCTGGGCAACCATGTGTTGATTCCGTCTGAGCTTTGATACCACTTGTTGGGGATGTCTGGTCTGGACACCACCACCACAGAACCTTCTCGATACCACTCGCATTGCACTCAATCAGCAAGAGAAAGAAAAAAGAAAAAATAAATATAAGACAAGAGAAAAAAATCAAGTACGTGAATCAACCCAAAGCTTACTTCCACGGGGCATGTAAAGCTTCACTATGAAAAAGAACAAGTACAACAGGAGATCCTCACATTCTCAACCCTTATACACAATCTCTCTCAACTAGAAGCTACCCTTACAAAGCTCTCATTAGAACCCAAGAAGATTTTTGAATCTCTGGAACGACCGCTATGTGACAGTCTATCCGAGGTATCCTGTACCCCTACTCTCTGTCGAACGACCATATGGTCTGCAGCTGTTGCCTACTGCTGCCTCTCTCGGATTGCTACTAAATACCAAAGTCATGCCACAGCTCTCTGTTGTGGCCATAGGATTTTAAAGGCCTAAGATCGAGTCCCACATGGAAACAAAGTTGAATCAGGACTCAAATCAGTCTTTAAACCATCCGATCAAGACCGCATGCGCCGTCAGCCATTCGATCGCGCTCCCACACCAAAACTGCACCCATAGACTGCCCATAAACTGTAAGAAACACAGAAAAATGCCGCCCAGTTTATTGTGGACCATAAGAAACGGATGGAAAATGGCCTGTCGGTCCACGCGACGCCCCCGTGGACCGTCGGTCGCACTACACATGGATCGCGTAAGAACTTCGCACGGGCCACGCCTACGCACGCCCGCCTAGGCCTAGGCCGCGCACCACGCATCCACGCACTGGGCCGTGCACTAATGGTGCTCACTCTGTCACAGCCTCTGCCGGCCCACCGCCGGCCTCTGCCACTCCATGGGTCATACCAACTTTTTTGGCACGTATCTCTTCCATCTGGACTCCATTTGGGCTCTTCTTGGACTCATTAGACTCCGTTTGTCGTCTTGGATCTCGTTGCGGGTTTATTGTGAATCGAATCTCGAGATGTTAAATTCTAATAGGGTCGGTCCGTCTTGACAGCTCTATCGGCAAGTTCGATTACTAACCTAAGTCTATCAAAGTTCATGTTTGCACCGCTAGCTATTGCCACAACATTTGTACCTTCCAAGCCATAGTTTTTGCAGTATGCCTCTGCCCCTGCTAGAGAAAGGGCACCAGCTGGTTCTAAAATGCTCCTTTTCTCCTCAAACATATCCTGCATATGAATTTAAATTTTTCAAGTTTCAAGTCCATTGTTTTCTACAATTGTTACAGAAAACATATAAATAAAAAATGTACACAGACACTAAATTCTAATTCTTGAAAAACTCAAATGTGATGAAGCAAAAGAAACTCTATGATATCACTTAAGAAGACATCTTATAGCAGAACATGATGACAATAAGAGCATCAGAGGAAAGGAATGTTATTTTATAGAAATTTCCAGAATCACCTCTATCGACAACAGCACTAAAAGTTGTTTGCACTTGAAGTTCATTTTCCAAGCTTGCTAGCCATAAAATACTTAATAGCTTCATTTAAATAAATAATAAGTCAAATACATGCAGGGCCTAGAAAAATTCTTCATTGTATCAGAGTATAAAATACAGTGAAGCATTGGGGCCTGAAAAACATCATAGACAGAAATAGTTCTGGCAAAATTTGTTAAGAGATCGTATCATCTTTAACAATAAGCTGTATTCAATTAAAAAGAAATCATTGCTAGCCCCATAATCAGTAAAATATGTACACATACTTTACAGATTCATCTTTCCAGTTTCAAATTATCAAGTCCTGAAACACTTGGTCCAACAAAATAACAGTTCAATAAGTTGATCAGAGCATAATAATGTATTTAGGAAGTTCCAAATATAATGCCACCCTTAGTTCATGTCTCATGAATAAAACTGCTCACTCAATCACCTGATGCTCAATATGACCAATTATTACGATAACATAAGATATTTCCATCAGTTTGTTTTCCATTAAGAAAGCATGACAGTTTATCTGTGAACTCTTTCTTTGTCTATCAGAAGGTTCAATGCAACAAATGTCAACATATTGATTCATTTGGCACAAGTGCTCCCACCGACACTTCCCGATCGTGCGATGAATCCCTACAAGAAAGACTAGAGAATGCAAAACCTGACAGTGTCACTGTATGCTATATATTAATATAATATCACTCAAAGCATCCCTGTAGCCAACCACATTAGACTTCAGGTAATCAACATTAGAACCAATAGTCATGTACTTGGGTAGTGTGCTCCCTGCGGCATAATTTTTATAGATGGCATGTGATTCATAACGATGCTTTTTCAAGTCTTTTGGTGTAATATATTTCATAAAAATATCCACAAATCGTGAATGAAAAGAAAGAACAAAGCTTAACCTTTATAGATGCACAAATAGCATCACGACCAACAAGAACCACTCCATCTATCAGTTCTCGGCATGAGCGAAATGTCTCTTCTCCAACTACTTTAACAGCCACACCATCTACAAATCCTCCCACTTGCTCTAGCATGACCCTTTGACCATGATACAGAGACAATGCCATAGCATTTGCATCAGAGGGCTCCACCCCAATGATCTTTACCTGCAGAGAAAGCTAAATTCAGTCAAAAATCTAACAAAGGCTCACCATCCAGATAAAATACAGCGCCTCATGGTGGCTCATCAATAACATAAAACTAAACTACTAAACGATTTCCTTTCTATGATATAAATAGAAATTTCATCCTAATGTTCTTCAAGAAGTAAATCAGATTGTTTTTTAAAAAAAAGAAAGAAAAAATAGGCTGCGCCCATATTCCAACCGCATTAAGGAAATCTCATGAGGTAAAAATGCATCCTGTGAGCATTACACAAAGAACAGGATTATTCTCAGTAGTTATTTTCAATAATGGTAAATGTGAAAAACTATAAGATATGAAGGTTATCCAGAGTCAAAACAAGACCTCTTAGATGAAAAGACAAGTGTGGTTTAATCAAGGTTCACCCTATTGGACTGTCACACCTGGTACCGCATGTATCATACAGTATCGGTAGCAAACCAATACTCGGTACCATGGGCACATCGACTGTCAGTACTGCAAAACCAACCTACTCCGACATTGTAGCAGCATGGTAGCGGAATGTGTACCGAAATCGGTGCTGCAAAACCAACCTTTTTGTACGATGCCAGCAGGGGAAAGGGTTGGTTACTGCTGGGTGCCTGTTTAATCCCTAGCTCTCATACCATCTTGGAAGGCGACTCAGCAATGTGGTGGTTGCATTCAGGAAGCCCTTCCATTGTTACAGCACAACAAGGATATCCTCTTGTGTCCATGCTTATCATACCTTAAGGGCAGAAATAGATGATCTAAAATTGGGAGAAGAAAAGTTTCATTTCACTGTTTTTTTTTTTTTTTTTTTTTAATTTATTTAATAAATCGGAGTCACAACAAACATTTTACAGCTTACAAGATTCTTTGTAAAAGCTTTTAATAATCCAAGTTTCAAAATATAGAGAAAGCGACTTGCTCCTGTTTCCAACTTTTATCTTTAACATTTAACTGTTTATACATCTATACATATAGGCAATTTTTGCACCGCACCGTGCTATGCATGCTTGGATTACCTCCACGTGGAATAAAGCACATCCAATGGTAAACTATTAGAACTTTTTTTTTTCAAGGGATTTAATGTCCTGACGGGATCTCTTCTTAAAGCTAATGATGGGATTTAATGATGCGGCTTGATTTAATGACGCACATTAAAATAATACGGAGTTAAAATAAATTTAATGGCAACGCTCTTCTTTTCTCTTTTAGGGGGGGATGGATCTGACTATCGGCCTCCAGTACTGCTCCTTTCCTCTCTAATCAGCACATTTCATCCAAGAAGAGGAGATGGTGGGATTTGATAAGCACACAGATCTGCTCATGAGATGGCTAATGGATGTGGAGTCCCAGCACACCGTGATCTCCGTGTGGGCCATGGGAGCCGCTGGCAAAATCGTCTTGGTCACCACCTCGTACAAAGCCGGGATGGTCGTCCGCCACTGCTGCTGTCGCACATGGATTTCTGTATCTCAAAGCTATGACCCCCATGACCTGCTTAAAAGAATCATATTGGAACTGCACCCAGAGACACGAGAGGCCATTAATCTACACAGTCTTGATTCTATACCTTCCCGGATGCTAGTGGAGACACTTAAGTAAGTCACTTCTGCATTAAAATAAATTTAATAAAGCGTGCACCTCTCCCCTCATGGCCTTACGGATTTGGGTTTGGTCCTATACTTCTGAAATTTTTGCACCGCCTGATAAGGTGCTTGAGAAGGTGTGTCATGGGAGCATAGACACTTAGATACTAAAATATTGCATCTATCGCACGTCTTGATGTATGATTAACAACTAATACTAAAAATAACCCATCAAAAGTCCAATGAGCATCAGACATACTATGCTCCAAACTTATGCTAGTGTTAGTCATTAACTTGCCATGCAACCTGATTTTAAGATTCTGCTGTAATGAAAAGTTTAAAGGATCTGCAGAAAATTTTCATACAATGGAAACCATTCTTGGCTTTAAAGATTTGTCCAATGAGCATCAGACGTACTATGCTCCAAACTCGTGCAAGTACTAGTCATAACTTGCCATGTAACATAATTTTAAGATTTTGCTGTAATTAGAAGTTCAAAGGATATGCAGAAAATCATCATACAAGGAAAGCCATTCAGCTTTGAGGATTTATTTTGGAAAAAAAAAATGCTCACAGCATGCTCTTACATATACAGGAGGCCGATAAATTTGAAGCCATTTAGGATAGTCAAAGGATTTGAATGCAAGATTAATTTACAAGAAGGGTTCAATTGGCGACATCTTAAAACCATTCAAAAAATAACTTTCTCACAAAATTTAAGCTACAATATCGATGGTGGTTTCACCAAGAAAGCCAACAGGTCTAAAGTCATAAAAAATTTATAAATATAACATAAGACATATTTCGTCAACTTGAACTTGCAATGATGAAATAATTAGTGTTTTAGCATATATCAAAAAAATCTTTTAATTTGTTATCCTTCTCAAAAAAAGTATTTGAACTTATCAGCGGCTGCTTGCATCCAATACTCCTTACCTAACGTGAAAAACATTAGAAAGAGAATATTATTTACACATATAACCTAAAAGAAATATAAAACCATAATAATATATTTATTATACCTGGCTCCATTGAACACTATTTGATGATTATGAGCTTTGAGATGATGGATTTAGCATTGATTGCTGTGAAGAACAAAAGTAATGCAAAACTTTTAATTAGATGCTTCTATACGCTACATATGTATAAGTTCATACGTAGTACTATAATCTTAATTCTCAAAATAATTTATCTTTAATAACTGAGTGAAACTTGGAATGCTGGTGGATTGATCTTGTTGGTTTGTCCAAGGTAATGGTGCAGAAACTGTAGTACCCTACAATATATGCATGGCTAGATTGGTAAAAATCATAAATATAATGAGTAATTAGTACTTAATTAGGACATAATAGACAAAGTAACAACATGACATGTTTGATATGGCATGAAAGAAATGTGAGCACTTGCCGATAATGAGTTCGAACCCTGCACCAATCATGATAGCATATAAAGAGGAGGTCTTATGCCTAATATAAAAAATTGCTGGTTAATCATAAGCAATATTATCTTAGAAAAATTATAATCCAAAGGGATGGGCGGTGGTATTGCAACATGTGAAAATTTGGATTTCATAGGCTTCCCTTTTATCTTTTGCAAGCCTTTCTCTATGCCACTCTTACGTCAGGTCCTTCCCTTATGACCCTCTTTTTTTTTAAGTCCTTTTGGTATTGTAATATTTATATTCTCCATTTCTTTGTTTGCCTCAATTTTATAATTTGCATCGAATAAAGTTACTTGATCAGGAGTTTCTGTAATGGCTTGGTCAACATTATTTTACCTTTGAATAATTTCTTCCACCTTTTTGCTTAACTCAATCGAATGATTGTATAAAAGTTGGTATACTTTCTCACCTTCTGATGCCCTAGCAATAATTTTGATATATCTTGGGCACAAAAATTTATAGTGATTTGAAACCTGTAACTTTGTATCCTTTTCAATTTGTTTCCCATGAAAATTATAAACACAACCATCTCTTACTATTTTGGTCCATCTTTCCAAAATATATTTATCTGGTATAACTTTGATGTCTAATGTATCAAGAACTTTAATTGCATGGCTGCACAAAAATCCATGTGTCTCAAATCCAAAGGGTTAGCAAACACCTTATATTGTTTTTCTTTTCCGTATATTGCAACCATATATCCACAAGTTGGTGTACTTTCATCTCGATGTATGATATAGGCTGATATGAACTCTTCATATTTTTCTTGAAAAATCTGAAATATTGCACTTGTATGAATCTCGACAGTCTGTATTAGCATAGGGGCTTTAATCTTAAGCTTTGGCAGCCTCTATCTAGAGTAATACTCAGCCTCTAATTCTTTGTATCTCTTATCTTCAACTATCCTCTCAAAATATTTGAAGAATCATATCAAGTCCATATCTGACTTTAAATAATTTCTTAAGGCAGAATTAAAGCTTTCACTTAACTATGTACTTTTTATACCAGCTGAAAAGCTCCACTTAACATATGCTCTGGCCCATTTCTCCTTTAATTCAAATATTTTGTTCAACCAACTGTTCTCATAAATGTCATGTTTCTTTCATAAACTTAAAAATTCATCTATCTTCTCACATTCATACATGCACTTCTTGAATTCTTTTTTAAAATCACTATTATCCCTAAATAAATGATTCAAGTACTTGAGGGCATTTTGTTTCATATGCCATGTACATAATCGATGGTATACTTCTGGTATCATTAGTGAAATTGCTTTTGGCATGGCAGCATCTTAATCTATGAAAATAGTTTTTGGCTTCCTTGCCGACATCACCTCAAGAAAAATCTCAAATAGCCATTGAAATGATTCGATAGTTTCATCGTATAGAAGAGCTGCTCTAAAAATGACTGTCTCCCTGTGATGATTGAAACCAATTAAGGATGCAAAAGGTCAAAACTCTTTGTTAGTTCTAAATATTGTATCAAATGAAATCACATCATCAAAATAACCATAATCTATAATCATCTTAGCATCTGCCTAAAAAATATTGGTTATTTTTTCATCTGCATCTAATTGCACTGCATAGGAAAAAGCAGAATTTTTCAATAATTGCTCTTGAAAATACTTCATCAGCGCCCCAGCTTCTTCATGTTCCATTTCTCATTGTCGTCTGGTTCAAAGGATATTTTTGTGATCTTGTTCAGTGAATCCAATATTTGGCCCTACCGCCAACATGCTGACTCATGATTTCAAGAGAATCCTTCAACCTAATACTGACATCATCTGCTAAATCAATTTCATATATCTGGACTTCTGATATTTTACGTTGGGATGGCATCATGTAGGAGCATGATGGAATATGAAGAGGATGGTTATGCTCCACTACAAAGCTCTCAATTTAAAATATTCTACTATTTTTGTTGAACTTACTAAGCATATGTGCCATGCAGCCGATTCTCATTTCAGCATGATGATTCTTTACATGATCATCACATTTGCCTAGAAGTCGGAAACCTTTTTACAACAAGTAAATTTTTCAGAGGTTACTTGATTGGTCTTTTGATGTTGGTTTGCATAGTCTCTCCGAATACTAAATCCAATTATCCATCCATAATGATTGCAAAATTCGTATGTATGATTTTCAGATTCAAATTCCATGCCTATTTTAGGGATGTATCTATGAAAATCATGGGAATCAACCATATTTTCATCAACTTGACTCTCTGCCTCCCGCATATTAGCATAAATTAACTAAATATTAGTAACAACATACAATAAAAGATTTCAAACATATATAAGATTATTGATTGCATAATAAATTAGTCAATATAATAACGATTATTTATCTAATATGTTATGTCGTCTTTAGATTGATGTTATAGTTTTCTAATATATTCTATAGTTATAAATGCAAGGCTACATTGTAAGAAACTATCTTTAGAGGCTTTGAAAGGAAAACAACATCCATATATCCTTGCTAATTTAACAAGCACAATAATGAGCTACAACATGATAATTTTTTAAGTTCTTAATTAAATATTTTTGGCTTTGCTTTTTATTTTTTATTACTAAAAATTTGATAGGCTGGTAGACGACGCAACAAAACAATGCAATAACATAGACAATAAGCCTTTTCCATAGATATTGGTTTCATTTAAGACTCTTCTTTTTGATCCTATATCTGACATAAACAATCATATTAGACCAAACAATTTCCTACACCGGACTCTATTTTACTAGGTTCTCCTTGCCCAGTCATTACTTTATTACAAAGCATCCACCGTACCATTCCTTTCATTACTTCGTCAGTGGCACACCAAGCTCTTTTTTCTTTATTACAAAAATAATTTTTATCAGCGGCAACAAGATCAAACAATATAATATATTATAATATAAATATTTATACTTTTCAATTACTTATTACATGTTTCATAGATAAGTTAGCTTATTGGACACTTTCACAAACACTTAATATGCGATAAAAAATAATAATCCATATAAAACATGATCAATAAAAAATGAAAGAAATAGAGAACAATGATAATGAATATGGAATGATCTTTATTGGTGTGATGGTAAAAATGATGAATGATGATTGTGAAGGATTGTAATATCTTTCTTACATTATTATTGATTAAGAAAGATTTAGAGGATGAGAGAGTTAAGAAGGTCTGTCGTTGTTCATCGAGAAAGATCAGACCAAATCCACTATCTTCTAAGATGAATATTTTTTTAAAAAATAAAATAATATTAATTTTTAAAAATTGATCAAACTCCTTCTTGATAAATCAATGTTAGAGAGGGAGGAGCAATACAGGAGGCCATCCTCTCTCAAAGGAGAAAAGAAGAGTGTTGCCATTAAATTTATTTTAACTCCATATTATTTTAATATGCATCATTAAATCAAGCCATATCATTAAATCTCATCATTAGTTTTAAGAAGAGATCCTATCAGGACATTAAATCTTTTGAAAAAAAAATTCTATAGGATGTGCTTTATTTCATGTGAGATAATCCAAACATATATGGCATGGTGCAAAAATTAGCAGAGGATCCGCTCCCTAGACATGCATGCATACATACACACACACTAATAGGAAAGAGTGATGAAAAGTTTTATTATAGTGGAGTATTAATGAAATAGATAAAAATGGGCAATAATGACCTCCCCCGTGAGGGGAAGGAGGCGAGGAGCTTTACAAAGTGAAGATATTAATGACCTTGAAATGGCAAGAATGGTGGAGTAGTACCAGAATCGTAAATTCAAATGGCATATTAAATGGAGAAAAATTATAGAAAATACGTATAATTGATACATACGCAAGCAACAAATTGACCTCAAAATGCTCTTTTCTAATGCAAAATTACCAAATAAACATGCATAATGTGTAAGTAAACAAAGTGGCACTGTTTTAAAATGTATTTTTGGTAAATATTTTAAAATGAATTTAAAAAATATAGTGATTGCATGATTAGGAGATTGGAAAATATTTGTTTAGGAAACCTCCAATAATAGTTCTCATTATCTTTTCTAGCTTGCCAATTTATTTGACAATGTGCATGTTTGGCTTCTTATAATGGTAGCGAATAGATAGATTAATGAAAAAAATAAATTCAAAAAAAAAATAGTATCATAACTCGGATTATATCATCTTCTCGAATTAAACAAGTGCATGTCACATTCCATACTTGTGCTATCGTTCTTGGCAACTCCAGTCCCTCGTCCATATGTAAGAGTGCATATATGGAAATAGACAAAGAAGACTAAATAATAGGACTAAAGACGCTATCGTCGGACCGGGTATAAAAGAAGCATGAAGCTTGAAATAAATCAGTTAAAATTGTTGAAAAGTACCAAGGTGAAAATAATTATGCCGATCGAATTTATTTTTCGCAGATATAATCATTTTATGAGAAGCTACCATAAGTTATTACGTGTCATTGAGGTCTATTGTTTATAAAATATAATTAATTCCATCCAAATAAATAAAATATAATAAAATATATATATATATATATATATATATATATATATATATATAATGCTCGGGGGGAGGGGATCGCGCCCCGCTGCACTCCACCCCGCTGGCCAGAGTACATCCCCGCCTTCCCGCCGCCCAGGGCCGATACCGTATATCTTCCGTACCGTTCCCCGTGCATGCAAATTTGGGATTGGATTTATGCATGCATGCATGGAATACATGGCATGCTTCTCATGGGTATCAGGGAGGTAGAACGCCCGCGAGGTGCAGATTAACCATGCGGCCCTATTTATATGTTTTTTTTTTCTTTTCTTTTTCTGAAGGGAAGCCCTATTTATAAGCTTAAATCGTTGCTGCTCGTTATTATTTGCTGAATTGTGAAATGAACCTACCGGACTATATCAAAAATGAGACCAATATAATCAATGGTCACATTGTTCCTGGATGACATGGGACACATGCCTCGGTTGCAGTGGGTTGAGTAGAAGCTACTGGATTGATTCAAATTGAATATCTGTTTGTGCCATATCAAGTACTGTCAACCTTTACAAGCTAATTCTTAATTACACAATGATAGGCTTGATTATATGTTTGTTGCATTTGAAGTATTATGAAACGATCGCCATATATCTAATTACCATTCAAGATACATGCCATTCTTTTTTTTTTCCCTCCTTTCCTAACTAAAATACATGCTTCTTGATAGTTCCATTATCCTCTCTTTCAATTTTTGTTAAAAAAATTTTAAATTTTTAAATATTAGTTGATAAATTAGTAAAGAAGAATTTGAAATTTAAATTTTAAATTCAAATTTTAATTATTAGATTGAAGGATTTTTTTTTTTCTTGTATTTTTTTTCTCGTTAACAAATTTAGATCACTATTATGCTAAAGCACATTAATTTTTTTTATATCAAAAGAAGTATCCTCCCGCGGCCTATCAGTTTTAGATGTTTTAAATATATGCAACCACTGCCATGATTTTGTACTTAAAAAAAAAAAAAAAACAGTGGCAAGATTTGTCCCGGGACTACTCCCATGAATCATAATCATCGATGCATGGATGCCCACATCCATTCTGGATCGTGTCACCGCCAGTGAGCTAGTCACCATCAGTCGTAGACCGAGACCGTACCCTGGTGGGTCGGCGGTCTCCTGGTAGTCGACCCAAGTGACCCTTTCCCTGGTTCAAAAGGGAAATTGGACCAGGTGCAATTTCTCCTTTCGGGGTGGTACGGCGTTGGCTGGTCTGGTCACCGCTAGTTTTCAATTCCTGAAGCCTACGAAGCTTGCGAGCACACGTCGCCGGGATTCTAGAATTCGAACGGAGGCATAATCGACCATGCACTCCGACTTCCCGCGCCTGGACGGTCGCTTCATTGATTCATTCCCTCACATCCCCTTGACGGACGTTATGGTGACCGTCAGTGACAGACGGAGGCTCACCGCGAATGCGGACGACGCAACGACTCACGGTCACGCAGGCCCACGTGTCTGAGTGGCGGGTATGCAAGAGGGTTGGAAAATGAGTGCATGTGACGCAGCTCCCGCTCCCACTCTCCCCCACTCTGCTCTATATAAACGCCACACACCTGTTCTCTCTTCTTCATCTCTACTCGCCCCTTCGCCTCCCTGACGTTTTCTCTTCTGTTCTCTGTACGTTTACGTTTCCTTCTCTGTCGAGATCGATCTCCAGATGTCGAGGCGTGGCGGCGGCCGCCGGGGAGGAGGCGATTTCTACCGGGAGCTGCAACCCGATGCTCCATCCTCCGGCCGGCGAGGAGGACGGGCCGGTAGAGGCGGACGAGGCAGAGGACGGGGCGGTGGAGGAGGCCGCCGTGGTGGCTACGAAGAAGGGAACGATCCGCCCCCTCCTCAGCGAGATCACTACGATCCTCCGCCGGACGCCGCTTACTATCCCCACCCCCGCCACAGGAGGAGTGGAAGGGGCAGGCCAATCATCCACCCTCGTCGGCGACCGCGACAGCCTCCTCCTCGTCCTTGAGTCAGGACATGGAACGCCGGCTCTCCATCAGTGATCCAGTGGAGTCCAGGGCCTCCGGCTCTGCTGCGCCGCTGCCGCCGGCAACGTCTCCGGCGTCAAGCAAAGCGCTGAGTCATCCGCCGCGGCCGGGGTTCGGGACGGTGGGGAGGAGATTCGTCGTGAAGGCGAATCACTTCCTAGTGGAAGTGGCGGATAAGGACCTGTGTCATTATGACGTGAGTCACGGAACCACTCTTCCTCAACATCTTGTTTCTTCGTTTAGGTCGCTAGTTTTCTTTTTTTTAAACCCGATATTTGTTTTCTATGTTCTTTTACTTCGATGTTTCCGTTCTCCTGACTCTTCAAATAAAATGGTTTTTGCCGGTTTTAGATTATGTAGGCCTTGGGAGTTTTCTTCTATTTGTTGTATTTAGAGTTTTGATTCGATGTGGATGTTGGATTGTTTTCTCTTTAAAAAAAAAATAAAAAATCATCGTAGTTTGATGATTTTTTTCTTTTCTTTTTTTCTTTTAGGAAACTTATTCTGTTCCATCTCACATACATCTATAGTGTTTTTATGTGCTGTACTTGGAGCTTATTTGAATTAAGTATTCGTTTCCATGGATTGATTAGGTTGCAATCAACCCCGAGTGTATATCAAGGACTACCAACAGAAATATAATCAGCGAGCTTGTTAGGTTGCACAAGGAGTCCCGTTAGGCAGGCGAGTGCCTGTTTATGAGGAAGGAAAAGCTTGTACACTGCTGGTGCTCTGCCTTTTACGTCCAAGGTTTTCGTGATAAAATTGCCCCCCAATGGTGGAAATGGCAATGTGAGGTCGGTCAGGCTGTTGTTTCGAAATCCTTGTCGTGACTCGTGTCTTTCCCGTCATGGTATTTGAATGGTTGGTTCTTTGGTGCTTGATTAATGTTGGTAGTTATTTGGTATGGCAGGGGAGAGAAGGAATACAAAGTGACGATTAGGCTTGCCGGGCGGGCTGATCTCCACCATCTCCAACAGTTCATACGTGGGAGGCACATGGACGCTCCGCAAGAAACTATCCAAGTACTTGATGTGGTTTTGAGGGAGTCGCCTTCAATAAAGTAGCGTTTTTGTTCCTTTTCTTTCGTTCGTCATCTTAGTCATTTAGGACATTCATACTGAGCTTTTCAACCTGTCCAATTTTGCTTGGTGCAGTTATACTACTGCATCAAGGTCATTCTTCTCTCCCATGTTTGGAAATCCAAAGGATATTGGGGATGGCGTAGAATGTTGGAAGGGTTACTATCAGAGTCTTCGGCCGACGCAGATGGGAGTTTCTTTGAACATTGGTATTGTTTTTTCAATGTCAAGCTTAGCACTATTTACAATTTATGGTTTAAATTTAGTTGCAGTATATGTCTCTCGTTTGACATTCCCTGGGATTGCATTGGGTAAAACATGTTAGTACTGTATCTCATCTCGATATATTGTTGCATCACTTAATGCTGGCATCTCATGCTTAATCACAGACATTGCTGCAACGTCATTTTATAAGTCTGTACCTGTTGTAGACTTCGTACTTGAGTATCTTCATCTCCGAGATGGATCGAGGCCCTTATCTGACTCAGACCGTGTCAAGGTACACATCCTGTCGACTGATCACTGCTTATTGATTATTGTAGTAAGCGTTGCTTAACCTTTTTTATCACATTTTATTGCTTCAAATTTGTAGATAAAGAAAGCTCTGAGAGGTTAAGGGTTAATGTCATTCATAGGAGAGAATCAAGCATACGCTATAAGATCACAGGGATAACCTCAATGCCAACGAATCAATTGATGTATTCTGTTTCTCTCCATTCTTCATTCTCTTTGGCCTCTTCTCCATTCCTTTAATATTATGATGTGAGGATGGTGCATTTTGTTCAGGTTTGCCCCCGAAGAAGGGGCAGCAAAGATTTCTGTCGTCCAGTATTTTAGACAACGTTACAACTACAATCTCAAGTATACCCGTTGGCCTTGTCTTCAAGCTGGGAGTGATAGCAGGCCAACGTACTTGCCAATGGAGGTTGTTTTGTTTCATTTATACATTATTATATGTTTACTCATTTTGATTGTTATTTTTGATGTTTAATTTTGACAATAGTGGATGCTGATGTATTCAAATTGTTGCTAGGTCTGCAAAATTTTGGAAGGACAGAGGTACAGGAAAAAGCTGAATGAGCGGCAAGTAACTGAAATATTGAGGTCTACATGCCAACGCCCTCAAGAGAGGGAGAAGAATATTCGGGAGGTTTGAACCTTTCTTTTTCCTGAACTTGATTTTAGCTTTCAAAGATGCATCGCTAGTCCAAAGATCTCTGGATTCCTGATGAGATTTTGTGGCTGCTTTGTATTCCTCCAAGTTGGCTTTGATATCATGGATTTGCTGATTGAAACTTATTGAGCAAAATTTTAGGTCTTCCCATCGACTTGGATCTATATTGATGTAATCACTATTGCAGATTGTGATTCATAACAGTTATAATAATGATAACTATGCAAGAGTTTGGAATCAAGATTATGAATCAGCTTGCAACAGTTGATGCCCGAGTTTTGCCACCTCCAAGGGTATGTTACTTGTGGTAATCATGTTTACTTGAAATTAGTTTACCTGCACTAATGTGGAATCACTTTGTTTGAGTGCTTCAGCTAAAATATCATGACTTGGGGAAAGAGAAGATGTGCAGTCCTAGTGTGGGTAAATGGAACATGATCAACAAGGTGATGCAAGTTTTTCTTCTTGTTTCTATCTCTCTGACTGCTTAGGTCTAGTGGGGGGTCTGGCTACTTGATTAAAGCAAAGCCACCTGCAGATGTGGGTGGATTGCTAAGCAGGTGCTGAATTGGTCTACATCATTTGATGAATTAAAATGGTGCATTAATTTAAATCATAGAGCGTTTTTCTAGCTCACTTACTGTTACTGCATAGGCTTTGGATCTCTTAGAGTTATTGTATGTGCAGGCAAGGAAAAATTGCCATTTTGCTGGAAAACGTACATGTTCCATAGCAAACACAAAGGTTTCCCAGTAATTTATCCTTTTCTGTCTTCATTTTTTTCATCCTTTGTACAATTTCTCAGGTGCCTTTTAATTCTAATGAATTAGTGCAAATTTTTGGAAAATTTCTTCTTCCATTTTTAGGCACGACTTTTTCTGCCCCAGTGCATCTCCGCTATCTAGTTTTCCAGTATAGTATCTGTACTTTTTGCTTGATATGCACCTATAATCCTTGTGCTTGTGATCAACCTGCATTTTTCTTACTGGTACTCTGGTTTACTGTTGAGTTAATCCTTCGTGGTGAATGTGCAGAAAATGGTTGATGGTGGCATGGTAGAGTACTGGACATGTTTGAGTTTTTCACATCTTCAAGCAAATTATGTCTTTCGGTTTTGTGATGATCTGGTTGGGATGTGTAATAACATTGGGATGGTATTAAGACTTCTTATCAGCTTTCTGCACCTGCAATTCTGCATTCACGTCAAGTATATCTAATTCTGCTGTAAATTTTAAAGGTATTCAATCCAAAACCATTTATTGACATCCGGTCAGCCCGCCCTGATAACATGGAATCTGCCCTTCGAGATGTCCATAATCAATCTACAGAAAAACTAGGTTGCCTGGGAATGCAGGGGAAGCATATTCAGTTGCTGATTGTGATATTGCCTGAAACAAGTGGACTCTATGGTATGCAAATTTTAGATTGTTATATAACCAGGTTTAATTTAATTCTTCCCACCCTTTTTCTACTATATGTTCACAGGAAAGCTCAAACGGGTATGTGAAACTGAGCTTGGCATTGTATCGCAATGCTGCTTACCAAGACATGTTTCTAAGGGAAGCAAGCAGTATCTTGAGAATGTTGCTCTAAAAATCAATGTTAAGGTTAGTGACTCTATGTATTTTGGTTAATGTAGATGAATCATTTTTCTGATGTGCTTGCATGCTTAAGTGGACAGGTTGGAGGGCGCAACACAGTACTGGAAGATGCCCTTCATTATAACATTCCCTTTGTAACTGATGTGCCAACAATTATATTTGGGGCTGATGTTACACATCCACCTCCAGGGGAAGATTCTTCTTCGTCGATTGCAGCGGTTTGATTTTCTCATCGCTTCCATTGTGGATGATGTTTATTTTGTTAGGGGATCCCTTGCATGTGTGCTTGTCATTTGGCTATTCTTTGTAACACATCCTTTTGCAAATTTAAATATGGAAAAGAACTAGAAAGTTGATGTTAATGTAATCTGTTTTTGTTAAGGTTGGTCAATCAAGCCCTTATCATCAAAGAGTTATTTTTCATATGGTCGCAGTAGTTATCTCTATTTGTAAATTCTTTTCGCACAAGCATTCATTTATTTTAGCAGCCCATTTTATGGTTTCAAAGGCATAGGTTTGGCCCCACATTTCTACAAATCTTTATATTGCTGTTCGATTTTGTGTAGGTGGTTGCTTCTATGGACTGGCCAGAGATCACGAAGTACAAAGGTCTAGTCTCTGCCCAACAACATAGGCAGGAGATAATACAAGATCTTTTTACATTTAAACAGGACCCACAGAAGAGGCTTGTATACGGTGGCATGATAAGGTAAGTTTAGTCTAAAGGCTTAGATTCAACATATGTGATGTTGAGTTTAAATGCTCTTTATTTTGTTCTTTTGCTTTTGCAAGGAGTTATTGCTTTCTTTCCACTGAGCGACAAATCGGAAGCCACATAGAATTATATTCTACAGGCTTTAACAATATTAACCTTTCTGTTGGAACTGTGTTCTTGTGTCACACAATGGAAGCATTGACATGTTAGATGTGCAGGGATGGTGTTAGTGAAGGCCAGTTTGCTGATGTATTGCTTCATGAGATGGATGCCATAAGGAAGGTAATTCTTATTTTAACCTGCATATGCATCATTGATTTTTTTTTTTTTTGGCCGATGATTAATTTTCTCCGGTAAATTATAATCATGCTTTGATCCCTAATTGTGTTATTGCTTTGCATGCACATGCCAGGCTTGTGCCTCGTCAGAGGATGAGTATCTTCCTCCTGTAACATTTATTGTAGTACAGAAGAGGCATCATACTCGTCTGTTTCCTCCAGTCTTTCCTCAAGTCCATGGGATCGAGATTCAACAGATAGAAGTGGAAATATATTACCAGGTATCGTTCTGTAGCTATTGTATGCTTGGAGTAGAAAGTGACATTATAATATGTTTACTCAGGAACTGTGGTGGACACAAAGATTGCCATCCGACAGAGTTTGATTTCTATATTTGCAGCCATGCTGGCATACAGCTAATCATTTTGATTGTAAATACTTGTCCATTCAAGTTTTGCCTAGTTCTCTGAATATTTTTTATCATATTAACCAATTTGTTTTCATTCAGGGGACCAGCAGACCAACACATTATCATGTATTGCTGGATGAGAATTATTTTTCTGCTGATAAACTACAAATGTTGACTAACAATCTTTGTTATACGTGAGTTAAACTTTCATCTCCCCTTTATATGTTGAAAAATATTTAGTTAGTTTGGCTTCATTTTATAGGTTGTTTGTTTGCCTTGGTTCTTAATGTTATGAAGATCTTGTTTTGTTTACTCTATTCTTGATTCATCTGCATGTCTTATTGTTTTCTTGCTTGTGAATTGCAGGTATGCTTGCTGCACTCGATCCATCTCAGTTGGTAGGTTTTGTAGTCGCTAATCTCTGGTCTGCTCTTCTACTTGTCTCCTTGTCTCGTTTCTTATATATCTATATATATTTAAAAATTTTATTTTCTTTGCACAGTCCCTCCAGCATACTATGCGCATTTGGTTGCTTTTCGAGCAAGATATTACATGGAGGCTGATCTTTCGGATGGAGGATCAACATCGGTTGGTAGGTCCAACACCAGGGATAAGCTTTCTGTGGTGTGCCAGCTTCCGCAGATCAAGGGCAACGTCAAAGATGTCATGTTTTTTTGTTGAAAGGCTGCTTGTTTTCGGCCTTGTGGCCAGGCTTTTGTTGGATATGGTTATCAGAAACGGATTGACTTGATCTTGTCTTTGGATTCTATATGCTTTGTTATTTGTTCTCTTTCAAACTCTTTATTCGGTTCATCTTCCCAAATTCTTAACAAAGTTTGGTTCTTCGCATCTGTATTGCGTCACCCAGTGGGAGAAGGTTTCTTTTTTCAGTATTTAGACTATCAGGCATTATGTAACGTCAGCGTCAGAGTGGGCAGTGGGTTGTTGGCTTTAATCATTGGGTTGGGCAGAATATGTTTTCGGATGCATTTGTGCTGAAGAAAGAGGCAGCGGTGGTGTGATGTGCAATGCACGCGAGGGACAAACATGGCGTGGGATGGTGCCGACGTAGAGTTGGATTGGAAGGGGATTTACGTGCAATGGATATGGATATCAATTACGAATCCTTTGATAGCGTTTGGTTGCCAGGAACAAGGTGGAATAAAGATTTATTCCATCTTATTTTTTCAAACATACTATGAAATGGCAGTGGGGTTCATAGGTTTTACAATTTTGATCAGAGGTGCATTATATGCCTCTTATTTCCTTTCATCTAATTTAAACTATTCCATATTTCACCGTAGAGTAGCTTATTCTAAAAAAATGATGAAAAATAATTTTATCTTATTCTAGTTTAGAGAATAATGATGTATAATTTTTCAGAATACCTATTCACCACTGAGCCAAGATTGGGACGGGCGAATAAACTATTCCACCCGCTCGAACAAAAAGAGACAGGGTTCAGACAAGCACAAACATAAGCTTATGGGTCAAGACGACCCAACCGCAACCATACAGCCCAAATAAATAGAGACACAGCCAGACGAGTTCAAGGCGAGCTCCATCAGCAAGAAGAGTCTACACCAGTCGCAGACGAAGCTGACAGTCTTCCAACTGCAGCAGAAATCTGCAGCCCCGAGCGCTTGGTTGCAGCTGCTGCCCCTGAGCCAGCAGAGGAAAAAGCCAAAAAAAAAAAGGAATGAATTGAAGGATCCTCCCTTTAGGGGACTTCTTATCAAGGAAAAACATTTTTGCTGGGCACTGGTTTCCATGATGTATTGTGACTGAGGTTGTGATAACCCGGCCCACTGGGCCTAAAGCCACAAAGCCCACCCAAAAAAAAAAAGAAAAAAAGAAAAAAAGGAAGAAGACTCCCGATCGGAGTCTTCCCCTTCTCTGATTCCGATCAGGAATCGGAGTCCTAGGGCCATTAAAAGACCCTAGGACGAGCCCTATAAGAAACCCCCTCCTCTCCTCTAAGAGAAGACACAATAGTCACCGACGATCGTCGGAGTTCTTCTCCGATTTTTCTGATTGAAGCCGCGGCCCCTCGACTCGTGCTCGCTGTGATTTCACGCCGGTGGGAGTCATCGGAGGCCGTGGTAAGTCCTTCCTCCTCTTCCTCTCTTCTCTCCCTTCTTTCCCATGCCTGTGGATACGACCGCCGGCAACAGGAGTCGTCGGATTTTGTCGGAGAAGAAAGTCATGTTCTTCTCTCTTTTTTTCTGATTTTTTTTATGGCACCGACGGTCACCGCCGACCGCCGGCTTCGGCCTCCGAGCACGGGAGGATCGCCCCTTGCCGCCGGTCACCACCGGGTGGGGAATGGCCGTGATCGGCCGGTCAAAGGCACGGGGACCTCTAGGTCCCCTGTTTCGGCCAAAGAAGGCCACGGGAACAAGAAAAAGAAAAAGAAAAGAAAAAGGAAAAAGAAAAAGAAAAAAAAGAAAAAGAAAAAAGAAAAAAAAGAAAAAAAAAATAAATATATGTGAGAGAAAGTTTCTCTCATCTCTCTCTCTTAAGTCTTTCTCTCTCTAGAATTGAACTTTCTCTCTCTACTTTCTCTCTACATTTTCTCTCTCTAAATTCTCTCTCTATTTTCTCTCTCTAGATTTTTTTTTATTTTTTCTCTCTAGACTTTTTATCTCTTTTTATGGATTTTATCTCTCTAGGGTCATTCTCTCTCTCTGATTGCTTTATAGACCCTAGGATAAACTTGAGATGAAAATATGATGACCTGAGACTGCTCCAAAATTCGTGCAGTAGATTGGATCCCGATCAGATCCTTATTCGAAATTGATAACATCAATCATGGTTAATTCATATTAAGTCATCCTGATATAACCTCTGATGATTTCAATCATGATTGCCACTTTTGAAAGATACGAAGATTCTCTCTCCATTTTCTTTCTCATGATTGACTTTCTCTCTCTAAGAAGGTCTATGAATCCTGTACCAAATTCTGCCTTCATCTTTTAGGGATTCATACTGACTGTAACAAGATGATCTGAAATTGCTTTGATATCCATACTGTATGTCAACCTCATTTGATCGTATTAAAGATCTTTCAAATTCATTATAAATGAACTCTATTGATTGATCTTGATCTAATCTGTGCTTCACAATTTCTTGATCAAGTCACTTGAATTTGACCCTCAGATCAGAGATCCTGAATTGCCCTGGTATCTTAATGGTCCGACACATCCGGTCAACAGTTCTCTTTCCTTATGATTTAATCTTGTTATATTTATGGAATAGAATTTGATAATGATTTGATATTTTAAATAGGATTAGCTGATTCTTCTAATGAAGTCTGAAGATCTAAGATGAACGAGGTGAGTAGATCTTATGCTCCTTATTTATTTTTAAATGATCATATTTTTATGCAAAGAATTGCTATTGATGAAATCATAATTTTTCATAAAATAAGGATCGGTATATGTGATATGAAAAAGCATATTTTATTATGAGCATTGATTTCATGAATATGTCTTATAAAAAGTTGCATGATTATGAAGCATGAAATTTTATTGTTTTTCATCTATGCATATGTATGTTTTAAGAAAAAGATATAATGATTTCAAAAAGACTCTCAGATGGCTATGAATGAATCCCTTCAGGAAGGTCGACATTCGGAGCTAGCATCCACACGAAACATGGCACTGCCAGCGGGTATAAAGTTGGCACATGAATTAAGAACTCTGTCGATTAAGAAACATGGCCCTGTCACGGATATAATAGTGACCTTAGCATGAATATCTGTGAGCAATGTTTTCAAACATGACATGAATACATGATGAAAATGATTTACGATTCATAATTGTGAAATATACATGATTTATGCATGCATGATGAGTTTACAACTTGTTTTGTTATATGTTCTATGAAATGCTTTATTTTGTATTATCTATTATTTTTTAAATATTACATTATTATGAAAAACTTATGCTTGATCCGATAAGGAAGCGCAAGTTCTACTTACTGGACTAGTGTAGCTCATATTCTTTTTGTTTTCTTTTTGTTTGAACAGAGGAATAAGGTTAGGATCGACAAAAAGAATCCAAGCTTGAAGATCTGCATAGCAAGCTTGAAAATTTGGTAGCAGAAGTTTAGTTATTTTATAATCATGGATTTGTAGTTATTTATAACTATTGAGATTCGGGTTGGTACTTGCTTTTGGATTTAGATGCTCTGAACAAATATTGGTTCGATTATTTGATGAATAATGAAATTGAATCTTTTTATTTGATGGATTTTAGATGATTATGATGGATTGGCTTCGTGTTATCGTGGGCTCCATCTCTCGATAGCATGGCCGTGTTATGTCTCGGATTTGGGGTGTGACATTTTATGGTATCAGAGCTTAGGTTATAATCTTTGGAGATTATGATATAAATAATATAAATGATTAGGATATGATAGAATAATATCAGAGCTTAGGTTTAAGATCATTGAGATTATAAAGTGATATCAAAATTTTATGTATGATCAATAGGATGTGACCGAGTGGAGTATAATGGATAATATCAGAGCTTAAGATTATGATCATTAAGAACGTGATAGAATGATATAAAGTTTAGGTTATGATCACTAGAGATATGACTTAAGTGGTATTTGAATTTAAGGTTATCATTATTCGGGATTGTGACTTTAGTGATATTTGAACTTGAGGCTAAAATCATGAGGAACATGATAGATATAAAAGAAAGGATTTAATAATTTGATTTCGAATCAATAGGTATTATGATGAAATTTATGCATAAGTGGCATATGATATCTATAATAGAATTGACGAGTTATATCTTAGATTTCAATTAGCAAGGTTAATCTGAGTACGAGAAGTGTTGACCCTAGAATGAAGTGGAAGGTATTGATATATTATGTTAGGTATATTTGATGACATTGGAATGCTAAACCTATATGGATAAAGGATATGATAACTTTGCTGATTCTGATGTTAATTTCTTTGCAAAAAAAAGTTGGTTTGGAAGTTGTCTAAATGATTGTAAGGTAAATCAAAGATTAACTCAAATTAATTCTAGACATATTGGATTCTTGAGGAGTGGTGAAGCTTATGTAATAAGTTCAAACATAGAAGGTGGATGAAGATTTAATTTTGATGTACTATGCCTAAGAGATAGTAATGATAAGAAAACCTTAAATTTTATCCTAAATTGTATATGAAATCTAAAAGTTGGATCTATCTCTGATTGATTTAATATATAAAGATATTTTTATTTTTGATAGACTTAGATAATTTGGTAAGTTGAGATCAGAGTGCGCAGCAAAAGCGTGGTGGTCTAAATTGATTTGAAATATTAATCCTTTAAATTAAAAGATATTATGAAATACGTTAGTTGTAAATAATGAAGAATTTTACTGATAATAAATGGATGCTAGAGAGAAAATCTATCTGATCAAAGAAAGACTCAAAGCAGCATAGGATAGACAGAAGAGTTGGGCAGATAGAAAAAGAAGAGAATTGAAATTTCACTTCGATGATCATATTTTTTTAAAAGTATCACCTACAAAAAGTGTCATGAGATTTGGGAGACATGGCAAGCTGAGTCTGCGATATATTAGACCTTTTGAAATTTTGAGCCGAGTAGGAGATGTTGCTTACGAACTAGCTTTACCACCAGATTTATTCTAAGTGCACAATGTCTTTCATGTTTCACTACTAAAAAAAAAAAATTTGTACCTGATCCAAATAATGTGATAAAGTATGAATCATTGCAAGTTCATGAAGACTTAATCTATGAAAAATTTTTCCTCCGAATTATTGATCGAAAAGAGTAAGTTCTAAGACGGCGTATCATTTCATATGTGAAGATTCATTGGAGTAATTATGAAGAGAGAGAGAGGCTACATGGGAGCTTGAAGATGATATGAAGACGAGATATCCATACTTATTTGAAAATGAAGGTATGTTAAATTTTGAGGACGAAATTTTTTTTTAGAGGGGGTAGAATGTGATAACCCGGCCCACTGGGCCTAAAGCCACAAAGCCCACCCAAAAAAAAAATAGGGAAGAAGACTCCCAATCGGAGTCTTCCCCTTCCCCGGTTCCGATCAGGAATCAGAGTCCTAGGGCCATTAAAAGACCCTAGGACGAGCCCTATAAGAACCCCCTCCTCTCCTCTAAGAGAGGACACAATAGTCACCGACGATCGCCGGAGTTCTTCTCCGATTTTCTCGATTGAAGTCGCGGCCCCTCGACTCGTGCTTGCCGCGATTTCACGTCGGTGGGGGTCATCGGAGGCCGTGGTAAGTCCTTCCTTCTCTTCCTCTCTTCTCTCCCTTCTTTCCCATGCCTGTGGATACGACCGCCGGCGACAGGAGCCGTCGAATTTCGTCGGAGAAGAAAGCCATGTTCTTCTCTCCCTTTTCTTGATTTTTTTTATGGCACCGACGGTCACTGTCGACCGCCGGCTTCGGCCTCCGAGCACGGGAGGGTCGCCCCTTACCGCCGGCCATCGTCGGGCAGGGAATGGCCATGATCGGCCGGTCAAAGGCACGGGGACCTCTAAGTCCCCTATTTCGGCCAAAGAAGGCCATGGGAACAAGAAAAAGAAAAAGAAAAGAAAAAGAAAAAAAGAAAAAAAAAGAAAAAAAAAAAGAAAATAATAATAATAATAATAATAATAATAATAATAATAATAATAAATACATGTGAGAGAAAGTTTCTCTCATCTCTCTCTTAAATCTTTCTCTCTCTAAAATTGAATTTTCTCTCTCTACATTCTCTCTATATTTTCTCTCTCTAAATTCTCTCTCTATTTTCTCTCTCTATATTTTTTTATTTTCTCTCTCTAGACTTTTTATCTTTTTTTATGGATTTTATCTCTCTAGAGTCATTCTCTCTCTCTGATTGCTTTATAGACCCTAGGATAAACTTGAGATGAAAATATGATGACCTGAGACTGCTCCGAAATTCGTGCAGTAGATTGGATTCCGATCCAATCCTTATTTGAAATTGATAATATCAATCATGGTTAATTCATATTAAGTCACCCTGATATAACCTCTAATGATCTCAATCATGATTGCCACTTTTGAAGGATACGAAGATTCTCTCTTCACTTTCTCTCTCTACTTTCTTTCTCATGATTGACTTTCTCTCTCTAAGAAGGTCTATGAATCCTGTACCAAATCCTGCCTTCATCTTTTAGGGGTTCATATTGACTCTAACAAGATGATCCGAAATTACTTTGATATCCGTACTGTATGTCAATCTCATTTGATCGTAGCAAAGATCTTTCAAATTCATTATTAATGAACTCTATTGATTGATCTTAATCTAATCTGTGCTTCACAATTTCTTGATCAAGTCACTTGAATTTGACCCTCAGATCAGAGATCCTGAATTATCCTGGTATCTTGATGGTCCGACACATCCGGTCAACAGTCCTCTTTCCTTATGATTTAATCTTGTTATATTTATGGAATAGAATTTGATAATAATTTGATATTTTAAATAGGATTAGCCGATTCTTCTAATGAAGTCTGAAGATCTAAGATGAATGAGGTAAGTAGATCTTATGCTTCTTATTTATTTTTAAATGATCATGTTTTTATGCAAAGAATTGCTATTGATGAAATCATAATTTTTCATAAAATAAAGATCGGCATATGTGATATGAAAAAGCATGTTTTATTATGAGCATTGATTTTATGAATATGTTTTATAAAAAATTGCATGATTATGAAGTATGAAATTTTATTGTTTTCCATCTATGTATATGTATGTTTTAAGAAAAAGATATAATGATTTCAAAAAGACTCTCAGATGGCTATGAATGAATCCCTTCGGGAAGGTCGACGTCCGGAGCTAGCATCCATATGAAACATGGCCCTGCCAGCGGGTATAAAGTTGGCACATGAATTAAGAACTCTGTTGATTAAGAAATATGGCCCTGTCACAGGTATAATAGTGACCTTAGCATGAATATCTGTGAGCAATGTTTTGAAACATGACATGAATACATGATGAAAATGATTTATGATTCATGATTGTGAAATATACATGATTTATGCATGCATGATGAGTTTATAACTTGTTTTGTTATATGCTCTATGAAATACTTTATTTTGTATTATCTGTTATTTTCTAAATATTGTATTATCATGAAAAATTTATGCTTGATCCGATAAGGAAGCGCAAGTTCTACTTACTGGGCTAGTGTAGCTCATATTCTTTTTGTTTTCTTTTTGTTTGAACAGAGGAATAAGGTTAGGATCGGCACAAAAAATCCAAGCTTGAAGATCTGCATAGCAAGCTTGAAAATTTGGTAGCAGAAGTTTAGTTATTTTATAATCACGGATTTGTAGTTATTTATAACTATTGAGATTCGGGTTGGTATTTGCTTTTGGATTTAGATGCTCTGAACCAATATTGGTTCGATTATTTGATGAATAATAGAATTGAATCTTTTTATTTGACGGATTTTAGATGATTATGATGGATTGGCTTCGTGTTATCGTGGGCTCCATCTCTCGGTAGCATGGCCGTGTTATGTCCCGGATTTGGGGCGTGATATGAGGTTTCCTTTTGGACATCCTCTTTGGAACTTATTTTAGATTAGGTACCATGACGAGGATAAAATTATAGCTGTGTCTGGGTCGTAGGATGCGTGTTTGATGTGGATAGAGTTATGGCCGTGTTTAGTTTGTATTAAGAATTTTGTTGAATCAATATGTGCGGGTTGAAGGAACATGTTCGATGACTGTGTATAGGTTATTGTGAATTGGCTGCATTCAACACGCTGGAATTTCCATACAATATGTCGCTGTTCAAGTTTCGGATGATCCATACACTGTATTGTTGAGCTTAATTTTGATTGACCGTGTGTATAGGTTATTATCAACTGCCTATGTTCAGGATCGGACACTAATACCAGTGTCAAGCTTGAGATTGGATTGGCTGTGTATAGGTAAGTCTGACAGAGTTGGGTTCAAGGAGAACCAATGTAGAGGTTTTATAGCTGAAATTTATGATCGTACCGAGTTACATGACAAATGAAGCAGGAGAATTGGCATGAATGCAGTATCTCTTTGGCATGAATTGAACAATTTATTGGAATGAAATGCTGAAACTAAATTTCTGGATGGTGAAATGGCAGAATTCTGGACGGTGAAACTCAATATCTTTGTCGTAAATTAAGCACTTCGTTATCAGAATTGTTGCAAGATATGGAAAGGATGAAGGTACCATCTCCTCGCGTTGTCTGGAAGAACGATTTCTTGATTGCGGGGACTGGTGGTGCTGGCCGTTGGTGCCTGACAAGTGTCACCAGCTTCGTTCAAATCATTGTGAAGATAATTGAACTTGTCACATATCTGATATTTTACCCTCTTTTGTAAGACATATTATACCCATTTTATCTTCTCAAAAAAAATATATATATTATTCTCATTTCTCCCTGTCGCTGAAAATTCCAATCTTCAGGCAGAGAGATTCAGAGCTGATTGAGCAAAGGGCGACTTGCACACTAGCAATTTTAAAGAAAGTAAATCAACTGAAAAAGTGGGAAATTCCGGCTTAGTTTTAGCTGTCAGATGTTGAGTTAAATAATCTGTTAAGTTTTGGCCTTACGAATCCAAAGATATTATTGGCGCCAAGCCTTGCCAGAGTTCTTCGTACCATAGCACGAAGTCGAGGATTGATTGTATCGCATAGTAAAGCAGTGTCATGATTTAAAATTCTTTAAAATGTATTACTCTGCCCGTACATGGTACGTGCCATGTTCGAGCAACCTTCTGGGTGTCTATCAAAACAGCTTTTGAACGGCATCTGCCGTAGCGGCCGGGGTCCTTTCCGGAAGAGGGTGCGATCGGAATGGCTCTGTTTTGGGCCGGCTTCCGTGGCTTCCAATAAAATTTTAGGAGGAGGCAGCGATCTGAAAGATCTTTTGTCTGGTCGAAAATCTAACTGTAGCGGATGACTGCACGACACAACACTTTGGCTTCATCCGAGCGTGTGTGTGAAGGTCGATCTCCCTCGATCATTGAGGTCGGGGATGCTTGTTAAAGGACCGGTTGGCATTTTCTGACAGAGATTCATCTACAAAAATCTTGAGGGGATTTGCTTCCATTGCGGCCGCTTCCACTTGTCGGAGAAGATGTGCTAGATCGGAGAAAGGGGGTGACGGCCTGACGAGATCTCATCGGTAGGACCCTATTGATGACTGGCCAGAGGGGACGTGCCTGGAGCCGTCTTTGGTGGCTATCCACCGGTGTTAGCCGGAGACAGACTCAGACCGGCTCGAGAAAGATGGTGGCCAGGTTGACTCAGCCAGATCCGAAGACGAATCAACTCGGGTTGGAAGTGGCTGATGGGGACTCGGATTGGCCAAATCAGTGGCCCAATTCAATGGCTGGATCCAGCCTATCAAATTCGCACAACGGCGATCTCCGGTCAAATCAAAGTCTAATCCAAAGGTTGGATCTGACATGGGGACTATGGAGATGCATGCGGAGGCCATTGCAGACCTAAGCCTAGGCACTAACCGCTTTGGGCCATTGACTGGGGCTGCGTGCGGGCTGTCGCTAAGCTGACACGAAGGTGTGGGCCTTGTTGATGGCAGGTAGGCCATAAAGATGGGAGTGGGCTCAACCCAGTCCAAGCATGCTTGGCCTCCTAATTTTGATGTGGGCCGGGTGCCTTTCAAGCCCAATGGTCAAGTGTTGGGTCTTAAAGGGGCCCAAGAATGGTTCCTCAATGAAGAATAAAGGAAAAAGTAAGGTCGTAGCTTCCTCAAAGACCCATGTGGAGTTGGCAGCTGGCACTGATGACCCTGGGATCTTTTTCTTCTCGACAAGGACCTCCAGAGAGGAGGGGGAGGCTTCAATCCGAATGGAGGAGGGGGACTCTGCTTCAGATGGCCTAATGGTGGAGGGGGAGTTGAGCAGGGGATGGAGCTTGGAATGGAGAGGGACTTAGCGCCTCTCAGAGAAGTGAATTCTGCTCACATGGACGCATCGATGGGGCGTCAAGACCCTGCCCATGAGATTGCTGTTACAAGATTGCAGTAGACAATCCAGGGGGAGAGAGTATGCCAGTCGCTGATGAATTCGATAGCAGTTGGGATTGAGGTGGGCTCTTAAGATGAGGGGACATAGGTGTGGGCCCCACTCCCCCTGAGTCTTCACCATGAGGTTGTTGATCTGGAACATCCGAGTGGTAGGAAAGTCCTCATTTTGATTGACTTTTGATCGGTTGGTACAGCAGCATGGTCCTAATGTCTGTGTCCTACTTGAGACCTGACTTTCTGGGGTAAGTCTTGTCAGGGCTAGACATCGGATTTCGATGGCGTGGAGCACATACGCAATGGAGTCTAGAGGGTTGTCCAGGGGTATCCTGATGATATGACATTATGGCTCGATTAGGGTGGATGTCTTCCATAGATATGAGCAGCAGGTGGCCTTAGTCATTTCGAAGCATACTGACGGACCTTAGCTGCATTTTGGAGTCTATACAAGCACCAAGTATAGGGAGCGGAGAGTATTTTGGTCCGAGATCTCTAGGATGGTTTTGTAGGGTTTGTCTTCCCTTGTCATCGGAGATTTTAATTACATTGTGGGGTCCCATGAGAAGAGGGGAGACAGACAGTCTGGGGACAGTATTGATTTTAGAGACTTTAGAGATTTCATCAGTAATATGGGTCTGATTGATCTCGGCTACTATGATCCTAGATTCACCTAATGCAACAATCGACGGGGATGACTCAAGTTTGGAAGAGGATCAATCAAGCACTTGCCACTACAGAGTGGCTCCAACAGTTTTTAGGGCATTAGGTTCAGCATCTTCCGAGGATTGCATCGGATTATTATCCGATCCTCATCACAGCAGATGGCCTTCACTTGTCCAGGGCCCCGTTCAGATTCGAGAAGTTTTGGACCTCTATCCTAGATCATAGGATCTGATTCGAGAGATATGGAGGATGTCAATCCATAGGGATGTGAGGTATCAGATGACCTGGAGGTTAGAGTTAGCTAGGCGTAAGCTTCTGAGATGGAACCATATGGAGGTTAGTGATATCTTCAAGCACCTTGAGGGGATGGAGGCAGACATTGCAGTGTCGTAGTTGAGGGAGGATCAGGATGGGGGCCTTCAGGAGCTTGATTTGAGAGAGCTTTGTTACAAGCTCTCGGTGCACCACTCTTTGCTATGACAATCGAAAATGTTGTGGAGGCAAAAGTCTAGGATTCAGTGGATCAAGAAGGATGACTGGAACTTAAAAATTTTTTCATCAGTCCACTATGATCAAGAAGTCCATCAACCACATCAGGCAGCTAAGAGAGAGTGGCGGCAAAGTTGTGGATGATTGTGAGGAGATCGGGAAGGAGATACTTCAGTTCTTCAAATCTCATTGGACGGTGTCTTTGGGTAGTGATCTGCCCCTTCAGGGGTCCCAGCCTGCGACCTATATCTTTGATTTGAAGAATGAGGCTCTGGCCTATCTGATATCGGCCAAGAAGGTACGGGGGGCTCTTTGGTCTCTTGGGATGGATAAGGCCCCAGTGTCGAATGGCTTTTCTCTACTCTTTTTCTATTAGTATTGGTCTATTGTCAAAGAGGAGGTGGTGGAGGCGATGCAGATGATCTTCGAGTCTAAGGGCATTTCAGAGGAGTGGAAGAAGATGCTGATCACCCTTATCCTGAAGCAACAGGATGCGTCAACTCCAGGATATTTTAGTTCAATCAGTCTTCATACCACTACAAAGTGTGTGCCAGGATCTTGGTCGATCGTCTGAAGCCAATTATGCCTCGCCTGATATATCTGAAGTATGATGCTTTTGTTAACAACTAGTACGTCACTGATAATGTCTTGCTTACGTAGGAGTTTATGTATGATCTGCAGCACGCTTCCATTTGTTGGAGCCTCATGGTAATTACGCTGGATATGGAACGAGCATATGACCAGATAAGCTGGCAGTTTCTCAGACAGACCCTTCGAGAGTTCGAATTTCAGAAGAGATGGATTGATTGGACCATAGTTGTATGGAGACTTCTAGCTTTGCTATCTTGATTAATGATATTTCGATGGAGTTCTTTCACTCGATTGTCAGGCTTCGTCAAGGTTGCTCCCTCTCCCCTTATCTATTTATTTTGTATGCTGATGCTCTATCTCAGATGTTGAAGGCAGTGATTCAAGAGTCGATGTTAGAGCCCTACTGGCCCACCCTCAAGGCGCAGCCACTCTCACACCTTTTCATAGGGCAAGCTCTGATGCGGAATACGAGATTTTTTGCATCCATTATCGAGGTTTACTGTTGGACATCAGGCCAGCTTGTGAATTTGCAGAAGTTTGTGGTCATTTTTAGCCCTAAGACGAAGACCCAGGTGAACCAGACAATTCGGGAGCGATTGGGGATCTTGAAATTGATCGGAACCTTGACCTATCTAGATATTCGTATCACCGATCGACATTTTTAGAGGGTCGATTGTATATCTTTGGAACAGTGGGTTCAGGATCGACTCGAGGGTTGGCAAGCCAACGCCCTCTCCATGATAGGCAAGACAGCTCTTGTGAGATCGATGCTCAATCCCATCCCTATGTACCTTTTGGCCAACACAATCGTCCCAAGTTCCTGTCTTAAAGGACTAGAGCAGCAATTTTCAAAATTTTCTATGGGGCTCGGGGAATGATGGGTGTGGGATCTACCTATTGTATTAGGAGGCAGTTTGCCAGCTTGTGAGGGATGGTGGTCTGAGGAATCGTTCTCCGTTAATCAGGAAGAAAGCTATGATTTCCAGATATACTGTCAGATCCTTGTCGAACTATTTTTGGAGTAGGGTGATGAAGGCCCAATATGGAGCGTGGAGCCAAGAGTCCCCCCGTGGTTGCTCTTTTCTCTGAAAGGAGATTTGTGCTTGCGGGCTGCTATTTTGGCTCAAATCAGATGATTGATTGGGGATGAAACTTCGATAGTTGTAAGCCAAGATGCTTGGATCTCTAGCCTTCCATTATCTCGATAGCTGACCTACATTAGTAGTGAGGTGGATCATCTGTGTGTCTGCAATCTACTCAACATCGATGGTAGAGGCTACAGAGTGCAAGAGATCACCTAATTATTTGGCGGTCTACTTGCTGATCGGATCCTCACCACTTCTATTCTGGTTCAATGTAGTTAGGGTTTGAGGGTATGGGGCCAATCTTGCAGTCCTAGGGTTTCCTTAAGGAACCTATTTGAGATGTGTAGGCCGGCGACAGTTAGGAGGATCGAGCTGCTTGGATTTGAAAAGTACCCACCTATCCCAGAGTGAGACTCTTTCTTCAGAAGCTTATATGGGATCAGCTTCCGATGCGCATGCTTCTCAAAGATAGGGGTATGGAGTTGCTAATTTCATGCCCAATCTACGAACTGGAGGATGAGTCAACAAAGCACGCCATCTTGCACTATCCGAGGGTCAGCCTGATTTGAAGGAGGGTAGATGGCCAACTTTGGGAGATGACTGAGAGCCATTGGCTGGTGTCTTTCTTGAGTGCAATTCGTCGGAGCACGGTTGACAGGATGACCTCCACTTGGGGGGCAAGATGGTTTATATTGCATACCAGATTTGGCTTTTCAGAAATAACCTGATCTTCGAGAGTGAGGTGGTTCCTGCATACCTAGTGTTTGGAGAGAGCTATCTGCTTGGCTGTGAAGTACAGTTATTTCGATGCTGCTAGCCTATCTTTTGATGCTCCCATTCACTGAGACTCTCTTGCTGCTCTTACAGTGATTTAGAGGGTCATTTTTATTTCCTAAGAGCCCCTCTTTTGGGATTTATCAAGGTGAATTTTGATGGCAGTGTTAAAGATGGAAGGAATGTTGCGAGATTTATCATTTAGGGCCCGGACCCAGATTGCTGGCGACTGAGGGCTCCCATCTCTTCGAGCCTTCAATTTCGAGAGCCAAGCTTCATACCGTCTGAGCGGATATTATCTTTGCCAGATAGAAGCAGTAGACAGAGAAAATTTTTATTGAGAGTGACTCTACTACTATCATTGTATGGATATGTGATAGCAGGAGGAAGCTAGAAGCCTATCCACTCATTTATATCTGGACTGCTCTTCGCCTCCTGTTGCAGTGATGATGTGGTATGTTTATCAGGAGGCGAACAGCGCAGCAAATTGGATTGCATCATTTGTTGTAGAGTACTCTAGAGACTGGACTTGACAACAGGATGCAAATATTCCATCGGTCCTCTAGGATCTTTTGCATTCTGACTTTCTGGATTGCTCTCGTACCAAAGTAGTGTGACTGCCCATATGTACAAAAAAAAAATGACATCTGCCCTCCTTGAATGGTTGTGTAGGGGTGAAAGTGGAACGGATGATATCTATCTGGATCCGTTTTCGTATTCAAATCAATCCAAATATGAAAAAAAATTGAGAATCTGACTAATATCCATATCCGTAAAAAAAAATAGATATGGACATGGATAGATAACTATCTGATCCATATTCAAATATCCAAATCTATCTATAATCCTATATAATTTTGTATAATATTTATTAATTTTTATAAAAAATATATAACCATATAAATATGTTATTAACTTGATTTATCATTTATTTATATCAATTTTAGATTCTGTAGTCATAAAATTTAATTATCCAACTTATATCCATAATTAGTAATTATATCTATACTTCTAGTATCTGAACAATATTCGTATCATTTAAAATAAATATAAATATAATTTTTTATATTTAAATAATATTTATATTTATATTTATATTTATCAAATATAATAAATATGATTATGGATATGTTGATATCCCATCAGACTTCAGCCTTAGTTGTGTGCGCACGAAAGAGAGAACTCTGGGTGGGGTAACGCACTGGCCGCTCTGGGTCGGATGGAAATTGCAAGACCAATCCGAGAGATCAACAAGTAATACACTATAAAATTTTTAGAATTAAAATATAAATATAAAAAAAAGACAAAGACTAATATGCAAATATAACAAATCTTTTTTGTTCAAATATCGGCCCATTGACGGATAGTTGGCACATTGATGGAAAATAAAAAGGAAAAAAGAACAAAAGGAAAAGATTTAGGTTCCGAGGGATGCCGTATCATTGCTAATTGTTTCTTAGTTTGTACGATATCGCTTAATTAAAATACTTCACATTCTATATCGGCTGATTGCAGCCCTTTTTAAAATCCCAGTTTTTTATATGGGCAATAAATAAACCAGATTTATGTTGCCATCAGACACCCATTAATAAAGCCAAGAAATCAGCTTTCAAAACATCTTGCTTACCTAACACGAAGTTTTCTTTATCCCAAAATTTTTTAAAAAAACAGCCTTGCATACCCAAGACACGAGGGTAGTGGCAGAATAAACAAAACATTAGATGCTCAAAAAAATTCTCAACCTTCTTCTGATTCGCCAACAACATATGATAACTACCTTTAGTATTAAACAAAAAAATTCTAATAAGGCTGGAAAATCACAATTTTTCATGTCAAAGGCTATCTATCAAATCATTTCACAATTCTAAGCACCCACAAGCATATGAAGATCCAAGTGGTAATCAAATTAAAACAACATACTCATTAAGATACTGGCATATAATCCATGAGATCCATAGGATACTGTATTTTTCTCATTTTTTAAAGCTATTTTTGAAATATATATAGCAATCTAATAAATTATAATAAACATAAAGCTTCAATAGTTACATATTAAATAATGATCAACACCAGCAACAGCATCATCAATACCGATGTCTAACCACATGTGATGCACAGATATGATTTTTTCAAACTATAATAATATATAAATTATAATACATAAAAAAAACTTCAATAGCAAAATTATTGTTGCATATTAAATGACAAGCATTAATAATGATTGAGTACATCAATATCGATATTATAAATATTTGTTATATATTAAGCAACAAAATTTAATGATAATTAGATATATTAATATTGATATCATTTGATCAGCATTTATATGGCGAATGAAGGGCTTAACACAAACGAGCCTCCACACACGTGAAAAACCGATTCTCAATGTTTTTGACATTACAAATAGAAACTTTGGCTCCACACATGAACAATATTCAGCTCTTGAAACCAATTATGAAACCATCATTACCACCCACAACCATAACAGCAAAAAAACTATCAGTAAATTACCACCCAGGTACGCATACTTGGAAGAATTGCAAAGACAATAAGTGATCAAGGATGTTGGCCTGGACAACCAACGACCATATGTCCATCAATCTGCTGAGAATAACTTTCAAAAAAATCATCAAGGTATATAACTGGCACCACTCTTGCCCCCAACTATGTATCAGCTTATCGGGTGACATTGAGGGGCAATTTGAATGGAAAGTAGAAACTATGAAAGCACAAGCATAATGATCATACATAAAAGCTAAGGGACGCATGGCATCAATCCAAACATAAATAAGCAATTATTGATTGGAAAAATGCAGAATAAGGTTCCACTTAACATGTAAGTGCACAATCCAGATATATAAAAGGTTGTATAACCAGTAACATGTAAAGAAAAAAGAAAACAAGTCTTCACCCCTAGATGGTCAGCTATGGTGATAATGAGAGATTCTAAAACAACCGTCTACTGTCCCACGAAGCACATCAGTGAACTTCCAAACTCTAGCAGCAAAATGGAGAAAGGCTCACTAATAAAAATCATAAGCCCAAGGAGCAGAATATAAATGATAATCTGTAGTTCAAAAGAATGATATTCTCATAATCTGTATTCCCTTCAGTTGACTGCAACCTCATTTGACAAGTAACTTGGTTGGAGAGACTCTTGACCACCTACGTTGGTTTTGGAGAGCTTCAAGACTTCAACCGCTTCTTCCACTTTAGCAGCCAATGATTCTGGTGACTCCAGCAGCAGAAGCAACTCAGAGTTGTCCATCTCCAACAGCATTCCAGTAATTTTAGCAGCAAGATCAAACTAAACAATACAAAGATAAAAGTTAATACCAGAATTTGGGACAACACGAATATTATCATGAAAATATAAGATGGAGAAAGCATCAAATTACTTATTGAAACAAAGGGCAACAGGAAACCACCTTAAGTTTTTCAACCAAGGGGAAGAGGCGTTCACCAAGCATCTGTTTTTGTTGCTGGGGGGTAGCAGCAGCAAGCAGGCTGCTGAGCATCCGTGTACCTTCTAAGTTCGATGCACCAGGTGGAACCATTGATCCATTATTCATTTCATGCCGGTGTCCATGTGGCACATACCTGGTCTGCCCAGATTGCTGCCAGAAAGGAGACAAGATGCATTAGAATATCAAATGAAATTATTCCATCATCGCATTTTAGCATGTAACAGTCACAGTATAGTGGACAAAAAAGACTCGAGGACGAGCAAATTATGAATTATGCTACATCCGTGCAGTGAAAATTTCAATTCTTGAAAGTCGGGCAAATATGAGATCAAGGCACTAGAGACAGCTTCTCATTTTTACTTCTTTCTAATAGATGAGGGACCACCAGAAAATGTCAATTCAAGCAAGGGATACCAAATCAGGCACAACTGAAACAAAGCTGTTATCTTAAAAGAATAGTTCATAGGCTGGTGACTGAACAAAATATTATATTCTAAGCATAATTGAATATTCATTTTTTTGCCTTTTTAGATACTTTACCATCTTATGTACCAGAAGAACCATCTAATTTCTCTCTGTTAACTTACCACTGGATGCCAAAAGCTTAAGCTGTAAGGAATGGGGCCAACAACATATATTAGGCCTTAATACCCCCTCTCACTTGCAGCCCGGACCATGCATGTGAAGGCATGAACAAGTTAATAGTGCCTAGGGGATTTGAACCCATGACAATTGGCTCTAATATCATGCTAACTTACCATTAGAACCCAAAAGCTTAATCTGTTGGGTAAGGGTCCACAATGTATGTCAGGCCTTTACAACGTCGAAAGACTGTTCCCGAGAATCAGACAGCCATAGACACATACACAGAAGAAACACCATTTTGTAGATTGATCCTATTGTTCTGAAAGGAATGATCATTGTTTTGTATTTCCGTAACAAGATAATGCTAGTGGGTGGCATCCCCACTTCATTCTGTGACTTTGATCCAGGGCAACTGCCCCTCTAAAGGCTAACATAGGACTCCATTACAGCTCGACTACAAAAATCTGATCAAGGGCGGACGTTCTTATGATGAGAACTTTTTGCAACATAGTGATGGGCAAACAATCAGGCACATGTAATGCTCAAAACCAAGTCATGTGAATGGGATAAGAGGATCTTTTTTGGTGATGATCCATGTAACTGGTTCATCTTTCTCAACATCTTGAATAAAAAAGAATTTTGGTTTAGCTTAGTACTTTATTTACAATGATGCAAATATCAACTGTTGGGACTTGGGATGATTAGATATGGTAATGGAAGACAAGCAATCAAGCGAAAGTACATTTGATTCGATGTTGTAGTTCAATTATTCCAACATTTTTTACATTTCAGTTCTTATTATGGCAATTTGAGATTTGTTATTCACTCTAAAGATCTAACAAAGAAGAAAGACTGCACAATTATAAGAGAATACTCAGAATCAGCCTTGGGAACCCTCCTAGGGATGGATGGCGATGCACCCCTTACTTATCCAAGCAGTAGTCATATGAACCACCTGCTTGGAGTTGATTTCCAAAAGGGTTATATTTTGTCAAATTGAGCTTCTGAAATCCCCTTGCAGATTTCTCAACATGATCATGTTATCATATGCAACTTTGACAGCATACTAGCATCCAAGATTTTAAGTCCCGTGGGACAAAAATGTCCCAATTTCCCCATGAAACGGGACGCCCTACTGTCCCATTCCATCCCGACAGTAGTCTCGTCATCTTAGTGGCAATCCTCCATCTTTCTCCTCTACTTCTTTCCTTTCTTTCTTTCTTTTTTTCTTTTTTTCTTTCTTGATTCTTTTCTTTCTTTTTCTCTACTTTCCTTTCTTTCCTTTCCTTTTTCTTTCTTTTCCTCCCTCCCTCCCTTTCTTTTTTTCATTTTTCTTCTTCTTTCCTTTTATTTTTCCTTTCCTTCATCTTTCCTTCATTTCGTCCTTTCCTTCATTTCGTCCTTTCCTCTTTCTTCTTCTCTCGCTGCAAAGATGGGTTTCGAAGTCCCAAGCCCATCCCGTTTTCTCACAAGAACGGAACGAGACGGCTAGGATGCCCTCCCATCCCACCAGGATGTAAAACCTAGCTAGCATCATTATCATACAAAACACAAGTTGTTCATATTTTGCTGTTATATTTATTGACTATGACAACAACTAAGATAAAACCCTTAACGATTTTTAGCATTTTGATGAGTAATTAGTGTTTGTTGCATCTGTAATAAAAGAATGACAGAGAATCAATGTATTGGTATGGAAATACCCCACTACTAAAGAATACATATTTAAAGTAATGTTCCGTTTGGATGCCTGTATGTGGTATTCACTGGACAAATCCGGAAATGGTAGAAGTTCAGCTAAGCAACAGCGATGTAGAAGAAACCCAAGTATTTAAGGAAGCTCCAAGATTGGCCCATCCTAGAAAATAGGGATACCTGGATTCCTTTTAAAAGGTGATTTCCAGTGTCCTGAGATTTTTGGGCTCAGTTAAATAAGATTTCCTCAATTACAATAAATATTCTCTCAGAGCTAATTTCTTCACGCTCTATATCATAAAGGAATATTCTGGCGATACCTTGTGCAGGCATCCAAACAGGGCCCTACTGTTCCAACTAGTCTGCTGGTATTGTCTCTTGGTGGTTTTACTAGAGACTTGAGACCAATTCCTGCCTTTGTCATGGTTAGAGCCTAGAGGGACCAAGGAGCAAAAAACTGCCTACAAGCCTCACCTACAAGGGAAAACAGAATCCTTCTTTAGGCATGCATTCATTTTGACTGTTTCATAGTCTTGGATGTGAATCGCAGGTAAACTTGATACTAATCAATAGTTCACAAGTCAACCTGATGTAATCAATAAAGCATAATCGAACCTTTCTCCAACTACTTGAAATTGGCTTCATAAAATTTTTTTCACCAATCATTCTATCAAATGCTGCTTCTAGTGTTGCTGCAAGCTTTCAAAACTTCCATCCATGGTAGATTAGGTCTTTCCCTCCATGTAAATCCTTTGACAGATTCTGGTACCTCTCCATAATTGCAGACTCTTCAGATTTCCACACCAACTAAAGTACTTATATCACAATGTCCTTAATTGATGAAACTCCAAGAGATCTAGTATACTTGATCCTCAGGTTATCCTTATTAATTTAACCACACAAACAACTTGACATTCTTGTTCTTGTTCTGTTATGTTTACCTTGTTTTAGTAAACCACCTACTACCAACATTGTGAGCCATATAACAATGTAGGTTTTGTTGCTGTTCTTTAACTTTATCCTTATGTCATCAAGACATACAATAGCCACGTAACAACACAGAAGCACCTCTCTATTTCATCCATCCAACTCTAGTCTACTAACATAGATATTTTCATATACATCTCCTTTCTTTTGTATTACAGATCCTAGATAACAGAACCACTTACTTTATGATCTCTCTTGTCCATCAATTCAGAATTGGAACTCGTTCTCATTTCCACTTTGTAACTTTGTTAAAACTACCACACAAATAGTCTCTTTTCAATATACTGATCATTTAGTACATATCCTTCAAGGTTTTATTTCTCCATAAACTAAATTTAGAATTTATCCAGTCTACTTCTCATCAATTAGCACCTATATCATCCGCAAATAGCATATGATATGGTGCATCATCATAAAAATTAGCATTTAGTTCACCTACAAGGAGTGCACAAAGATTCAAGTCTAAAGTTTATTCTTGGGGTAATCATGATTATTAAACTTTGACCATGTCATACCAGAACTACTCCTAAAACTTGTCACTGCCCCACATATAGGCACTCAATAATTTCAATGCACTGTGCACACTTTTCTTTCCTAAGCCCACCATATAACATTTTTTGTACCAACTCGTAAGTTTTCTCCAATTCAAGAACTTTTTTACTTGAAGATAATTATGGGTCATGAAATCAAATTTAGGAAGAGTATATAAAGAACAGGACTAAAATAATCATGATTGCAAAATCATAACATTGGTGACTAACTGGGCTATTTGTGGAGGCATGCTACAAATTATATGCAAGATAATAGATAAATTTCCAATTCTAAGATATCCATTCCCTTGCAGCAATCCCTTTAAAGGATCATATGAATGATGGTTGCGGAGTCACAGCAAAAAGAGTGTGTTATCTATTTGTCCTTTTATCACAAGAAAAATGGACTCATGGCTTCATTGTGAAACCTCCCAAACAAATGGTCAAGAAGGTACCATATTTAGTAAGATTGTGCAACATAGCACCTGCAGAAATTGACCCAGTAACAGCACATATCTGATCACATATGACATCATAATTTAAAAACTAAACTAGAGAAAATTGAAGAGTGAGATAATGTTCCTCCACATAAAAAATGTATATTTCAGTTTTCATAATGGATTGCAAGGCAATTGTCTCTTAACTTTTCTACTTTTCTACACTGCGAAACTACAAAAAATGATGATGTCCGAAACATATGAAGATGGATAAATTTCCCTTTCTGAGACATCCAGTCCACTGTATATCTCTCTCCAAGGAAACATATCAGAGATGGCAGGGAGTCATATACTAAAAAGGATGTATTATCAATTTGTTTTTTCAAAATCACATTAAAATTGAGTTATGTCTGCATGATGAAACTCCCAAACATCTGGTAAAAAAGGTACAATATATAGTAGTAGGTGGACCACAAAGCAACTGCAAAATTGACCTAATAGAAACATGCAACTATGATCACTTATGACCCTAAGATTCATAATCTAAACTAAAGAGAATTGAAGAGTGAGATAATGTTACTTCACAAAAAATGCCCTCTCAAGCATTTCCTTAATTTTTCTATCACTCAAAACTATAAAACCAACATTCAACTTTGCAAATATTCAACTCAACCAATCCTTAATCCCAAACTAGTTGGGGTCAACAACATCAATTCTTTTCTTCAATTCCACTCTGTCTAGGGCCACACTTCCTAAAAGACGTAGGATATCAAGTCCTTTGGTACTTGATCCCACATGATTCTCTGCTTGCAAATACCACACATACATAATTGGAATGCTTAAGAACAGACCTTTACTATGGAAGCAAATTAGCTTCTCATGGACATCTAATATGTCTTGACCATGAAACATTCCAGTGCAATTTTTTTAATGTGGTCCTAAACCGAATTGGAAATGTAGTGTGCTGAGTTCATTTAACGTAAAGGTGATCATTGTGGTTAGACCATATTGCTTGTCAGCCTCAAGCATTTGCTCAAAAAAATGCCTCATCTTTTACGTGGAAGGCATAGTATAAAACATTTGCCAATGCTAGGAAGTGCAGCAGGGGAACACATACACATAAGGTCCCAATCAAAATTTAAATCATTATAAAATGATTTTCCATACATCATATCTAATATATTTTGCGAGGAGTAGGGGGAGGGAGGATGAAAACATTATTATTGAAGTTGGCATAGACATAGCATGCGTAAGTATAAAAAAAGACACGATTGTAAGATTTTGAAAAATTATCACAAAGGAAGTCACAAGGCCAGCTTTGCTTGTACATTTATATGAGTGATGATGCTGGGGAAAAAAAATGACGGTTGGATAATGATGTGCAACATACTGGGATGCCATAAAACTTTGAGAAAGCCTAAAATTTGACAAAATTGGACATAACTTAGTTGACAAACCACTTTGATGGGATCATTGTTAGTAATAAAGACCCAAGTGATGCTATGGAGAGAGTATTGGTGTTACATAAATTTTCAATGTTTGAGCTAAGAACCCTAGTCGAAAACAAATCAGCATCTAACAGTTTAGATACTTACAAATTGTTTTGTTGCAAACTTCATAATGATGTTAAAAGCAAGGTTTTGGAGTGTTAAAGATCTTGGTATTTAAAAACCTTTGCAAGATGTTACGAGGAATAAAAGGTATTCTAATGGAAATGTAAGACATTAAATATGATTTATAATGTTCAAAGTTAAACTGCCTAGAACCAAAAAACTTGTTATCTTCTCAAGTCCCCTTTGCATATGCATGAAATCACCCAAACACCTTGAAAAGGTATAAAATTATACCGAGAATAACTCCAACATTATTGCTATGATTCCCCATAACTAAACCCAGCTTCATTACAAAATACAAAGGCCCCACATGATTCCTTTCTTTGCCCATCTGCAATTAAGTAGCACACTAGATTCCAAAAATTAACTCCTGCCAGCAGGCAATAACTCCTTGACAATCCCACTTGTCCTCTTCCACAAACTGCAACAAACACTTAACATGAATCCGCTTCTTTATGTTTCTAATTCCTAGCCCTTCTTCACTAGCAGCCCTTTTTCGTATGACCACAAAAGAGATGCGGTTAGCTTTAAACAGTAGAACTTTTCATGCTCTGCAGGTAAACATCTTTCAAGAATGAATTCCTTTTCCAACTCAACATGAGACCTTACGCAAATTATGTAAGGGTTAATTATTTACTTCATAGACTATCTTCTCTTCATACAAGTCCACCCTAATCCCGCTTCCTTCTCCTTCGGCCTTCCTCCTTGATTCTTCTTTGTATATTTCCCTCCATTACCTTAACACTCTACTCCATTAGCAGGGCACATGCCATGATAATAGATCAAGTTGGACTTTGAAATGCAAAGAAAAACAGAGACAATTTCCTATAATTTGAGTCAGGTTTCAGTTACATTATTTATCATGATAATAATGCAGAAATTCAATACACTTAAACATGATAAGAAATCATGATCCAGCATCAACTCAAGTATTTTGTAACTCCAGATAGCTTTCCTCTTTCAAAATAAGCATCCATATGTTGCATGCCCTTAAAGACAGTAATGAAATTCAATAGAGCAAAACATGGTCCAACAGAAAGTTAAATATTTCATAAATCCAAAAAGAAGCTACTCGTTCAAAATAAGCATCAACATGCTGTGATGCCCTGAAAAACAATAACCGTACACAAAACCAAATATACCTAACATGCAGCATTCAAGCATTTATTTACTATAGTGGCATCCAAATGCTTCAAAGAACAAACATCTTAGACTGTACATCCCTATGGTATAAAAAACACAAAAGATAGTATAAATAAAACTTAACAACCAAATAAACTGTAAATCACCTGCTGACTGTTAAAATCTTTGGAAGAATTCAAATGGTTTGCTTGTTGCATATGTGGCAGGTATGGAACAGACTGGCCAGACTGAGGCAGCATAGATCCATTCATCCGACCCCTGTTTTGTCTATGTTGCCTTGGAGTATTTGGCATCTATAAGGGAAAAATAAAGAGTTCCACCAATAATCAAGCAGCCTAACCATGAGGAAAAAAATCTTCAAATTGCCCATTATCATCATGAGGGAACTATAGTGCATGTAAATTAAAATTTTGTGTGCGTACCACTGGAACTGGCATTGGTTGGAAAGCTGCCCTGAGGGAGGAACAAATCCACTAGGCCTCCATCCAGGTCTAAGTCCAAAAGGTTGATAAACAAGGCCCTGCCTTGGAGGAATTTGTGATACAATACCAGGAGCATAGTAAAGAGGGGGATACCCAGCAGGCATAACAGCAGTCGGAGATCCCGCCAATCCTGCCATGCGCTGAGCATATTGAAGCTGCAGTTGAGCCTGTCTTTCCTCTTTCCTTTGGGCAATTGCAACATACAGAGGCTTTCCATAGAACATATATCCTGCATAAAGCCCATGCACTTAACATTATTATTTGAGCCTAGATGAAAAACGGAGAGTAACCTGTAAGAAAAACTACCATGCAGAGTGTTAACAGCGTTGTTGGCTTCCTCTGGACTGCTAAAGCACACAAACCCAAATCCTCTACTTATTCCTTTATCATCACGCATAATTTTTGCAGAAGTGACGTTGCCACATTGGCTGAAACGTTCCCGCAGAGCATTATCATCAACGGCATCATCAATGTTTTTGACATAGACATTTGAGGCCTGAGCAAAGAAAATCAATTTCGATCAAACCTACAGAAGAGACAGCAGGGTACAACAGTTGAAGTAAATGACTTCCAAAAGAGCAAAAAAGCATATACTACCACGTTTTTCCTGATCTGCTCGTTACGCTTTTCTTCATACAAACGCCGCAAAATTTGCTGTCGCTCTGCTTTCTTCTGAGCCCTTGCCACATACAGGGTCTTGGATCCTACTCAATACAGTTAGTGCAGAGAAAAGATTTAGTAGATGATCATCTTATAGCTCATTTTGTTTATTTATTTATTTATTTTAAGGGACAAGGAAGAATTCCTGATTGCTCCTAGTAGGCTTACCAAGTTGAACCCCATTCATAGCTTCCATCGCCCTTTTCGCACTATCAGGGCTTTCAAAGTTCACAAACCCAAAACCCTTCGAGTTACCATTATCATCTTTTGCAATCATCACATTAGATATTTTACCAAACTCAGAGAACTTCAGTTCAATAAGTTCTTCTGTAATGTCCTGATCCAGGTTCTTCATGTATAAGTTAGTATATTTAGCTTCAGGGCTCAGCACCACACGTTCACTCTTTTTGATGAAATTCCCAACATATCTACATTGCACAAGAACAATCAGATAGCAAAAGGAAGCCCAAAAAATAACAGGTGATACAGTAAAATAACAAACACACAAATAGTGAAATAACAATTGAAGAATAGTAGCCTACATTTGCTTGCCTTCAACGGTGGATCCATTGAGTTTCTCAATGGCAGAATCTGCCGACCCTTGTTCATCAAACTGAACAAACCCATACCCTTTGCTTTTCCCATCATGATCTGCAGCAACTTTACATGACAAAATGGTCCCAAATTTCTCGAAAACCTTATAAAGCTTTGCATTATCAATGGAGTCACTTAGGTTCTGCCAAATAAAATAAGCGTGAATCACATTTCAAAATGCTTCAAAATTGAAACCTTTGAAACAATAGTAGCAGGAAAATAAAAGAAGAGTATCCCATCATAGCTCCTCTGGTTTACCTTCACAAATAGATTTCCAACTCCACTGTTCCTTGCATCAGGATCCCGTTGGGACCACATAATTCTTATCAATTTACCGTTCAAAGGAGTGTGATTCAATGTCTTCAGAGCGTGCTCGGCTAAAAAAGCAAACGAATTTACAAGAATCCATGTATCATTCCATCAAATATTGGAAGCCATTGCAGGAACTAAATTTAACTAAAAATAAATCATAAACAATACATATCATGAGACAGTAAAAACCAAGTAAAATCAACATGATCCTGCAGCAACAAACAAGAATCCTCCACATCAGATACAATCAAAGATGAGATTTTACAAAACCAAAGAACCAGGGCAATAGACTGCAACCATTCCGCGAAAAAAAAGGAGGAGGAAGAAGCAATACAAAAAGTATGAATCCAAGAAGAATCTGATAAGGAGATGCCACATCATTGTACAACGGAATTTGATACAACTAATCGCAATCCTGGAAAAAAGATTCATAGCCATGAAGAGCAAGATCGTGGAGATTAGGAAAAAGAAATTAAGAAAAAAAAAATCAATTAAGGAAACAGGATGCAATCAAGGGTTATTATCACCGACGTAACGACATGTACATCCCACTGAATTAAAAAAGAATAAACAAAAAATCAGAAGGTAGCAAGCAGTAGAGAACAAGGAGAACCCATCAGAATCATAAAATAGAAGAAAATATCGGAAGAACCGAACAAAATAACCAATCGAGAAACAAGAAGACGGTTCAACCAAGAATCAGTCAACATTTTCCAGCACAAAATCTAATCAACCAAACGAAACCTGAAAAAAATCGGGGAAAATCCCCCCCCCCCCCCCCCCCCTCCCCCAAAAAAAAAACCAAAAAAAACCGACGAACAGAAAACAGAATCCAAACCCCGGCAAGATCACAAGAAGAAGGAATCCAAATCAAGGAACGGACAAAGGCATCGAGTAATCCAAGGTGGATACCATCCTGGGGGGAAATGTAGTTGACGTAGCCGTAGCCAAGGGAGCGCCCGGTGGCGGAATCGCGGCAGACTCGGACGGACGTCAGGGCCCCGACGGGGGAGAAGTGATCAAAAAGGTCGGTGTCCATCACGTCCGCGTGGAGGTCCCCGACGTAGAGCGCCGGAACCGTGGCCGTCGTAGGGACCGCCATCGCTCCACCCCAAGAATCCAACGGAAAGAAAGGGGGAAAAAAAAATCTAGAAGGTGGGGGTTAGGGTTTCGGAGGTGAAGGAAGGAGGCGAGGAGAGACGGAGAAGAGGAGTTAGAAGAGGATGGGGATTTGCATGGGGCGCGGGAGTTTGGAGAAGGGACAGTTTCTGTGGTGGGGTATTAATATTATTTTTATTATTACGGTGGTGGGGTATGAGAGAGAGAAAGAGACTTCGTCCACCTCAGTGGCCCTTTCTCCACTCACAGCCAGATTTTAACCACAAGGGCCGGCCCCTGCCCCGGAGCAAGTCACAGCCTTGAACCCTAGCCCACTCCGACACCAACTCTCTCCTCCTCCTCCTCCTCCTCCTAATCCCACTCCGACACCAACTCTATCTTAATTAATCTCGCCCTGCCACGTTATGTTGTCTCCCCAATGGCTCTTTCGTTATATTGTGTCTATGTACAGCCTGGAGGGGTATCAAATTGTATCCAAACCTAGGCTGGAATATGTTGAACCCAGTTTTAAGTCAAGAATCCCTCGGACTGGAGGCTTGGGTGACTTGAACACAATTCAAATTCCAGGAATAAAATTCCCAGTTGGTAAGAAACTACAGTCCCCAAGCTTTTGAACCAACCGACCTCAACCTTGGAGATTTGGACCGACGACGTGATACGACCTGCTCCAGATCTTGTGTTTGGGTTGGAAGTTTGGAGTATGATTAGGTGTAGGTGAGGTGGTCATGTTCGACATGGGCTTCGGTTGTGTTCAGATCAGATATTTATGGTTTTGGCTGGTTGAGTTACAATTTCATCCGGTTTTAATTCAGTCTGATCTGCCTGCGTTATGCCTCCCATCGATGTTTTTTTTAATAATTTTCATATTTAGCTTATGTTGACTTTGTATTTGATGTTTTATTGATTCTGTTGGTTGAGTTACAAATATGTCTAGTTTTTAATGTAGACGTACCTGTTGAAAACCTCATCATTATAATTATATATACCCATCTGAGTGTTCTCCAAATTAACTAGATACATGTCAAGGGTGGAAGCTACATGTTTAGGCTCGGTCATTCACCTTCAAGGTGTAAAATTAGACCGTGCATGACCTTGGACTTTCATAGAGCTTCAGGCATGAAGAGGCTGATCTTCGCCCAACATAAGAGGGTTTGAAGGAGGCCCAGATGCCATGACAGGGGAAAAATAGTAGACTAGCAACACCAATGCTCACAGGCAATTTATAAATATCAACACTAGACAGTGATCCATATATAGAGCAAAGTACCATGCATGCATGCCACACAAACCGCAAACCAAGTCGTATATATCCCTGAATGGTGCATGGTGCGTTGACGTGCATGCAACATGCGATCGGCATGGACTCTACTGTTGTTAGAGTGAATCCAAACTCTAAATTCTGAACCATCCCTAATTTGATGCGACTTGTTATTATTATTATTCACCGTTCATATTCGAAGGGAATATTTTCACTTTAAAAGGCTTGCGGGGGGGATGCAGCATGAATCGCTCCTTACACTATTTGCCTCTTAACTAGGTCAGACTATATATACATGTGCATCATCAGATTGGGACCCGCGCGAGAATTGGGTTGGGTTTCATGGTCCAGACAGTGAAAGCGGGTCAAGTCCGGGTCCTATAAATTAATAATTTGATGGCTAGGGACCGGTGGGCCAATAGACCTGTGCACGTGCTTTGTAATCCTGCTTGCATGCAATCCTGAATTAAATATGGAGGTGACGGACAACAAACAAGAGGGCCAAAACCAGAAAATCCAATGCAGCATGACGTTGCCCGTCACCATTTAACATACCATATATAAATCAAGAAACAAAAACCTGCAGCTAATATAGGATTACGACCCACGTTATATAAGCATACGATAAATATAAACCCGTCCGGCTATTTTGCTTATAAAAAGGAAAGATGAGCTCGTCGGTCAAGCAGCCCAGAAAATAAGATCCTCACTTTATTATAACAATAAAGAAAGGCTAAAGCGACTTCTCCACCAGCCTCAATGAAATATTAATTTGGAAGGAGAATCTAAACAATTAAAAACAATTGTTCGTGAAGTATAAATTTGGATGAGATGCTGGTCAGAGATGATAGTTAACTTTTCCCGTGTTATGACGGCCATCATGGCCAACTTGGGAAGGCTTCACGTGAGACACTCGAACAAGGGAATAAAGGATGCGTGCCACAATAAGAGCGCCTCTATTTCTTAGGATACCGTCAATTTTTCCGGTTTACCTCCCCCCTCCCCACACACACACACCGAAAGAAAAAAAAATGAAAACTTAGTACTGACCGATTTCTACAAGCCGTAAGACTACCGGCTAACGTTTCCCGACAATATTAATTAAGATCCTAATTTTGCCTTAGAAGGTCATGACAGCTATATTATATATGTGGTATTTAATCTTTTATCCAAACAGAGCATTGGGCAGTTTCAAGAGATGATGAAATTTTCCAGTGTTTGCAATAGAAAGTGAGCGTGATTACTCAAGAAATTATATAAGCTTGCACATTAACAGCTAGTAGCATTTCCTTGAGTTAAGCTAGTACCCCGGAAATAGTGATATTCTTCTGTCACCGTTGTGGCCGCCGACTTGGGTTCGTCACTTACCGAACGGTACAGCGGGCTCGCGCTGGACCACGACAGAATCTAATAAAACAAACAGTGGCCACTCCTAAGAGAACAGAACAGAACAGATCTGACGAGCTAATACCCAGCCCAAACATTAACCCATCCAACCTTTGTTCTCTCGAGACACTCACAGGAGGTGAAAACAGAGATCTGATTAGACCTAAGAGAAATTATATGTCATTAAGATGATCCGACCTAAAATAAATTATGATGTCCGTCCAAAATTTTTTTGAGAGAGCATGCCCATCCAAACTCAAAAAACCTATCCTTTTCTCCATTGCTCGGTCGCTCCCACCCTGTCAACTCGATTACGAGGACTCCGTCTTTCGCAAGCAAGCATTGAAGAATACGCTCACCTCTCTACCATGTTAATATAAATCCAACAAACTTCTAAACAAATCTCTTATTTCTTGTACGTTCTTTCTTTCTATTCAATAAATTCTGGGGGGAAGTTTCTCACTGCCTCCACTTGAGACTTTACGGTCAAAAAAAAAAAAAAAACTCCTAGTTTTTTAAGGCTGCAATTCTGGCTTCTATTTGAACTTGTCCTTATCGTTCGGACGCTTCCCGTCTGACTCAATTCTGAGCAGGACTCCCTCTCTGGCATGGTCATCTGCGTAAAACCATCATAAATCTTCCAAACCTTTAAAAATATCCCAAGATCTCCAGGATGGACACCCGTTGCCCTGTTTATAATTTTCTAAACCTATTATTTGTTCCATTATATCCCATTTCATTACTTTAAACAAAAAATGATTCAGTGAATTATTTTAGGCAGTGCAAATAATCAATTTGAAAAATGAATAATAATTTATAAACACTTCTTAGGAGATAGAATTATTTGATTTTTTTTTTTAATGATTATAGAGAAAACATGGTATCAAGTGCCACCGAACGTATCCACCGTCACTTGATGATTTGATGCTAGCAAAATACGAATGGCAGGCCATTACATGAGTTGATCGCCACCAAATGGGTTGGTCTTTTCTATTAAAACTCTTATGTACTTTGAATCTGAATCTTCGGTCACTGAGGTTTCAACAAAATTTTATATTCCTAGAAGACCCATCGATTGACAGATGACATATATGATTTTTTATGTTGTCCTTATCAATATCAATTTAATTATTTTCATTTTCGGCACAAAAATCTTGCATATTGTTTACATTATTTTTTTAGAAGAACCTATCTGTATGTTTTCATGGCATCAAATATTGCCCTTCAAATATTTTGTATTTGCACATATACTACATAGCGCTTATTTTGGCTCTACCATGGGAGGAAACCCAACAAAAATAACTAAATTCAAGCACTTGGTATCCAATATTTCGTGAATTTAACAGACACCCTCAAAGCAAAAATATTGCATTACATCATTTATGTGGCTATGTTGGCATCATTTGATGTAAAAGAAAGACAATATTTTTCTAAAAAATTCTTTTTTTCTTCTCATTTTAGACAAATAATAAGTTGTAGATATCATGTTTGTAGGTGTAGATTTGTCAATTTAAAAGTCTGACCACCAACGGTTCTTTCAAAAGGAGACTAGCCCATTCTACTAAAAAAAAAAGAAAGAAGAAGAAGAAGAAGAAGAAGAAGAAAAGAAAAAGAGAAAGAGAGAGAGAGAGAGAGAGAGTAGCCAAACTCCTTTTTACGGCACACGCGATTAAGGGCCTACAAGGTTAAGATTTTAGGCAACATGGTGGGACCGACAAAAGCATCGTCGGCGTAATTCGATTCTATGCTTCTCCCACATCATCCGTTGGACGTTCCCACACTCGCCTTGATGTTCCCAATGCAAAAGCAGTAGCATAAATGCTTTGGCTTTTTACATTGGCTCAGATGCAGGCAACGCGGCGAAATCTTGCTAGCATCGGAGAGCCAGTGGTCCACAACAATAAGGAAAGAAAAAATTGCAGCAAGAAGGCTCCAGCAATTGACATAAATATTGACGAAAAAACAAGTTGCTACATACATCAATAAAGAATGGAATCGTGGTCCCCGTATGTTCTGTTCGGTTATCAGAAGGCGTGGTAACGTTCACCAGTGTCGTGGTGTCATGTGTTCTATCTGTTATGTTCTGCTATCGATATAAGATGGCAAGAACAAAAATATATACAAAGAATACTGCAATGTCAGTTGGCTGACGCTTCCAAAATGCAGCGCCTGGTGAGCCACTAACATCCAGCTGACCCGTGTTGAGGTACTCATTCTTACCAGAAGACGTGGTTACATTCACCGAAAGAGAACCTGAGCACCAAGGAGAGGTTCTTTTTCTTTCAACAGGAGCAGCAGAACAAAATAAATAAAAGGATTTACATGTGATCGTTGCACTTACAATCGTAATTTGCCCACCCTATCCGCTGATTTGCTAAATCATAAACAAATATCTTGTCTTTTAAAACGAGATCTGCAAAGAAGGAACGGTACTTATCAAAAAAAAAAGAAAGAGCATAATACTACTGTGAAACAAAGATTATATTGTGCAAACTTAATGTTAAAAGATCGAATTCTACCATACAAAAAGCAAACTAACTGCTGTGTGGCAATAAAATAGATAAATACAATAAAAGATTATCAGCGACCGGTATTACCTAGGCACTTGCGGTGTCTAAGTATCCTCAAATGTTGGGCATGGTGGCCTCCAAAAATCTAGGCACAGGGACACATACATATACATACACATGTATATGCAAGTATGTGTCTGTATCCACATACATAAATAAATGTCTCTGTGTGTTTCCATAGGTACTTACAATTGTATATAGTATATACATATATACAATGTAATGGCATTTTGCTTAAAATAATAAACTTTGTATTGTAGATATAGGCATTTCGTGTTCAGAAAAAATTTGAGGGCACATTAAGTGAAGCGTCCGCTACTCAAATTAAGTCCTCTGCATATTACTTTTTTTTTTTTTTTTAAAAGGTAATTAGTATCGGACACTTTTTTGCTAACATCAGCAGGATATTTTGAAGTGTTCAGCCCGGATAGCTTAAAAATGGAGGCTCTATGTGACAGACTGGTGATAATTCGAGGAACTCTAGTTGTATTAGATGAATAAGTTTGACCCTTTTTAGGTATAGGCAAACAATCAACTAGTAATGATGAAGATACAGAACAATATTTATACTCCTCATAAACATGAACACCATGCATAGAATCTATGAACTAATAATAAACTAATGCCAATAGATCATGCTGTTCATGGGATATAATTGTAGGAGCGGAGGCAAGATTTTTCTTTAAGGGGCTTGAGCAAAGAAAGCTATAATATTAAATATCACTATATCAATGCCAGTATCTCTATGGCAAATACCAAATGCTAGAAGTATGATTTTTGTTCAGATAAAATTACAACAAAATATTAAAGTCTCAGAAACTTAAAAATCACAAAGTACTCAAAACTCGTCAAGATGAGAATCTTTTTTTTCCCCTTTTCTTAAACTTTGTTCAGTCAGCATTAGGAATAAATCCAATTACAACCAGTTGATGACCATGAAGCATTTGGCATCACTTATTTACAAAAAGGGAAGTTCTATAATTTTTTCTTACATTTTACTTGATCTTGAAAAGGAAAAACACTACATAGCAGAAGTTTCAAAAAGATAATATTAATAAGGTGCAAAACATAAAATGTTGAGGATGGAAATGTCAAACATGGTGTGTTACACCAAAGGCTTATTTATCAGCACTCTCTATGTTAAAATCCAATTCAAAAGCTTAAACCAGAAGGTGGATGGGCCCATAAGCATGGTTTTATAAGTCCAATGGGATGGACTTCTCTCGGATTTTTGTAGTAGAATGGGATGCATTACCATCTTGCCCCATCCCAGTACTTGGGATGGGGGATATCCCAGGAGACACATTGAGATGATGTTGGCATCCTACAGGATGTTACATCGGGATCTGAAATGATGTATAGAAGCACGACTAAAGTCCATGCAAGAAGGATCATGGGCTCTAATACAATGTTAAAGTTCAACCCAAAAGCTTAAGCTAGTAGTGGACGGGCCCACAAGTACAATACACACTATTAAGGTTCCTTCTCTATCCAATATGGGATTATGACTACTCTCTCAACAAAATAGTGTGTTCCCAAATTATAAAGTTCACAACATGTCGACTGATACATAATCAGGACTGGTATCCATATGTAATGAAAAAACTGAGAGAGAGAGAGAGAGAGGGAGGGAGGGAGAGGAGGAGGAAGAAGGAGATCTGTGTATCGATCAATGATGCAACACATAAAATCATGTAACCAGTATGTTCTCACAACATACAATCTGCTTGAAAAATGTAGTCCACATACCTCCTAATATTGTTATTCCTTGACCCTGGTTTTTTTGCCAACCAATACACCATATAATAGCATTGTCCTGTACACACAAAATTGAAGATGGTTTTAAATAAAATAACAATTAAGTGACAGCCTATGTACGATATAATCACGCCATGGTGAAGAAGTAGCAAGTCTGATGAAGCAAGTCAAGAAACTCACAACAGAACCCTGCTGCAAAAGATAGTCCTGAGGCTTCAATGACATGGATGCACCACCCATAAAATTTAATGTAACAGAAGGAAATGATTCATCAATACTGTTATCAAATAAGACATGTATTAGGATGATAAAATATTCAACAACTTAAAACAACCTTTAAAAAAAAAAAAAAGTTAAAATAGTTGAAAATTTGAAATGCTGAGTTGTTATGTAAAAGAAATAAAACCTGCTAGATGTAACAAAACATTGGTTTCCTTTTGAAACAAAGGAATGTACTGATGATGACAGGGAAGCAGTTACCTGCAAAAAAATAGAAGAGGCATAGTTGGGAAAAATGAGGGAAAAAATATTGCAAGACTGATGCACAAAATGAGTTCATGAATACATATCTTTCATGTTTGCCTTACGATGCATATGCATAGCAAAGGATGCTAAGAAGGACCTATTGGTCAAATCATAATGTTAAACTTGGAAATTAGCACATCAAAGGAAACTCAGGGGCAAAGGAAATGAATAGTACAGCGTTAAAGAACTGGTTGAGATCATTCGATGTGTGATGCTGGCTTTAGATAGTCGAACAATGTAAAAGGGCTAAAGCCAAAGGTTTTATCATCAAAGAACAAGGTGGAAATGGACAGAGAAGTTTCAAAGAAACTACCAAACATAAATACAGGTCAAAAAAAACATAGGCAGGATAAGATTCCAATGCTCAATCTCCAAAAAAGATTTCAAACAAATCTAAAAATTAGTTGGCATAGCTACATTAGAAACAATTAAGCATAAGGGTTGCTAATCTATCACAACTTAAGAAAAAAATTCTTTTATTGTTTATTTAAATATGTTTGAGTTAAACTGACATATGCTGCATAGGGAAATTCAGACATGCAGAAATGGAAATATAACTGTGCAAGAACTGATAATTCCTAAGAACCAAACACCCAAAAGCTGAATCCATTCCTAAGAATAGCAGTCAGCGTTGTACAAAAGAAATAATAAATCTTAAGAATTACACGTTAAACTCACTGCATTGACAAAAGGATCATAAGCTTCATCTGCAAGATAAGCCAGTGTGGTGCCCGAATCAACAATTGTTCCTTGAGTATTTGATGTTGTCAACACAGAGGAATCAATGGGTACAGTTTGCCCATTGACAGCAATGCTCTCAAGATTCAAGTTGTAATGAGGCCTGGAAATTGAAAAGAAAAAGGGTCAAAAAAGCAGTCAGCATCCACAGAGGCGGACATAACATAAAATTTTCCTGAAAAATCATCCAAGAATATAGGTCCAAACTTTGTCTACTAGTATGTAAATAGAAATAAATGGTCATATGGATTCTAGAAACTGCCTGAAAAATTATGCACCAGTTCATGTGAAGGTGTATTGGTGCACATTAGAGGCATATAGGCGAGAATTTACTTGTCCTTCGCAAACCCAAGGTCTAAAATCTTATGAAGATCTCATCGTCAAAATAGCCATGATTCCTAGTTTGGATTCTTCTCCTTTAGAAAATATGCAATCCCTACCAACTAGATTTTGGGTTTAAGAATGGTTACTTTTCTAAACCAGGTCCAAGAGGGAATGAACAAGACAACAAGTTCCTTCAGACATATCATCTCAAATTTGGTTTTAGCAAAACCATCTGAATATAAGCAACCAACACGACAGCTCCAATGTCTAAATAATCAATACAAAGCAGGCTATGCTGAGAATTTCTAAATGGCTAAAAATATGACTCATGCTCTCCTCTTTAAAGGTATGAGAGCTCAAACCATAAATCATTACCAGATAGTGAAAATTCTTCAATAATCATAACTTTAATATTTTTAAACTTGTATCTAAAAAGTAAAAATAGTTATATATAAAATTGTCCAAATCCTAAAATCCTGTTGATTAAGGTTTGTTTGATCTATAACCTTTTAACAATGTCAGATTCTAACATTCATATATTTGTAACTCTAGCACTATGAGTATGTCAAAGAAAATCTGGAATTACGCATAATGGCTGCAAGTCCAGGTCAGGCTTAGCCTAGTTCACACTTAGATATGAGAGAGGTAATTTCATTATCATAGATAAGAGAATTAGCTATGTTGCACAGAAAACTATGAAACTAGACCTCATCATAAGTTGTTTGTAAGCCAAAGAAATGCTAAACTTTTATGTGATAGTCTACATGAATTTATTAATATAGATGGTCCAATCTAGCACGATACATAATACGAATTGGTAAATAAATTGCACAGAGAAAATGACATCTACATTATTAGTTTTAAAAGAGACAGCTTTGAACTTTAGATATGTTCCAGGGATGATTTGTCCATTAAATCTGTCCGCAGAACATGCTGGATGCACCCATCCATTTCTTTCCTGCTTCTTTCATGATTTTAGGATGGGACAAAAGCAAGGAGAAAAAAGGATAAGCTAATATGGAACTCCTGTAGATTTAACTAATGTCCCATCTAATCTCCCAAGGGAACCAAATTTTCCATCCCTAATTTTTTTTTCCCCGCATATCGAACTCTTCAATGGCCACAATCTAAATAGGCTCACACCTTTCTCCTTTTGATATAATCATATCTCTCTTTCCTTATTAAATCTCCTCCTTTAATTGCTTTCTTCAATTTCCTCACTTAATTAGTATCTTCCTTAAAATCTCTCCCCCCCCCCCCCCCCTCTCCCCACTCACTTCACCTCCAATTATAGGCACCTATGCTCTTTTTTCCCGGATCTGGACACTTCCCAACCATCTCTCTCTAATGGGTCTTATTATTTTTTCCCTCTCTTTGCCATTCAAATCTCTTTAATAGCAGTATTAGTTGTCTTTTGGGTTTGGGGTAAAAGATGTGCCTTTGTACTACTCATTTCCCATATACAACTGCTACAATCTCTTCTCTGCCTCTCTCTAATGGATCTTGCTTGTTTTCTTTTCTTTGTTTATCTCTTTGCAAACCAACTACCTTTAATAGCATCCTTAATTAGGATGTCACCATCACTTGGGAAAGGTTTGAAAACCAACCATACTACAATACATACCTCACCATACCCCAAAAACATGCCATGTCAGACCATCTCAAATCATGAATTGATATGAGGATGTACCATGATATGTGTCAAGGTTCACCATACTGGTGAGTAACACCCCATACCAGGTGTACCATATGATACCAAAGTTCTTTTTTCTAAATCTAATTGTTTCTTATTCAGTTTTGCAATGTTTTAGTTTTTTCATCATAGTTTCTCAAACGTGCATTACATGTGCTTGCTTGTTCGTTTGCTTGAAAAAAGAAGTTCCTCGATCATAATGAATATAGCCTAAACAAGGTGGGCCTTGCCATTGTCATGTTGTAAACCTCAACAAATACTTTTTAAGCAAAATAAACCTCAAAAAAATTAACAATATCAACCATAACAAATAAAATAAGTAGATCATGCAATAAAGATGTGCCTATCCACACATAAGAAGTCATGACATTAAAAAGAATTCTAATGTCAACCGCATAGCCATAATCATTGCAAAAAAGAGCACTTACTGTGATTGAACAAGTGGGGTATAGACAATCTCCGGTTGTACAATTTCTCCGAGAACCAATATCCCTCCACCATTGTCTGACCCTTTCAAGCAATGAGAGAAGACTTTGGGAGCCACACCTATAGAGGAGAGCTGTGAAATGACAGATAGATCATGTTGTCCAAACCCAAAAATGCCATCAATAGCCCTATCTGACTTGGTCAGATCTCCAGACTGTGAGTTGCTACATCTGTTTTAAAGGTAATTCCAAAGCAATAAGTAAATCCAAGAAAATTTCATCCTCTGTTATCTGCTAATTTGAAAGTCCAATAAGAAGGAAGAAAAGAATAATGTATAATTGATTTGCATGTCCGACATAAGATGGACACATAAGAATGCAGCCAATTGCAAAACATTAAGTATAACCTTTTCGATCAATTCATACTTGATGATATGGAATATGACCTTCAGCATGGATAAATAAATTATCTAATTCAAGTAAACAATATATATCTAAAACATACAAATTTCTAGTGAGGAAAAGATTGAATTGGCTTCCTATTCCTAGGTCCCAGCTAAGGGGGATGGCATTGTTTAGTTTTTGAAATCAGCAGTCATAGGACCATAATAGAATGAAATGAAATGAAATAGCAACCAGTTCCATCGATATTTCAGCAGATTGGCTTTTGAAAACCCACTATTTTCAAGACTTCATATTTTTAGCAAGATGTCGATGAAAATATCTCTCTCCTCAACATTTGCCTTTGTCTAATTCATGACATGTGGAACTAAACAACAAAAGGAAAGAATTTAAAGCAGTTTTCCTCCAATGACTGCCTTATATCCAGGGTGCATGAAACAAATGTAGAAGGTAAATTCTCTGATGCAATTTCTGTGGATATCTATTGCGTGCGGGTTATGTGATTTCACTAATCTATACTTGTTGGAACAACAAGTCAACTATCCATCATTTTCTATCAACTATCACTGAAAATAACATAACAAAACAAAATCTAATGTTGACAAACATCCATCATGAGCACTTTTACCCGAAAACAATGGTAGCTGAAGAGTTTGCAGTCTGCTCATCCCCAGTGACTGTATCAAAGTATAGCATGTCAGACACATAGTATCCAGAAGTGCCACTTCCATCACCATACTGAAAAGAGTAACTGCACAGTGAGTTCTGAGAACTGGAAGTAGAGCAGACTGCCTCTCCACTTTGGAGGGCAGAGGTGCACCTATCATCCGAGCAAGTGATCCGTGATGCACTGGATGACTTATCAGGGTCGAAGAACTCCAGTTCGATCTGCAAAGAAGACCAGTGATAATCAAGTTTTCTCATGAAGCTCAATGATGCAATCCAAACATCTGAAAATCAAGGCATGTACGAAATATTGATGATTTTCTGTAGTTTGATGGTATTGATATCCATACCATCTAAGTAATTAGAGGAGAAGAAAAAGGAATTGAGGGAATGAATGGCCTTACATTGAGCCCACTGGAAGTTGGGCATCCATTACAAGGACTGCAAGTTACCCATAAGATATCGCTGCCTGTATCAATCTGAACATAGAATTCTTTTGAAGGGTTTCCCAATTTCACACGAGTAAAGTAAAGCCTAGAAATGAATACCCAAAATTAGGACGATTCAAGTCAGGATCATAACTCAACACAAACCCATCACAAGAACCTTAAAAACATTATCTTTCCTGTAGATAGAATAATTAAAACAAAAAAAAAAAAAAATCATTAAAGACGCTAAAACGAAACACAACCAACTGCTTTTTATGCCCCAAAAACCGAAGTTTATATAAATAAACAAATGTTTAGCAAAAAACCAAATCCCCATTATACCATATCTTACAGTAGCTAAGGATGACTTGATCTTGGAATATAAATTCCAAAAAGGGAAAAATAAAATTTCGAAACACAGGGAAAAAGGAATTGGCGACTAGCCCGAAAACATAATTTTAAGAGAAATTAGAAAGAAAGAAAGAAAGAAAGGAAAGAAGGAAAAGAAACAGGGGAGTCCATCCATCTTCTCAACGATCACAATCCCCAAGAAACCGAAAGACGAAAAAGAAAGAACAAAGAAAAGAGAAAAGAAGAGAAAAGAAACCACCCACCGATCTCCAATCCAGACCAATAATTAAAAAGAAAAGAGACAAGGGATCTCAGAAAGTTACCCTACGGTGAACGGATTCGCAGAGCCATCAACGGGGAAATCCACGACCCCGGCGACGGCGGCCGGCGACGCCGAGGAGGACCCCAGCAGCATTCGTCCATGGCGGGCCCGGTCCCGAGCCTTGAGGTGCTCCAACGCGACCCCCCGCGCCGGCACGGCCCTCTCCAGCGTCAGCTTCGCCGGGAACCCCCCGCCGGCCGCCGCCGCCGCCGAGAACACGGTCAGGTGGGCTACAATCACCGCCGCGGCCACCAGCGGCACGATCAGCGGCGGCGGCTTCTTCATCTGCCTCTCCTCCGACCCCAAGCGCGCGAGAAAGAAGAAAATAAATGAGAGATCTTTGGAACGAGGGAGAGCGGCGGTTCGGAAGAACGTACAAGACGAGAAGAGAAGCTCTCTTTTCTTCTACTTTTTCGTCCGAGAGAGAAAGAGAGAGGAGTTCACACAAGGGCAAGAAAAGGGAAAGGGATTACGTGCGATACGGCGTGCTCGTTTATACGTCTTCTCTTCTCCCCTTCCCTCTTCCCATTTTGACTCGTACGGTGGTGGGTTTAGCCAGCCTTGGGGAAACGTGGCTTGGCTGTTCGCCCCAAGAGACCCACGAATGGCTGTTCGATGACGTGTCTGTTTCTGGTTGGCTGGTTGCGCAGAGAATTTAGCTCATCTAGATGGGTCCCGCTTACGTATTTATCCCTGCTGTCCTGTCGCGTACAACGAGATGGTTGCCAATTTGGCCGCTAGCCGTTACTTGTACAGTTGTAGGAAAGTTGATTGGATTAAGAGTTGGATGATAAACAGGGCAATGATTGCATCAAGTTGAGTTCCAAAAGAGAGTGAATAATTACACCTACCTTTATTTCTTGTTTGTGTCTTGCGTGACGATATATCATGATATATAGGTAGCATTTTTTTTTTTTGTTGGAAATATAGGTAGTATTAATTAATGTCTAATAATGCACGAAGTCATGAAACTTTGCGCGGCAAGTTACCTGGTATTTTATGTTGTGCTGGTGGCCTCCAGGGCTGCTTCCCGCCTGCTTCTCCGATTTTTTTCCCTTCTTCATCGTTTCTGTTTGATCGCTATACTGGCATTCGGCATTCGGAACGAATTTGGCATGGTCTACTCAGTTTATTCTTCCAAAAGTTTGGTCTGATATGGTTGCCGGGCCGGGTAACATATTCTTATAATTGGTTGGGCATTCCAGTTGAAGAAATAAGAATAGCTTTGATTTCCGGAGAGTAGCTGATCGATGGACCATGATTCGCTCTTCCATTTCGACACTTGAAATTTTGTATATACCATGCGTCATCGAAGTCGGACTGTGTCGTTGTAACCATATGTTAGTATATTAATCCTTTTACCTCATTAGGCTAAGACCTCGAAGCCACATTATATTATCACTGAGTGCTGATGACCATGAACAGAATCCTAAGAAGATCATGTTCCCTCCATGCTTGCAGAAATTTAAAAGGCTCTTAAGTTAAACTTTAATGACAGTGTCAAGAATGAAAAAGATGGAGCTGGCTTTATCATTCGCAATGTTAATAAGAGACTTCTGACGGTCGGTGGCTCCCACCTCTTCGAGCTTTCTGTCCCGAATGTGGAGCTTTATGCCATCTGAACAGAAATTATTTTCGCTAGAGAGTAGCTTCATGAGTAGAGAATTTACCTCGAGAATGATTCTACCATAGTCATTGCTTAGATTCAGAAAGATGCTAGGCAACTCGATAGTCATCCTCTCCTCCGAAATATCTAGACATCTTTTCGTCAAGCTGCTGCAGTCAAATTTCGGCATGTTTATCGAAAGACTAATACTGCAGTAGACTGAATGGTGATTTTTATTGCAAAGTATTTTGGCAATTGGATTTGGAGACAGGGTTAGAACTGCCTGCTGACCTTGTGAATTTTGTGTATCTTGATTTTTTGGATTATTCTCGCACCATCATCTATTTGTAAAAAAAAAAAAAAAAAAAACTTTTTAAACAATCATACAAAGATACCGTACATATGAATCTCACTGGAAGTTGCGTTCACTACTCCTTAATATAGGTGCTATTTCTTTCTAGAAATCAACTTTTACTACAAAATAAATTAGAGGTCGGTGCACGATGTGAAAATGATGCTGCAGGTCATGATAATATATTGCAATTGGCGGAATTTGGATCAAGCACAGCCACGTATGTGCTGTCATACTAGTTTACATGCACCTAGAGCAAGTTAAATGCACAAAATCAAGCAAAGAAATATTATTAAGATTTCATCGTTCTATTAGCTACACCTTTTTTCACCTATTTGATATCAAAAAATGGTCACAAATAGAGACATCGCCTCATACGTCATATATGTTACCTAAGATAATGCAAACCTCAAGTATGTAGTGATGAGTCAATTATGCATTATGTTGATCGTTGTATGAAAGAATTTGGGTCTTGTACACCACTTGAATTAGATGAGCTATCCAATGTTCCCTACGTTGACCTGCATTGGGTATGGGCCATAAAGTCAGCCATGAAGGTTGGAAAAAACAACCTAACCTACTCAAAGCAATAAATCCAAACTAAGCTAAACAAGATTCTTGACCGAGCCCATTGGATGATTTCACGGTCATAGTATATCAAAAGCAATTTTGGAACGGATGGTCCAGGCAGGCCGGGGTCTGATTTATGTACAATCCCGATGAACTGGCAACTAGGTCTCACCATTCCTCTCATGGCATTGCATGATCGATTACTTTAAATTTTTTTTACATGTATATCTTTTTAAATATTCAAATTTATATAAATATTTTTTAAAATTAATATTTTATAATTATATATATATCTTTATAAAATATTTATTTTGTATGTATATTCTTTTTTTTTTTACATATGTACCCACATTATTTAACGTATTAAAAAATTAATGATTTAAAATTTAAATGATAAAATATCTTTATGGGTGCATGTGCAAAAAAAAATTATAAGATATATATATACAAATAGCAATTTTATGAGGATATTTATGTAAATTTAAATATTTAGAAGGATATACATGCAAACAATTCTAATTTAATTTTTATCTATTTCATCTAAATGGATTCAGACTCTCTTACTCTATAATGTAGTAATATATTACATAATATAATAATACGATGATGATATTATACAATATTTTGTATGTTAGAATACTATATTATATTTTATTTTTATGCAAGATGAGACGATTATGTCCATCTTATAACAACAAGATATATCTTATACACTTCACAAAGATATTTTCGATAAAAATTTTTAAAATAAAATATAATAAGATTATAAACTTTTTTGTTACATAATGTCCAAATCCACAACTATGTCCATTCTATGCAAATGTAGAAGCTATTTATCTAATATCAGTTTTAGATATTTTTTTAAAAGCATATTATTATACATTAGAGGAAATATGGATGATTATGATCTGTTTATTTTTAGATAAAATAATTTTGATCTATCATTTGATAAAAAGATCATTTATCTATGTAAATTAATAAATAAATAAATTTATTATTTTATTTATATATATTATTTTTTATCTATTAGAATAAGGAAAGAATTAATAAATCAAGAAGGTGTATTTATGTTTAGGATTTTTTGCGTGTATACCCTTCCAAATATTCAAATTTAGTTAAATAACCTCATAAAATTATTATTAACATATATATTCTTATAAATTTTTCTTTTTACATATCTATCCATAAGGATATTTTAGTCATTTTAATTTTAAACTGTTAATTTTTAACGGTACTAGATGATACGAGTACATGTACAAAAAAAAAATATTTTATGAGGATATATACGTAGATATCAATTTAAAAAAAATTTGTATAAATTTAAATATTTGAGCGGATATATATATAAAAAAACCTTTACTTTAATTATGTTAGATCATCCACCATCAATTAAAGTGGGTCCTATTAATCAATAGCTGGTTATTCGAGAGGATAAAATAGAAACCAGCGAGCTTCGGCCACTTGTGTAGGCCCAGATTCGCACAAAAGGAATCTAGTGCGGATCATGCATTACTCCAAGAGTTCAAATCCCCACACTATTCCACTTCTAACATCACTTTATCTGGTCCGGATAAAGCATTTCCTGTGGGCTCTCCTCCTTAATCTATCATTGAAAGGAACCACCCGCCACTTTAGTGCGTATAGGAAAACTAAACATGCATGTAAACAAATAAGAGGAGAAAGGAAAGATCCCTAAGTTCCCACTTCTCCCATTTTTCTTACTAAGTTTCGGCTTTTGCCTAAATGGCACCATTCTATAATAATTAGCATTTGTCTCTCTGTGGTCTGTGAATTCTCTTTAGACAGGCAAATATTTGGACCGTTTGGGTTCTCAGAAAGGAATGAGTTGTGCTAGATCTCTGCTTTGACCGGTAGAGACCAAGGAAACCAATCCGGTGGAATAGGTAATAATGCCAGGCAGACTATCATTGCAGTGGGTTCACTGTTTCTTTTGGCACATTGCGTCTGCTGCTCCATTTTCGAGCGAAGCCTGCAAGAAAATAGGTAAAGCGCTGTGATTATTTATGCCTACCGGACGAGGCTAATACCAAGCAGTTTTATCTCCATATTTATCCATGCCATATGGTTATTTATATATTTTGTGATGTCTAAAATAAAGGATTAAAATTTTTATAGTCGGTCCGATCATGGAAGATGTTGTTGCTTAAATCGGTCGGAGTCAGAAGACGGACACCTAAAAACCTCGAGTGGTGGTGTTGGTGCTGGAGCAACCTATAAAACAAGCTCCAAACCTCCAAATCGAAGGTTGTGGCTCCGGTGAAGACTTTCCGATGCTCAAGTTAAAAAAATAGATAATAAAAAACAGCAACGAGTTCTCTGAGAAAGGTTCGATTGAACTTATCTTGGTCTTCGGAGCTCTGGTTATTTATATAGAAGAATGTTGAATAGCTGGGTTATTAGCTGTGAAATTGCATGATCTCGAGATTGTCGGACCATTAGACATGCCAAACTGGATGAGATAATTCAGCCCTTAAATACTCCCGCGAGATCAGGAGAGATGGTTACGTCAAATCTTATCTTATTTGGGATGGACAGCTATCATGTACGTTGAAGAGATAAGTCCACTGAACAGCTCATATACAGGTCAGACCTTGAGGACGCTTCAGCTCAGTACGGAGATAGACTCTTCAACTCATACAGCGGTCAGCAATCGTATTAATGAGGCCCGTGAGCTTGACATGTGTTTTGATATAGCGCTGATCTGAAGTGCTCACGGTAATCACCGTAACACTACCTCCTTACTCCTAAATTTGAGAATCAGACGAAATACTCCAAAAGTGCCTCGGATCTAATACTAAGCACTTTTACCTTCACGTCTGCTTCTGTTGTATTTAAGGTGGATGACGTCGGCCTAATGTGACTAATGCAGATGGACATAACTGATGGAACCACTCAAATGATGGTCTCTTCGAGGTTTTAATTATCTTGCGATGGCCTTTCATTTTCTTCCTTCTTTAAATTTGCTCTTTGAAGGCATGGGTCGCCACCGATCTTTTTGTGCTGATTATCCATCATGATTCTTTGGAGCAAGATGAATTCACAGCATGTGAAGAGACTTGAGCAAATTCTGGCTCATAGGAGGCAGGTTGTGGTTCTGATTGCTGAAACGTGATCCACAGTCAGGGAAGAAGAACATGCTATTCCTACCATCGAACTCACAGTCCAACCATTGAAAGCTACGACGCAGGATTCTCCAGAGAAAATTCTGACTGGTGGGCCACTGATGGAGATGGCACCAGAGATGAGCATCGAGGAGCTTCGAAAAAGATCCGACTGAGAAAGTGCAGATGGAAGAGGCGATCGACAACCTGAAAAAAGATCTGACCAAGATGATAGAGATTGGGGGATCTCCAGAGATGAGGACTCATGCTGGGCATTTTCTTGCATCCCCTACTCATGCAGGATCCTCAGATCCGATGCTTCATGCTCCATCCACAGTAGAGATCTTCCAATCTACAGTGGAATACTTGAGGAACATTCTATCGCCAGTCGAAAAGTAGTTTCTCAACGAACAAAAGGGAGAGAAATGGTCTGCCGATGCCTTGAGATCCCTTGCACATGTGGGTCAATGTCTGGTGAGCCTCATTAATTCCAACCTCGATGCTCCGACGATAGAGAAAGAGGTGATCGACTTGCTGAAATATCGATTGGAACATCTGGAGAGGGATAACACTGAGCTGGCCAAGGAACTCAACCTTACTAAGGAGGTTCTTTAAAAGGCCCAGGAGTTGATTCTCCGTTGGGATGAAGATTGCGGCAGACTAAAGATGGATTGAGACCCTCGAAAAATAGAAGACTAAGGCTGACAGAAAGATTGAAGACCTCGAGGGTAGGATCAAAATCTTTGAAAAACAGAGATCTGAGGCTGATAGAAACTGTCGACAAAGTCGGAATGATCTGGAGCACTTGAGGAGGACACTTGAAGCGAGAAGAGATTCTCTGAGTTTTAAAATTCACTCTCAAAGGAGCCTCAGTGGTGGTCCACCCAAGAGGGCCAGAATCTTTAAAGAGACGAGCCGAGGAGAGAGAGCTCTTCGAGGGAACGGACGTTCTACTTTCAAGAGAGTTCAAACCTCCCCCGAGCCGCTCTCGAGAGTCCAAGAGATCGGATCAAAGGTGGAGCACTTGAAGAAGAGGTTGAAAGAGAGAAAGATAAATCACAAACTTCTCTAAGGCAAATTTATAGATCAGGAGATTTTACTTAAACATGCTGAAAGCAGGAGAAAGTGGCTAGAAAAAAAGGGGCTAAGATCATAGCCCAAGCTTGCAAAGCGGCATTCTTCTTGGGCTTCGAGAAGTGTAAGTCCATTGCCCAGATGCATCTTCTTTCTGACTTCGTCAAATATCTTCAAATTGATTGTCTGGATAAAGATTTATAGGCAGTATCATCGGATAGCTGGTCGAGATTTATAATGACATCCTATTTTTCAGACGAGGTGGACAAGATCGATGTAGCTGCTGAGATCGAAGATATTGTCGGCATTGAGAAATATCATCTCGCAGACGATTGCCCCAGCAATCCTCCTGAGGAGTGATTCATGCCCTTTTCTTTTTTTTTGTGTGATCCAAGACTTCTGGTCTTGTACTAAAGTCTCCATAGAAACAAATGCATTCTTCTTTTTTTGATGAATAAAAATCAGATTTTTTAGTCTTTAATATGTGCTCAACCCTTGACTGTAACTACAAAATCCGATTAGAGTAAATAGCTCAGGTGAAAACTTAGCCTGGGCTACACTTCAAATAGGGCATGAGCCAAGCTGAAGTCAAGGTGAAAATTTGAGCCGGCTCCTGCTGTCATATAGATTTCGAAAAGATCATAATTCGAATTGTATCCGTATGGGAGGAATTAGAGCACGTCTGCATGTATTCCTTCGAAAGTGGTGCAAAATATGATTCACCTACTATTGACATTAACTACTATATCGATGGCAGCAATCATATCTATTCGTAGTCTCCACATGTCGTACGTACGTCAATTTTCTATCGATGTATGTCTCCTGCAATTAATGCATCGATGGAGGCAGCTTTTGGATGTTCTGTTAAGGTCTTAGGTTATTTAAAATCTTCAGACAGAACTAAACGTGGACCTCGCTAAGTTTTAATTTTTCTCCTGTCACTGTGAATTCTTCTTTTCTTCATCTTTTCATGGCTTTCCTGCATGAGAGAGAGATGGCCACCATAGAGACTGACTTTGCATCGTTGGACTTCAGATCAAAGTTGACGGAGCAAGACATAATCGTACTGTATGAGTAATATCAAATACCTCTTGTATTCCAACTCGAAGTCCCGAAATTGGATGATCGAGTCTACCGTCCGCCTTCGAGATGCATGGGTTTCTATGAGGAGTATTTTCGAGCTGGACTGAAGCTTTCTCTCCATCTTTTTTTGTGGCGCTCTCCATTATTTTGAGATATCGCCATGTACGATGGTGTCGAATGCATGGTGGCATATCTGTGGCTTCACCGCATTATGCGTTTTGGTCGAATTACACAGAATGTTATATTCTTTCATTTTCTTTTCAGCCTCAAACGGCACCCAGACTCACGCAGATAGTGATACGTGACTCCGCAAAAGAAGAAGGATGGCTTCTGCCTGATATTTTTGGGTATACCCTCCGTCGTGAACGGTTGGAAGTCAAGATTTCTCTTTGTCTCGCAAACATCAGACGAAGATTAGAATTTTTCTTCCTAGGGCGAACCTCGAGAGGCTGTGCTAAAGGAACCTTCGATGAACAAAAATTTGGAGCAAGAGATGGCAGCTCTGCAGAGCCTCAAGGTTTCGGAGTTGAAAGAGCTGTTGTCGGCTCAAGCGCTGTTTAACGTCGATATCAGCCAAATCACTCTTTAAGGTACATGAGTCAGCTATTTTGGCCTTAAATTTTTTAGCTTTGTTCGTCTTATAATTTGATTGTCATGGTTGCAGAGCTGGATATTGGAAAAAGCTCGAGCCCACCAAAGAAAAAGAAGAAAACTCTATGGAAGAGAAATGCCAAGCCCGTCATCAGGCGGAGCCTCCGGGTCAGAGCCGGAGATTTCGCACAACTGACTTTGAAGGTCAGAAAATCTGAGTCTTCTTATCTCGAAGGCCATGAGATTATGCAGGTAAAAAGCAGCTCGCCTACCACCTCAACTACTGCAAGTGACTGGGTAAGCCGTGCAGATCAGGATTTGGAGGAGGTGATTCTGAGCTTACCTGCTCTTTTCAGCTCTCCGATCTGACCAGCTTCACATGCTGTCAGATCCTCCTCAGATGAGGTACCAATTGAGGTTATCGTTGTGTCTGAAACTACGCCAGCTTGACTGAAGCTGAAAGCCTCGACGCTGAGGGATCCCATGTTGGCGAGCAAGTTACTCTCCGGACTGCTCCTCCTTGTCGATGCAAACGAGCTACTGAGTATTTCTTAGAGGGAGATAAGTAGAAGAGCAGTGGATTGCCTCATTCGGATATATTGGAACTTTCTCATTTAGCACTTACTGCAAACTTATTTATTATTTATGAGTTTTTTCTTCACTTGTCAGCTTGCCCATTACTTGAATGGATCCATTGAAAGCTCCCATGAATTGGCCTAAGAGGCAAAAAAATCTAGACTCGAAGCTGAGTTGCTCAAAAAAGTTAGAGAAGTCGGAAAAGTCTTCATGAAAGCCGACGCTATCGAGAGGAGAGCCAAAGATGCTGAGGCGGCATTGAGAAAAGCTGTTGAGAAGAATTCTCGACTACTGGGCAAGGTAGCAGAGCTCGAAGCTCAGGCGAAGAGGAATGCAGCCACTTGCGAGGAGAACTCTCATCTGCAAAAAAAAAAGAGCTGAAGGCCCGACTGGAGGCGAAGGAGAAGCTGACAATCGAGGCCACTTCTAAGGCTGTGGAGGACTTTCGATTTTTAGAAGAATATGAAGAAGAAAGAGCTGAGCACTCCATCGACGCTTATGACATCGAAAGGCAGTTTATTCGAACCAAGTTATTGCCAAATATTCGGATCTGAATTTGAATTTTTTAGATGAAATCTGAGATCCTACTGCAGCAGATGTCTCAGCGACTGGCACCTCAGCTCCAGACGTCACACTGTAATTTCTGTATTTCTCTTTTTTCAAGTTTTAGGGTCATTGTAAGAGAATCTCAAAAGGAATAAAATGAGTAGTCTTTTATCATGCTTTTGTTTTGTGAACTTACTCATGTCGATCTGAGACAATGTAAGTAGATGCTAACTTTATTCTGCTCCCTTAAATACGAAAAATTTTGGAAAATAACGATCGATGACTCACCCGATAAGGCTACGCCTGGGAAACGACATGGGGTCTATAAAGATGTGCCACGTGGGCATGTTTTGTTTTGCGAAGCATCGCAGAAATTTATTCCCTCTTTGGAGAAGGTGCGTCATTAACCACTTGATCATTAACTCCTGAGAAGTGCTGATTGGCGATTGGTCTGACTGCTAGTGCTTATAAATAGGGGGTCAGATAGTAAAGGGATCTTCACTTCTCCTTCTGTGGCAAGAAGTCTCCTTCTTCGTCTGCTATCATGTCGTCATCTTTAAACCTACCACCCTTGGAATTAATTAAGAGATGGGTGAGAGAGCGGAATACCATTGCGAAGGATGCCCGTCAGAAGTACTTAACCCATGAAAGGGAGAGAGCTAGATGGGCTAGTGCATCCACTTCTCATGGGGCTCCACCTCCTTTGCCTCCTGCGATCAATCTCTCCATCAGCTCGAGCACATCTCGCCTATAGTTCGGAAGTACTGCATCATGGAGTTTTGAGATTCCACGACATTTCGGAGGGAGTTGCTCGACATTGCTGCCGCTGCCTTCATCCAGAGCTTTGATGATTATAAGGCCTGTCTACCGAGGATAATACCGTATCTAAAACTTCATGGCATACAGACTGGTAGTATTGATGAAGTAGTGGAGACCTCAGTGGATGAAGATTGAATCAGCTCATCCAGATGTTGAGGAGGCGAAGTCTTCGATGGACGAAGATCGAACCAGCTCACTTGATCGATCTGATGTTTCGTCGATTGCAGCGGGATATCCATCCTCACATCCTCTTCTTCCTCTTTTTTCTCTTCATCTTCCGCTATCTTCCTCTTCTTTTGCTATCCTCCTGTTTTTCCTCTTACCTTTCTCATTTTCTTCTCTTGTTCGTAAGATGGTGCCTGGAGCAACCATCCTTCAAAGTGTTTGAAACATCGACTTTTTCTTTGTAAAGTACTTGGAGCACTATTTTTTTCTTTGTAAAGATTTTAATGAATAAAAAAGAATATTTTATTCTAAAAAATTTGTATCTGTAGACTGTAAATTTTACTCGGCTCGTAGAGAACAACACAAATAGGTACTCGAATTAGTATAAAAAAATGTTCAGTGTGCAGCTCAGCACGAGTAAGGTTTGAGGTTGCTCAACTTTAGCATAGATATTCTTAGGGCAACTTCGATTGAAGTGAATATGCATAGAGCAGTTTAGAACAACTTGAATGTAACTTAAATATAATTCAACTGTTCATAAATCTGAGGCATCGTAATAATTATCTCAACACTATCCTCTTACTCCTGAGTCTGAGAGAGTATTTTAGGCGGAAGGAGTACTTATTGAGGTAATGCCTCTAGTCGTACGTTGTCTATCTTTTTATTCTTCTTTTAAAAGGTTGTGCGTGCCGACAGCGAGCTTGTGCCTATAGCATCTAGGGCTCTTTCGTGGCATTTTGAGGATCTGACTAGTTATCCCTTACGAGTGGCGTTGTGTGCCTGCGGCAATCTTGTGCCAGCGGTGGGCTTGTGCCATCTAGTACTTCTCATCTTCGTGTGAGAGGCAGTGTATGCCAGCGGCGGGTTTGTACCTACGTCATCTCGCATTCTCGATGATATTCTGAGGGTCTGATTAGTTATCCATTACAAATGGCGTTGTGTGCCTACGGCGATCTTGTGCCTACAGCATCTAGCACTTCTCATCTTCACGCGAAAGGTAGTGTGTGCTAGCGGCAAGCTTGTGCCTACGGCATCCGATGCTCTCGACGATATTCTGAGGGTCAGGTTAGTTATCTCTTACGAGTGATGTTTTGTGCTTGCGGTGATCTTGTGCCTACGACATCTAGCACTTCTCATCTTCGTGCGAGAGGCAGTATGTGCCAGCGATGAGCTTGTGCCTATGGCATCTCACGCTCTCGATAGTATTCTGAAGGTCTGATTAGTTATCCCTTCGGAAATTTTCTAAGGGTCTCTCTCTACTTCTCACACGATTTGGGCTTTGCTGGGGTTTGGTAAGTTAGCCCCACCTCAAAGTCATCGAGATCTTCTCGAGGATTTAGTAAGTTAGCTCTCCGAAGATTTTCTAAGGGTCTTCCTCCGCTTCTCGCGCGACTTGGGCTTTGCTAGAGTCTGATAAGTTAGCCCAGCCTCAAAGTCGTCGAGGTCTCGTCGAGAATCTAGTAAGTTAGCCCTCCGAAGGTTCCCTAAGGGCCTCCCTCTACTTCTCGTATGACTTGAGCTTTGCTGAGGTCTGGTAAGTTAGCCCCATCTCGAAGTCGTCGAGGTCTTCTTAAGGGTCTGGTAAGTTAGCCCTTCGAAGGTTTCCTAAGGGTCTCCCTCCGCTTCTCATGCGATTTGGGCTTTGCTGGGGTCTGGTAAGTTAGCCCCACCTTAAAGTCGTTAAGGTCTTCTCAAGGATCTGGTAAGTTAGCCCTCACATTAGTTGACCGTAGTTATAATTCAGAATCTTGAGTAGAAAGAGGAAGTGACTTTTGGAGAACTCGGGTGCCAATTACAAACTGATAGCCCTGTAAATTTTATTTCCATAGAAAATAGTTACATCATTGGTGATATATGTGAAGATTCGTTGAGTTCTATAGCCTTGATATTGGAGTTCCATCGAGCTGCTTTAGTCTACAAGCTTTTAGGCATTCTACTTCATCCACTCGATTGGGCAATAGTCTTCCTTCTAACGCCTGCTCGGTAGACTATGAGACTTTGACTTACCGATCATTAGATCACCAGATCAAAGTTGATCATCAGGAGATAAGACCCGCATTTTCTTGCAAAAGAGTAATTAGTTGGAATTTGGTTACCTCATCTAGATGTGGGCCAATTTTCACCATTCGGCTCAAATTTCAGATGACCCCCGAGTAATCATATGGATTTCTTCTCGGATGGATCCCTCTTCTTTCGCCATTTGCCCTCCACCCTACTATCATTCCTGTCGTGCTGGTGCTTGCTGCAGCTGAGGTTGAGGGAGATGCTACTGAGGCAAAGGGGGCAGCTGCTGAACTCTCAGAGCTCGATGTTGAGGGACGCTCTTCGAACAAAATGATTCAGCCGCCCCTATCTAACAAGCCTCTCGATCTCGTCGCGGAGCTGGTGGCAGTCTTTAGTATTGTGATCATGGTTACGATGATAAAAGTAGTATCTATTCAGGTTCCAATGATGTTCCGATCTTATTCTCATCAGTCGAGGCTCAAGTAACTTAGGTTCTACTTGTAACAACACCTTCCTCTGAGGAACATTCAGGGGTGTGCAGCTATCGTACAGCCAAGGAGGTGATGGTTTTTGAATCTTTCTAGGAGGATTGCGGGATCGACGATGTCGACCCCCATTATTCTGCCTCGGGGATGGAGATTGGGAGTGATGGTGTCTTTTCTTCTCTCACCTTGGATGGTGCTCTTTGCTGCGTCCCATCGTGGCTGAACCGATAAGAGTATCATCGGTAAAGGCCTCTTCCATGTGGGCATACTTCTCCGTACAGGTAAGCATATCCAAGAGATCCAGAGGATAAATCTTAACTAATGACTTTTTTATATTATTTTTCAAAAGACCACTCATCATTATTGCCATCACGGTCAACTGATCTAGATTTTGGACCTCCAGGGTCGTCATGTTGAATCTATTCATAAAAGAGCGAATCAACTCGCCCTCCTTTTGCTTGATGGTATGAAGGTGGTCGGACCGCTTTTGCTGTCACTGATTGCTGATGAAATGATCGATGAAAGACCTACATAAGTGTTCAAAGGAATGGATAGACGTCGGCCTCAAACTCGAGTACCACTACCGAGCGGCTCCTTTAAAAGTTGGAGGGAATGCTCGACAGAAGATTGCATCCGACGATCCCTGAAAAAGCATGACTGCCTCGAAGGTCTCCACATGATCGACGAGGTCGATGGTCCAGTCATAGACCTCTAGCTAAGGTAGTTTGAAGTGCAAGGAGAGTGGTTCCTGCACAAACCTCAGGACGAAGGGCGGCTGGCTGTTATACCCTTCGTAAGGCAGCACCGAGGAGCCATTATTATTAAGGACCTATTCAATTTTCTAGCTCAACTGCTGGCCGAGCTCCTGGAACCATCTTTCAAAGTCAACTTCATGGATAGTATCAGTCTCGGAGCGTAGAGGAGATCGATGTTCGGGGGTTGAGTCATGGCCCGACTATGGGCTTGGAGAGCATCACCTGGCCGGCTGTTGGGTTCTAAGGCGACTTTGATGAGTTAATCTCCTCTCCAGACTTTGAGGAGGTGCTTGCAGCTCTGGTTGAGGTAGTGACTGTGGAGCCGCAAATAAAATAAGATTCTATGGGGGCGCTGCTGTAGAAGGCACAGGCAGTACCATCGAGAGAATCGCATGACGCACCGCTGTAGGGGGTGCAAGAATAGCTGAGGAGGCTGTGGCACTGCTTGAAAGGGCACGAGAAAGGTTTGGACCGCTTGAACTGCAGTCGTCAGATGTTGAATTTGTTGGAAGAGCTAACCAAATTGATCGTTCGTAACTGGCGCTGGCAAGACTAGTTGAACCAGTGGTAGGACGATCGATTGAACCGATAGAGAAATTTTCGGCACTAGCGGCTGAACTTGATTGTCAGCCTGGTTGGTCATCTGTTGGGATGCGGCGGCATTGGAAAGCTGAGAAGATGTCCGTCTTGGAGCCATAAATGCGAATGTAGACCCTTCCTCTATCTGTTGCTGCTTAAATCGGTCGGAGTCGGGAGACAGATACCTAGAAACCTCGAGTGGTAGTGTTGGTGCTGGAGCGACCCACAAAATAAGTTCTAAACTGAAGATTGTGGCTCCGACGAGGACCGTCTGATGCTCAAATCAAAAAAATAGAAAATAAAGAAGCAGCAACGAGTTCTCTAAGAGGGGTTTGATTGAACTTACCTTGGTCCTCAGAGCTCTGATTGTTTATATAGAAAAATATCGAATAGCTAGGTTATTAGCTGTGAGATTGCATGATCCCGAGATTGTCAGGCCGTTAAATATGCCAAATTGGACGAGATAATTCAGTCCTTAAATGCTCCCATGAGATTAGGGGAGATGGTTGTGCCAAATCTTATCTTATTCGAGATGGACAGCTATCGCACACGTCAAAGAGATAAGTCAGCTGAACAGTTCATATATAGGTCAGACCTTGGAGATGCCTCAGCTCAATATGAAGATAGACTCCTCAGCTCATACGGCGGTCAGCGGTCGTATTAATAATCTGTGAGCTTGACATATGTTATGATATAACGTTGATCCGAAGTGCTCACAGTAATCACCGTAATAGAAAAAATTATGATCGAACCGTCATCGTCTGCCACTATCTCCCATCTCACGGATCACAAAGTAGAAGTAGAGAGAGGGAAAAAAAGGGAGGAGAGGAGAGGGGAGGGAGGGGGATTGGTGGCACCGGAGCTGGAGGAAGGGAGAGGTGGGGCGGGGCCGCTGCAGGGCCGGTGTGGATGGTGGGGGCCGGAGTGCAAGCGATCGGGGGTCGAGGTGCAGGCATCAGGGCGAGGGCGAGGGCGGGGGCGGGGCGGGGCGGGGGCCTAGGGTGCAAATGCTTGGGGAGGGGGGGCCGCGGCAGGGGCGGCGTAGATGTTAGGGGATCGAGGTGAAGGCGGTCGGGGTCGGGATGCAGGAGTCGGGGCAGGAGGATGGGGTAGGGGGCAGAGCGGGGGCGAGAGGTCGGGGTGCAAGCGTAAGGACGGAGCCACCGAAAGGGGGTTGGGTGCGAAAAAGAAGAATTTTTTTTTTTTTGGATGGGAGATATACGGCAGATAATGATAATTTGATTATAATTTTTTTCAAAATCGATCGACTATAAAAATTTTATTTAAAATAAAAATAATAAAATATTATATATTATGTGCATGCGCGCATGCATCAGCGCGTGCGTGTGAGAGAGACCCTAACATGTACTCTCTATCCGGAGGCTTCAAGAATGGGATTGGATGCAAGCTCCCCTCCCCTGCCCGCACAGCTCCACACTATCCATGCTCTAAGGTAATCATCACTCAACTCCACATTAGACTTGGTCGCATGTACGTATTTTGTGTTAGATGTGACTCCATCTATCCCAAAAGTTCAAGAAGCATCTGAATACGACTTGAAACCGCCTAATATGATTGGAGAAGGGTACCAACCACATGATGTATAAGATCACCATCCTATTAATGATAATTCAAAGAAAACCATGCATACCAAAAAGGAAAAAATAAAAATAAAAATAGTTGAGTGCCGTGTCTGTGATCTCCCTTGCAGATTTCTATTAATTGTCACCTCGATGTGACGTTGTCTACTTAGACGATCCTAATTGGCACCTAGTTAAATATCTTAAACAAGAATAAATTAATAATCATCTCCTTCATAGAGCCGCTGTCCATGATGGCGACACCCTAACCAAATCTACTTTAATGCTGTTTACTTGTTTCAAACAAACATTATAAAACATGCATTCCACAAGCTTTATTAAGATAATTGAGCGCATGGTATTCAGAATTTTCTTTAAGAGAACTTTTACTGGTGTTTATTGGCAAATATCGCATTACAAAAAAAATAAACTTTTAGCAAGAAGTTTTGTCCTTGCCAAACATCAAAATGTCCTAGCCGAATACTTTTGGCGAGGACAAAAAATCTTTATTAGGTCCTTACTTATATGGTTATTGTCTATTCTTTAGACGAGGACAAATATAGTCCTTATCAAAAATTGATGTATTGATAAAGACAAAAATTATTGTCAAAAAAAAAAAAACATCTTTGTCATTTTTTTTGATAAAAAATAATTATTTATAAATATTCAATATTTTGACATGGATAGTCCAAGCTAAAAATTTAATATTCAACTTTTTAGTAAGGATAGTCGAAACTAAAAATTAAATATTTAACTTTTTGATAAGAATAACCTGCGTTAAAAATTAAATATTCAATTTTTTGGCAAGGATAGTTCCAGCTAAAAATTAAATTCAACTTTTTGACAAGATAATCCGAGTATAAAAATGTAACCACTATCCTTTTGACAATGCAAATTCTTGTTCAAGGTCAAAAATATTAAATTTGTAACAAGAATTATCCTAGCTAAAATTTATTAATAATAATGAGTAATACCTTTATGGTAAGAGAAATCCTTACTTAAGGTTATAATATAGATTTTTTTGGCATAGACATGCCTTACTATCTTTATGGCAAGAAAAATCCTTGTTTAAGCTGGACTTTTAGCATAGACACTCCTAGTAGATTATCCTTTGTATTTTATCTATATACACATACATAATAACTTCAAGACCTACATTTAATATCACATTAATTATAATTTACATCTTTTAATATCCATCATAATAATAAAGTACTACTAAACAAACATATTTTAAATCTAAGAAATAAAATTCAAATAAAAACTAAATCTGCACCAAATACATAGTCCAATATTAAGCTCCAAAATATACATAATCCAAATAAAATTCAAACAAAAATTAAATCATCACTTTAGAATGTCAAAAAGAAAAGCTCTAAAATAATATTAAAATCTTTATATCATTGCATCCCATCATTCTTCATTTTCACGTCCAAGTCCATGATCATTTTCATCCTACAAAAATTTAACAAGAAACAATCATATTCATAGTCAATAAACTACTGTTTTATTTCTATTTAAAGAAATGAATTAAATACTAACTAGTAATACAAGTCATTTTAAAGCAAGAGTTTTATCAGATAAAATATTATAAAAATCATTTATCCTTTGTTGAGATTGAAAAGCTGACATTTTCGATGGCATATATTGAAACATCTGCTACATCGTATTCTAAATATTTCATCAAATTGTTGTTGCATTCTTTGTTCAAGTTGTTACTCCATTCGCTGTTGGAAAAGTTCCTCCATTCGAACTCTCTGTCTCTATTGAATTACACAGAGTTTCTAAATTCTCCTCAAGTTCTGCTATCCTTTGTTGATATGCAAACCGAGAGCTTGGAGCACCTTCAGAATAACTCCTCCATCCTGACCTCTTGCCACGAAAATGTCCTAATCTTGTATCTAAAACCTCAACTAGCATCTTATCTCGCCTCATTTGAGTACCATCTGGCTGCGATTGTTGGTCAACAAAATCCTTCAATTTTTCCTACACTACATTATAGTAGATCGTAAACAATAATAGAAGTATATATTATACATTCAAATATTTTTTATAATAGTAAGTATACATACATGAACATCGGCAGATCTTTTATCAACAAATTTTATGTTTCCTTCATTTGTTTTTTGAGTTTGCTCATGAAACCAAATTTTAGCTGCATCTGGCATTTGTCCATTATTCTTTTTTATCTGTAATGATAAAAAAATTAAGTTCACTAATAAGTATCAATAAAATTAAGTAACTATAAAAAAATATTGATGATTATTTTGTATATGGAAGAATGTACTATATTATACTCATACTCCACAAATCAAATTGGTCTCGTGGTATGCCTACACCTTGCCCCTTTATAGTTTTCTGATTTTTCTCTTACTTTTGGCCTTGTAATTTTAATTTTAACAAATAAAAAATAATCAATATTTAATAAATTTTAAATAAAAAAAAACATATTTACTTGACATGCATATATTTCAAGTTAATATGATATGCCTATAATTATAGCAATTATTAACATAATTTCTAATACTTTATATGCTTCTGAACTGAAATGCTCCACCATTTACTTCCACATATCTGGAGTCAAGTCTTTGAGAGGATTTTTCAATCTCTCTTTATCGATTTGAAACTTCTTATAATAAGTAGAAAGTCTACCTTTCCAATATCCATACTCTCGGTGCATCTCTTCAATAGCAGTCATTTGTAACTTGATTTCATTGTCTTGGATACCAAGTACTCCTGTATTATATATTATATTATAAAAGATATACTATATATCAACTAATTAAATAAAATATTTAGTTGGATACTTAATATAAAAGGATAAATTTAATTGATTTATCTGAACTTGATTCCACATACGCTCACCATATTATGCCGCAATTTCTTTCTAAGGACGTATTGGTATTACTATTGTACTCTTAAGAACAAGTCCACAATAATTGTTAAATCTTTTTGCATTATCACCAATAACGCTTGATGAACCTAAAGCAATCTCCACTACTAATTATTTTTATCCTCCATGAGTATCTTTCTAAATATGTAGAGATTTATATCTTCCTCTCCTATTTTTGGTACTACAAGAAATTATCATAATAGAAATATTTTCAAAAAAATTAGTTCATTAATTAGACATGAGATTCATAAAATATCAAATAGATATCACATAAAAGTAGATAACACATACCTGCACTACTAACAGTAAGTAAAGCATCACCATCAGTTGTTGAATTATTTCTTTGTATGGTACCAAGTGTATTAATTGGAGTTGTTGTTTGTACTTGTTCATCTCTTTGGATTGATGTTACTTCCTCTCTTCTTTGGGTCTCAAATAATGCAGTCACCACCCTATATTTTGGCATGATCTAAAATAAATACATTATCAACAAGTTAAAACCATTAGAACAAGTAAAATGTAAACATACATAGATGACTCATTTAAAATAATTTACATAAGTATAAGCCCAAAAATCTAAGCACATATCTTAAATTGGCATTCTAATTAGTAATCAATAGTATATATCATCATTAATGATAATGAATTAAATTTAAGTAGTAATCTTCAAGCATCAAACATTTCATCACTTATACCCTCATCACTTGTTACCTCATCCATCTCACTCGCATCATTATCAATAATAAAGTCATCTTCAGCTTCTCTCCTATCCATCATTTGCTATTGCATCTGCCGTGCAATATTACTAGGTACTTGTTCAGGTACAACATCATCACGATCTAATACAGCAATTTTATCATCATCATCCAATGACCTCAAAGCACGATTGTAATTATCATACTCTACTTGTTGGTATGCAACATCTTCATCATCCATTAAAATACTCCCAACTGTATCCTTATTTGATGCCTCGGACATATTGTAAAAGTCTCGAGATTGATTTTTTATAACAACAAACCAACTTGACTCCTTAGGATCTTCAATGTAGAAAACTTGCTCTGTTTGACAAGCTAATATAAATGATTTATTTGTTTTCAACCGATGCCTAGTATTAACCATCATAAGCCCATACTGATTTATCCTATAGCCAATATCTCGATGTTGGACATCATACCTGTTGGTGCAAAAATCCGCTTGCGCCGGAGAAGCTGGAGTCGGGGAAGTCGCGGTCGCCGCAGGGACCTGCAAAGGAAGTCTAAACCGGAGGTGGGGTTGCTCCGGCAAGACCCTCCGATGCTCAAGTCAGTTCTCTGCCTCAATAAGAATGGAGTGCTCGAACAGAGAATTTAGCAGAGTTTTTAGATGAAAGATTAAAGCTTATAGAATAACGTATCTGGGGTCCCCTTTTATAGGCGGAGGGGGCAGTAGCCTGATAGCGACATCTGTAACCGTCTGGCAGTGGGCTGCCCAGGGTCAGACGGAGTTTGCTGCGAAGAGTAGTGGAGTGGACCCGTGGCTATCACCGGGGTGTGCCACGTGGAGTCAGTTACGGGGAGTGGAGCGGCGTTCGCTGTCGTGACTCGTCATAGAGTGGTGGGATCGCACAGGATCCGCCGCAGGGAGTGGAGCAGAATCGTGGCCGTTAATACGGCCTGTCAGGGAGTAATGGAGCTGCGTAGGGTCCGCCGCAGGGAGTGGAGCAGTGTTGTCCGTTACTGTGGCCTGCCAGGGGGTCCAGACTTGTCGGTCGAAGTTCGGTTGGAGTCGGTAGCGAGGTCCGATATCCGTAGGAGTTTGGGCGAGGTCTTCCGCAGTCGAAATAGAAGACGGAGTCTGGCTTCCGTAGGAGTCCGGACGAAGTCTACTTGCAGTTAGAGATAAAGGCGAAGTCCGACTCCCGTAGGAGTCCGGACAAGGCTTAACGGCAGCTGATGTTGAGGACGGAGCCCGGCTCCCGTAGGAGTCCGGGCGGAGTCTACTTGCGGTTGAAGTTGTTGGCGGAGTCCGGCTCCCGTAGGAGTCCGGACGAAGTTTGTCTGCAGCAGTTGGAGTCGAGGACGAAGCCCGGCTCCCGTAGGAGTCCGGGCGGAGTCTTCCTGCAATTAAAGCTAAAGGCGAAGTCCGGCTCCCGTAGGAGTCCGGACGAAGTCTACTTGCAGTTAGAGTTAAAGGCGAAGTCCGACTCCCGTAGGAGTCGGACAAGGCTTACCGGCAGCTGATGTTGAGGACGGAGCCCGACTCTCGTAGGAGTCCGGGCGGAGTCTACTTGCGGTTGAGGTTGTTGGCGGAGTCCGGCTCCCGTAGGAGTCCGGACGAAGTTTGTCTGCAGCCGTTGGAGTCGAGGATGAAGTCCAGCTCCCGTAGGAGTCCAGGCGGAGTCTTCCTGCAATTAAAGCTAAAGGTGAAGTCCGGCTCCCGTAGGAGTCCAGACAAGGCTTACCGGCAGCTGATGTTGAGGACGGAGCCCGGCTCCCGTAGGAGTCCGGGCGGAGTCTTCTTGCGGTTGAGGTTGTTGGCGGAGTCCGGCTCCCGTAGGAGTCCGCACGAAGTTTGTCTGCAGCCATTGGAGTCGAGGATGAAGCCCGGCTCCCGTAGGAGTCGGGCGGAGTCTTCCTGCAATTAAAGCTAAAGGCGAAGTCCGGCTCCCGTAGGAGTCCGGACAAGGCTTACCGACAGCTGATGTTGAGGACGGAGCCCGGCTCCCGTAGGAGTCCGGGCGGAGTCTTCTTGCGGTTGAGGTTGTTGGCGGAGTCCGGCTCCCGTAGGAGTCCGGACGAAGTTTGTCTGCAGCCGTTGGAGTCGAGGACGAAGCCCGGCTCCCGTAGGAGTCCGGGCGGATCTTACCGGCAGTTGACGTTGAGGATGGAGCCCGGCTCCCGTAGGAGTCCGGACGGAGTCTACTTGCGGTTGAGGTTGTTGGCGGAGTCCGGCTCCCGTAGGAGTCCGAACGAAGTTTGTCTGCAGCCGTTGGAGTCGAGGATGAAGCCCGGCTCCCGTAGGAGTCCGGGCGGAGTCTTCCTGCAATTAAAGCTAAAGACGAAGTCTGGCTCCCGTAGGAGTCCGGACAAGGCTTACCGACAGCTGATGTTGAGGACGGAGCCCGGCTCCCGTAGGAGTCCGGGCGGAGTCTTCTTGCTGTTGAGGTTGTTGGCGGAGTCCGGCTCCCGTAGGAGTCCGGACGAAGTTTGTCTGCAGCCGTTGGAGTCGAGGACGAAGCCCGGCTCCCGTAGGAGTCCGGGCGGAGTCTTCCTGCAATTAAAGCTAAAGGCGAAGTCCGGCTCCCGTAGGAGTCCGGACAAGGCTTACCGGCAGCTGATGTTGAGGACGGAGCCCGGCTCCCGTAGGAGTCCGGGCGGAGTCTTCTTGCGGTTGAGGTTGTTGGTGGAGTCCGGCTCCCGTAGGAGTCCGGACGAAGTTTGTCTGCAGCCGTTGAGTCGAGGACGAAGCCCGGCTCCCGTAGAAGTCCGGGCGGAGTCTTCCTGCAATTAAAGCTAAAGGCGAAGTCCGGCTCCCGTAGGAGTCCGGACAAGGCTTACCGGCAGCTGATGTTGAGGACGGAGCCCGGCTCCCGTAGGAGTCCGGGCGGAGTCTTCTTGCGGTTGAGGTTGTTGGCGGAGTCCGGCTCCCGTAGGAGTCCGGACGAAGTTTGTCTGCAGCCGTTGGAGTCGAGGACGAAGCCCGGCTCCCGTAGGAGTCCGGGCGGAGTCTTCCTGCAATTAAAGCTAAAGGCGAAGTCCGGCTCTCGTAGGAGTCCGGACAAGGCTTACCGGCAGCTGATGTTGAGGACGGAGCCCGGCTCCCGTAGGAGTCCGGGCGGAGTCTTCTTGCGGTTGAGGTTGTTGGCGTAGTCCGGCTCCCGTAGGAGTCCGGACGAAGTTTGTCTGCAGCCGTTGGAGTCGAGGACGAAGCCCGGCTCCCGTAGGAGTCCGGGCGGAGTCTTCCTGCAATTAAAGCTAAAGGCGAAGTCCGGCTCCCGTAGGAGTCCGGACAAGGCTTACCGGCAGCTGATGTTGAGGACGGAGCCCGGCTCCCGTAGGAGTCCGGACGGAGTCTTCTTGCGGTTGAGGTTGTTGGCAGAGTCCGGCTCCCGTAGGAGTCCGGACGAAGTTTGTCTGCAGCCGTTGGAGTCAAGGACGAAGTCCGGCTCCCGTAGGAGTCCGGGCGGATCTTACCGGTAGTTGACGTTGGCGACGAAGCCCGACTCCCGTAGGAGGCCGGGCGGGGCTCGCAAGGGCTAATCCTGCTGAGAACTTCGGCCGTGGGTATTTTGTACCCAACACTAGTCCCCCTACTTCCGAGTTTGAAGTTCGAATGAAGGAAGTACAGAGAGATGGCCGAAGTTATCCCCTCGAATCCTGCGCATAACCGCCCTCGGATATGTTGGCATTTAATGTGCGCACGTCAGAGCCCTTTTTCCGGTTAGGGCGACCTGAAGAGTCTTTTCGAAACTCCCGTCGAAACGTGATCCCAAGCATCGTATTACGGAAATTTGCGAACAGTCAATCCTTGATAGCAGCGAGTGGGACACGCGGGACACGTGGCACGCACCAGTTGGCCTAGGGACGCCCGCCGCCATAACTGCGCTAAGATCCGTTGGCTATTTAAACCCCCTGCTCTTCCTTCGGGGCTTCATCCTGCCGAGAGGACGGCACCTTTCTTCCGTCTGAGAGCCTAGCTACTCAGCCACTTCCTCCGCACCGGTCCTTGCCGTCTTCAGCTCTTCGATTCTTCTCTAAGGGGTTCCCACGTCATGTCCTCCACCCCGGAGGCCATCCTCGAAGGGATGTCTAGGGCTTGGAGGAAGGCGAGGAGGAGAACAGCGGCCGGTGAGTTCTCCGGTCATCAAGTGGCCGCTGAGGATCCCCGTCGTCTCAAAGGGGGCTCAAGGAAGAATTCCTTCAACAACAGGGTTTAATAACGGGGGCCGCCGGTAAAGATATTCTGCCCGAGAATTTCGGAGTAGCACGGCGGGGTGATACCGGTCAAGAGGGCAGAGCTGTCGTCACAAGCTGTGGCAGGATCTTTGATGCCGTCGGGGCCGAGGGACCAGAAGCGGTCGATGTCGACGGTGGGGCAGTAAAACTTGTTGCGGGGGCGGTGGAAGTAGCGCATGCCGACCTTGCCGGAGCGTTTTGGATGATGGCTACCACGGAGTATTCGGTGATGACGCATATCTCTGGCGCCACCGTTGCCCCCAGGGTGACTCCGGTTCTTCTTGAAACAAGTCTTCGTCGCCGCTGCCGTTGCCCTTACCGTCCCCGGGAATCTATCCCATCCTTTTCCCCCTGAGGTTGGGACTTCGGAGGTGGAGCGAAACAAGGCGGGGCGAAAGCCGATGAGCCCATCACACGTACTGGACGACACGACTGGAAAGAGAAGTTGGCAGCTTGAAGTGGCCTCCGGTGCATCCTTTTCAAACTGTGTTAGCGAGACTTGCAATGATGTATACACATTTTTTTTTTTGGCCCACCGGGTCTTGTAACGTACATCTTGTCAGTTGAAAAATGAAAAGGAGATTTTGTTACCTCGTCTGCATCTTGTATCGAGTAGTCGTCTGTCGAACTTCTTTATTTTTCTTTTTTCTCTCTTCCTTCTTTTCTTCTTTTCTTTTTCACGTTGTCCCAAGGTCGTCGACGGTCTCTTTTATTTGTGTTGGATTGTTATTTGCCAAGCTCCTTTTCAACTTTTACGCCGTTCGCAGATACCTGGTTGTCGTTTTTCCGTCAATGGCTGCGGGCTTGCTTGGGGCCAATCGGGTCTGGGGTCCCTCCTAGGGCTTGAGTTCGGGGATCCGAGCTTCTGTCACCCTAAGTAGGTTGTCCTATTTTGTGTCGAAGACTTCCTCAAAAGCTGGGACTCCCTGTGGGAGCCCCCAGTCCTTGCGGTGACAGAGTTTTTTGTACCTCGATTGCTGTCTGTTTTCCAATCATAGCTGTCATAGTCCGTTACCTTCCTTTTTCCTTTTCGCTCGGAGTTTTTCTTCGCTGAAGTCAAGGCGAAGTTCGGCTCCCGTGGGAGTCCGGACAGAACCCTCCTGTGATTGGAGTTACAGGTGGAGCCCGGCTCCCGTAGGAGTCCGGGCGGAGTTCCTTGCAATCAAAATCAGATGCGAAGTTCGGCTCCCGTGGGAGTCCGGGCGGAGTCTGTCTGCAATCAAAGTTAAAGGCGAAGTCCGGCTCCCGTAGGAGTCCGGATGAATCTTACCGACGATTGATGTTGGCGACAAAGCCCGACTCCCGTAGGAGTCCGGGCGAAGTCCCCCTTGGGGTCGGAGTCGTAGGCGGAGCCCATCTTCCGTGGGAGTTCGGACGGAGTCCGCAAGGGCTAATCCTATTGAGAACTTCGACCGTGGGTATTTTGTACCCAACACTCTCCCCATCCGGTCTAAATGGAACCGGGCCTTCGACTTTGCTTCTCTCCCCATCCGGTCTAAATGGAACCGGGCCTTCGACTTTGCTCAAGTTAGGACGAGGTTCTCCTCCTGTCCCTAACAGGGCTGTGGGGGCTCATATGGGCGTTGTAAGGCCTCTCCCCCCATCCGATCTAAATGAAACCGGGCCTTCGACTTTGCTCAAGTTAGGGCGAGGTTCTCCTCCTGTCCCTAACAGGGCTGTGGGGGCTCATATGGGCGTTGTAAGGCCTCTCCCCCCATCCGGTCTAAATGGAACCGGGCCTTCGACTTTGCTCAAGTTAGGGCGAGGTTCTCCTCCTGTCCCTAACAGGACTGTGGGAGCTCATATGGGCATTGTAAGGCCTCTCCCCCCATCCGGTCTAAATGGAATCGGGCCTTCGACTTTGCTCAAGTTAGGGCGAGGTTCTCCTCCTGTCCCTAACAGGGCTGTGGGGGCTCATATGGGCGTTGTAAGGCCTCTCCCCCCAGGTTGGAGCCGATTAGCGCCACATGCTCCGCGTTCCCATCATTCAAAGGGATTGGTACTAGATCTTCGATTGGGCCGCCCCTTTCTTCGGTGAGATCATCGCGAGCATCTAGTCCATCGACGGGACAGGGGTCAGCCTGATCGCTTCTTTGCAAAGCGATGTTGTAGCAGTGTCTGGCCAGGGCCTGGTCTCCCCGGACCTCTCCGATCCCCTGGTTGGTGGGGAACTTCAACTTTAAATGGTAGGTCGAAACGACAGCTCGGAGGGCATTGAGGCCAGGTCAGTCAAGGATTGCATTGTAGGCGGATGGCGCCTTCACCACCAAGAAATTCACTAGAGCCCTGGATTGCTTTGGATATTGACCCACGGTCACAATCAAAGCTATCATTCCTTCCGTCGGAATGGCATCACCGGTAAACCCCACCAGGGGGGAGCAAATCAGCCTCAGATGACCGCTAAGAGCAGACATTCTTGAAAAGGCGTCGTAGAACAAGATGTCGGCCGAACTTCCATTGTCGACAAGAATGCGACGGATGTCGTAATTTGCTATATTCAAGGAAACTACGACCGCGTCGTTATGAGGGAATTGGACTCCCTGGGTGTCTTCTTCGGTAAAGGTTATGGGTTCTTCAATTTTTTGCCGCTTGGGGGATACAGATGGTATGTTGGTTGCCTCCCGTTGGGATCCCCCCGAAATGGTGTTGACGGAATCCGAAAGAGGCCGATCGTCCGGCCACTCCTTGTCGGCGACCATAGCCGGAGGTAGTTGTGCGAAGGCCTCGCGAGAAGACATCAGATGAGGAAAGGAGGAGTGGGTGCCGGATAAGATGATCGGAGGTGTATCCGCTGAGCGCTCCTTTAAGAACAAGGGTACTGCGAAGGCACAGCGCCCTTCCTCTAGCGCCAATCCTTTTGGTGCAAAAATTCACTTGCGCTGGAGAAGCTGGAGTCGGGGAAGTCGCGGTCGCCGCAGGACCTGCAAAGGAAGTCTAAATCGGAGGTGGGGTTGCTCCGGCAAGATCCTCCGACGCTCAAGTCAGTTCTCTGCCTCAACAAGAATGGAGTGCTCGAATGGAGAATTTAGCAGAGTTTTTAGATGAAAGATTAGAGCTTATAGAATAACGTATCTGGGGTCCCCTTTTATAGGCGGAGGGGGCAGTAGCCTGATAGCGACATCTGTAACCGTCTGACAGTGGGCTGCCCAGGGTCAGGTGGAGTTTGCTGCGAAGAGTAGTGGAGTGGACCCGTGGCTATCACCGGGGTGCGCCACGTGGAGTCAGTTACGGGGAGTGGAGCGACGTTCGCTGTCGTGGCTCGTCATGGAGTGGTGGGATCTCACAGGATCCGCCGCAGGGAGTGGAGCAGAATCGTGGCCGTTAATACGGCCTGTCAGGGAGTAATGGAGCTGCGTAGGGTCCGCCGCAGGGAGTTGAGCAGTGTTGTCCGTTACTGTGGCCTGCCAGGGGGTCCAGACTTGTCGGTCGAAGTTTGGTTGGAGTCGGTAGCGAGGTCCAGTATCCGTAGGAGTTTGGGTGAGGTCTTCCCGCAGTCGGAATAGAAGACGGAGTCTGGCTTCCGTAGGAGTCCGGATGAAGTCTACTTGCAGTTAGAGTTAAAGGCGAAGTCTGACTCCCGTAGGAGTCCGGACAAGGCTTACCGGCAGCTGATGTTGAGGACGGATCCCGGCTCCCGTAGGAGTCCAGGCGGAGTCTACTTGCGGTTGAAGTTGTTGGCGGAGTCCGACTCCCGTAGGAGTCCGGACGAAGTTTGTTTGCAGCCGTTGGAGTCGAGGACGAAGCCCGGCTCCCGTAGGAGTCCGGGCGGAGTCTTCCTACAATTAAAGCTAAAGGCGAAGTCCGGCTCCCATAGGAGTCCGGACGAAGTCTACTTGCAGTTAGAGTTAAAGGCGAAGTCCGACTCTCGTAGGAGTCCGGACAAGGCTTACCGGTAGCTGATGTTGAGGACGGAGCCCGGCTCCCGTAGGAGTCCGGGCGGAGTCTACTTGCGGTTGAGGTTGTTGGCGGAGTCCGACTCCCGTAGGAGTCCGAACGAAGTTTGTCTGCAGCCGTTGGAGTCGAGGACGAAGCCCGGCTCCCGTAGGAGTCCGGGCGGAATCTTCCTGCAATTAAAGCTAAAGGCGAAGTCCGGCTCTCGTAGGAGTCCGGACTAGGCTTACCGGCAGCTGATGTTGAGGACGGAGCCCGGCTCCCGTAGGAGTCCGGGCGGAGTCTTCTTGCGGTTGAGGTTGTTGGCGGAGTCCGGCTCCCGTAGGAGTCCGGACGAAGTTTGTCTGCAGCCGTTGGAGTCGAGGATGAAGCCCGGCTCCCGTAGGAGTCCGGGTGGAGTCTTCCTGCAATTAAAGCTAAAGGCGAAGTCCGGCTCCCGTAGGAGTCCGGACAAGGCTTACCGGCAGCTGATGTTGAGGATGGAGCCCGGCTCCCGTAGGAGTCCGGGCGGAGTCTTCTTGCGGTTGAGGATGTTGGCGGAGTCCGGCTCCCGTAGGAGTCCGGACGAAGTTTGTCTGCAGCCGTTGGAGTCGAGGATGAAGCCCGGCTCCCGTAGGAGTCTGGGCGATCTTACCGGCAGTTGACGTTGAGGATGGAGCCCGGCTCCCGTAGGAGTCTGGGCGGAGTCTACTTGCGGTTGAGGTTGTTGGCGGAGTCCGGCTCCCGTAGGAGTCCGGACGAAGTTTGTCTGCAGCCGTTGGAGTCGAGGATGAAGTCCGGCTCCCGTAGGAGTCCGGACGGAGTCTTCCTGCAATTAAAGCTAAAGGCGAAGTCCGACTCCCGTAGGAGTCCGGACAAGGCTTACCGGCAGCTGATGTTGAGGACGGAGCCCGGCTCCCGTAGGAGTCCGGGCGGAGTCTTCTTGCGGTTGAGGTTGTTGGCGGAGTCCGGCTCCCGTAGGAGTCCGGACGAAGTTTGTCTGCAGCCGTTGGAGTCGAGGACGAAGCCCGGCTCCCGTAGGAGTCCGGGTGGAGTCTTCCTGCAATTAAAGCTAAAGGCGAAGTCCGGCTCCCGTAGGAGTCCGGACAAGGCTTACCGGCAGCTGATGTTGAGGACGGAGCCCGGCTCCCGTAGGAGTCCGGGCGGAGTCTTCTTGCGATTGAGGTTGTTGGCGGAGTCCGGCTCCCGTAGGAGTCCGGACGAAGTTTGTCTGCAGCCGTTGGAGTCGAGGACGAAGCCCAGCTCCCGTAGGAGTCCGGGCGGAGTCTTCCTGCAATTAATGCTAAAGGCGAAGTCCGGCTCCCGTAGGAGTCCGGACAAGGCTTACCGGCAGCTGATGTTGAGGACGGAGTCCGGCTCCCGTAGGAGTCCGGGCGGAGTCTTCTTGCGGTTGAGGTTGTTGGCGGAGTCCGGCTCCCGTAGGAGTCCGAACGAAGTTTGTCTGCAGCCGTTGGAGTCGAGGACGAAGCCCGGCTCCCGTAAGAGTCCCGGCGGATCTTACCGGCAGTTGACGTTGAGAACGGAGCCCGGCTCCCGTAGGAGTCCGGGCGGAGTCTACTTGCAGTTGAGGTTGTTGGCGGAGTCTGGCTCCCGTAGGAGTCCGGATGAAGTTTGTCTGCAGCCGTTGGAGTCGAGGACGAAGCCCGACTTCCGTAGGAGTCCGGGCGGAGTCTTCCTGCAATTAAAGCTAAAGGCGAAGTCCGGCTCCCGTAGGAGTCCGGACAATGCTTACCGGCAGCTAATGTTGAGGATGGAGCCGGCTCCCGTAGGAGTCCGGGCGGAATCTTCTTACTGTTGAGGTTGTTGGCGGAGTCCGGCTCCCGTAGGAGTCCGGACGAAGTTTGTCTGCAGCCGTTGGAGTCGAGGACGAAGCCCGGCTCCCGTAGGAGTCCGGGCGGAGTCTTCCTGCAATTAAAGCTAAAGGCGAAGTCCGGCTCCCGTAGGAGTCCGGACAAGGCTTATCGGCAGCTGATGTTGAGGACGGAGCCCGGCTCCCGTAGGAGTCCGGGCGGAGTCTTCTTGCGGTTGAGGTTGTTGGCGGAGTCCGGACGAAGTTTGTCTGCAGCCGTTGGAGTCAAGGACGAAGCCCGGCTCCCGTAGGAGTCCGGGCGGAGTCTTCCTGCAATTAAAGCTAAAGGCGAAGTCCGGCTCCCGTAGGAGTCCGACAAGGCTTATCGGCAGCTGATGTTGAGGACGGAGCCCGGCTCCCGTAGGAGTCCGGGCGGAGTCTTCTTGCGGTTGAGGTTGTTGGCGGAGTCCGGCTCCCGTAGGAGTCCGGACGAAGTTTGTCTGTAGCCGTTGGAGTCGAGGACGAAGCCCGGCTCCCGTAGGAGTCCGGGCGGATCTTACCGGCAGTTGACGTTGGCGACGAAGCCCGGCTCCCGTAGGAGGCCGGGCGGGGCTCGCAAGGGCTAATCCTGCTGAGAGCTTCGGCCGTGGGTATTTTGTACCCAACAATACCAATCACATTTAAACAAAGTAACTCATTTTCCACCCACATAATATAGTACAAAAACATCTATCAAGATACCATAGTATTCTTTATCTAAAGAACTATCATCTCCTCGGCTCAACACTCCACTATTTTGAGTTTTTCTACATTCTTCACATTCTCGAGCATGAAATCTGAAGTCATTCACAATATAACCCTTATATAAAGTAGCTATGGCAAGTAGATCTTGTGCAAGACTGTACAAGTCATCAGTTAAATCTTTTCATACATGCAACATAGACACCTATGTATTTTTGAATATTAGAAAACTTGATACACAAAAATTACTATATTTTTAGAAATAATAACTATAAAATTTAAAAGTCACTTATAGCATTATAAAATCATTCTGGGAATTCAAAATTAAATATTTTCAGTAAATAATTTTCACTCCCATTCGGTAGTTCAGTTTTAAATTGTCTATAAAAAAAAGATTTTAAATTCATATTTAGATATTGTTCAAATATAAAGAAAGATAAATAAATCAAATAACTTACTCAATAAAGGGCCAAACCTCTTCATAGTTGTTCAATACATATAAATGAGCTTGTCTTTTTTCTTCTGAATTCAGATAATGTTGCTTAGGTGATCCTAATGGACGACCTCCTAGTAAAAATATGTCCAAACTACAATTTAAGGGGTAATCATCATGTTCATCATCATTTCGTGGAGGCCGATTAAGTTTAATATCAATACCCACCAAGTATCTTGAACAAAAAGTTAAGCACTCATCTGCAAGATAACCTTCAGCGATTGAATCTTCTGGACGAGCTCTGTTACGCACATATTTTTTCAAGATGTATAGGTATCACTCAATTAGATACATCCATCTATATTGTATAGACCTAGCAAATCTGGTTTCTTCAGGCAAATGCATAGCTAGGTATATCATCACATCAAAAAAAGTTAGTAAAAAAATCATTTCTAGCTTGCATAATGTTAATGCAATTTGCTTTTTAAGTCGATCCAAAATATTTAACTTCATACTCTTAGAACACAAGTCTCTATGAAATGCACTCAACTCAACGAGTAGTTTACAAACATCTCTAGATAAATATCCATGTATTGTAATTGGAAGAAGTTGCTGCAAAAGTATATGATAGTCATGACTCTTCATTCCTGATATTTTTTCTCTCTTTCATTTACACATCTGGATATATTAGAAAAATATCCATCCGGAGCCTTCAATTCATTTAAAAATCTACAAATTATTTTCTTCCCTTCAGAGGATAATATATAGCGTGCACAGGCATTTGCACATTTGCTCCACTTGAAATTGAGTGAAGCTCTGATCTTATACCCACTCTGAGCAAATCATAGCATCCTTTTGATGTATCTTTTATTTTGCCTTTAATGTTTATAATTGTACTCAATACATTATCACAAATATTTTTCTATATGTACAATATCTAAATTATGATATAACATATATATTTGTGCGCCAATAAGATAAATCAAAGAATATACTTTTCTTTCTCCAATTATATACACTATTTGTTGTATCATACTTTTTCTTTGCACCCTTACCAAATGGCCTTTGAGAAAACATATTAAGTTCTCTAAGCACCTCATCACCAGTAAGTGAAATTGGTTTACATCGATCTTCCTTTTTACCATCAAATGACTTCATGTTTCTATGCCACTTGTGGCCTTGGGGTAAAAATCGATGATGGCCCATATAACATAATTTTTATGCTCCTTCTAATGTAAGAGAGCATGGCTCTTTATGACCATAAGGACATGCCAAATAACCCTTTGTTGACTATTCCGATAAATCACCATATGTAGAAAAATCATTAATAGTCCATAATATAGCTGCATGTAAACTAAAATTTTGTTTCGTGTGAGCATCATAAGTTTCTACACTCATTTCTCATAATTCTTTCAACTCTTTAATCAATGGTTGTAAATACACATCTATATCCATACTAGGAGAGTTGGGACTGGGTATTAATAGCGATAACATCAAATAAGGTTCTTTCATATACATCCAAAAAGGTAGATTATAAGTAACTAAAAGAACTAGCCAAATGCTATGTTGTGAGCTCATATTCCCAAATGGTTGAAATCCATCATAAGTAAGACCAAGTCTAACATTTCGAGGATCATCAGTAAATGATTTATGTTGCTCGTTAAATAACTTCCAAGCAATAGTACCCACCAAATGTCTCATGACCCCATCATCCACGTGCTTCTCTTTATGCCACCTCATATTGGATGCTGTTTTGCTTGACAGATACAATCTTTGTAACCTCTGCTTTAATGAAAAATAACGTAATACTTTATGAGAGATATTCTTTTTTTATCTCAAATGGATTTCCATCTAGACAAGCCACAAATTGGATAATTACTTGCATCAGCATATTTATCCTAATAAATTATATAATCATTTTTACTAGCATCTATCTTCATATAATTAAGTTCAAATTCAGCACTATATTTTCTTGCACTATAATATGAATTGGGCAATGTTTTTTTTTCCATCAGGAGTTAGCATTCTTAATAATTCAAGTAAGTTATCAAATAAACTATTGGTCCATTTGTGAAACTACTTAAGATGAAGCAATTTAATGATAACTGATAATTTTGAATATTCATAATTGGGATAAAATATCTCTTGGACTTCTTCCAACATATAGTAAAATTTAATAGCTTCAATGTCAAATTCTTCAGACATACATGCATCACCAAAATTATATTTACTATGCTCATTATCAAAATCAATATTTTCAATGGTTCTACCGCAAACATCATTCACCAATCCAATCATGTCATCCATATCAAGCTCCCCATCACCTACAATATCATCATCATCATCATAATTATCATCCAATTCTGTAGAATTATCCTCTTTTCCATGATAGTATCATATTGTATAATTTCTCATAGTCCCATATTTTAATAAGTGAAACTTGAACTCAAGCTTTTCCTTAAAATCTACATTTCTGCACTTGGTACAAGGACATTGAATTGCATCCTATGTCAAAGAATACTCAAATACAAAATTAATAAAAGTCACAACTTCCTGTATATATTCAGATTGACGTCTATCCCTAATTTTTATCCATTATTTACTGATAGTCATTATTGAATTGATCCTGTATAACAAAATAAATCACATATATCATTATTACAATGTATCAATTTCCTACAAAATAAATTACACCATCATTTCTATATTAGCAAAACAATGTTATAAAAAAAAAACATAAACAAACAAACTATCTTACCAAAAAAATTATTAACGATCTCTATTAATTTTTGATTAATTAATTAATTATTAGTTATGCATACCTCCGAAGTTACAAAATAAAATAAAATAAATAAAACATTCAAATAAAATCAAATACCCTTTCTTCCCCCAAATCCCTTTACTCTGCTAAACCCACACAGAGCCCTAAACCCCTCCGTCTCCCTCACCCTCTCCATCTGACCAAGAAGCCGCCGGCCTCCTCCGTGCTCACCGTCGACCCCGCCGGCACTCCGGCTCACCCCCTCCCCTTCTGACTGTTCCCTTGACTCCGCCGACCTCCGCGCTCGCCCTCGACTCTGCCGACTTCCTCTCTCCCTCCGTCTGCTCCCTCCCCTCCTTTGCGAACTCTGTGACGCCGCCGGCGTCCTCCGCACTCGCCCTCGACTCCCCCGACTATCGGCTCCCTCTTTCCCTCCATTTGCTCCCTCCCCTCCGCTGCAAGCTTTGTGATGCCACCGGCGTCCTCCGTGCTCACCCTCGACCCCTCAGCTTCTGGCTCCCTCTCCCCCTCCATCTACTCCCTCCCCTCGCAGCGCCGCCGGTTCCTGCTGCTCCCTCTCCATTTTTTTTTTGCTTTTTTTTTCCCGGCTCTCACTCCCCATCCGCCGGCCTCCTCTGTGATTTCCCATGCTCTTCTAATGGGAGAAAAGAGGAGGGTGATCTCCCACCTAGGTTCTGTGGGCATCCATGAAAAACTAAAAAAAAAAAAAACTTACCTCTGGTCGTTGGAGTAGAAGAGAGGTCGGAGCGAAACCAAGGACCAGATGGTTTTGGGCAGAATTACCATCAAAAAGTATTAAAGTAGGTTTTGGGAAGAATCCTGCATGGCCAAAAAAAATTAGAGAAGGATGGGAGGCGGTTTAGTTCCCAAAATAATGATAAATACTATAATTATTCTATCAGCTGCCTTATTAGATAGATAATTAGATTAATTACAGAATTTAATATTAATTATAAAATAATTAAGTATAATAATAATATAATAAAAAATTTTATATTATTTATTATTTATTTATAAGTTCAAGAGAAATTGGAACCATGAACATCAAAAATTTTGGTATTTAATACTAGTTTTGGTAAGGATATATAATGTTCTGGTCCGAAAATTATCACATCCAGCAAAATATAAATTATTTTTTGTAAAATTATTACTTTGAAAAAGGATGCACAATGTCCTCATCTAAATATCTAATTTTTGGCATGAACTTTTATGCAGTCCTTGCCAAAAAGTTAGCTTTGAATTATTTAAATCAAAAAAATTATCATTTTCGATGAGGACTTAAAATATTTTTGTTTAAAATCATTATTTTTGGAAAGGATATGCAATGTCCTCATTTAAATATCTAATTTTTGATATAGATATCTATGCAGTTCTTGTCAAAAAAATTAGCTCTGAAATATTTAAATCTAAAAAATTATCGGCATGAACTTACAATATTCTTGTTTAAAATTATTATTTTTAGAGAGGACATGCAATATTTTTGTCTAAATATCTAACTTTTGGCATGGCAACTATGCTATCTTAGTCAAAAAAAAATGATTCTAAAATATTTGGGAAGGACTCGACTGTGTCCTCGCCAAATATGACATCTTTGGCAAGAATTTTTTTTGTTGTTGCCATAAAAGTTTTGTAAAAATTCTTATAGTGTCGGCTTGTCACATTACTTGGCCAATTCGGCGAGGAATGAGTTGCTCTTTTCTGTTCAAGTAGAGTGAAGTAGTGAACATTGGATTATTGAATGGTCTCGAGTGTCTTGAATAGATGGATTCTGCACGTTCTTGCTTGTCCCAAATAATTAATTGTTATCAGTTGGTTTTTTATGACTCATACTAGCTCTTTGCTAGTCCAGCAAGCTCTAAATAACTCCTATAGCTTGTCTCAATGGGGAAAAACGTAAAAAAACCTCCTATAGGTTGTGCCAGAATAATAAGGATGGACAAACACATTATAAAGAATGTGGGTTGGTGATATTGGCAAATTCTAATGGATCATGAGAATTTCGATCTGAATCTCAAATTCTGATAATTTATTTCCAAAGCTTTTTTCCTTTCTTCTGAATGTTGGCTATCCTTTTTTAATTTCTGGTTTTAGGCCGACCAGTTGTATAAAAGGAAGCATTTTTATCTTTTTCTCAGTCAATGCCTATATCCTCATAAACCATGTGACTAATGCAACATAAGCACTGGCGTTGCAATGGTGAGTTTTGATTATTGAAACCACAAACAACATTCTTTCAGAAAAGCATATATCTTCATTTCTTATTTTTTCCAGTTTTCTTCTTCCCCATGCTATGATTTGACATGGTAGGGCTTTAACCAATTAAAATCAGACAGCGATATGCAAACGTATGCCTCGCAGCATGGACACTTGGCAATATTGGCACTCTTAACATTAGTTCTAGGCCAACATCAACTATTACGTGGTAGAGGAAGCTCATGTGCATTACCCCCATTCCTAACATTTCAATGATAGCGATCAAGAGAGGCCATGCTGTTATAAATTGCATGGGAGCGTGCGTCATTAAGTTTTGATTGCGAAACACATCATAGGTGCAATATTTCGCGGACTGCAAACATGTTGTGTGGTTTAGGAGTCTAAGTCGTACCACAAATACGTCCAAGAAACAACTTTGAGACCTATGCCATAAACTCGAAATCCATCGACACTTCAAGGTTTCTTGGAATTTATACAGAAATTCCAGCATGATGGCTAAACTTCAGCCCTTGTAAAACTAGGGCTCGAGTTGTATCATTCATGCGAAAAAATGGTTGATCTTTTTTCACGACCTCCACCATCGTGTTTTGCACATCTTTCAAAACATGACGAACATGCATCATAAAGCTCGCACCGTGCTGTGAAAGGTATGCAAAACGCGATCCGGTGGTTGAGATTGTGAAAGAAAATTAATCATATTTTCATGCTGAAGATATACAGCCAAGTCCCTAAAACTATCTCAAGTTCATTGCAGCAGGAGCCATGTCTGACCAAAATGGTGGTTGACTTGCTACACTGCAATTCATTGTTCCATGATCAGAATGGTTAGAACATTCGGAAATCGATTTACTCAACGCAAGAAGTCGTTGGTTAGAGACGGGTCAACGCAGGAAAGCTTGACCAACTGCCCTTCAAGTTTGAATTCTTGAACGCACGCATGTCTGCTCTTTTTTTTTTTGCACTTGAAATTGACACCCTTGCATCAAAAATCAAATGGCTCAGCTGGTGAGGTTGGCTTGATCTATTCCATGCTCATTTGGAACCCCTCTAATATGGGAGAAGCAGAATGCAGATCAAGTCAGTCAATCACCAGCCTTCAATAATATATGGATGGCTGCTGATGGGAGTCCGAGATTCCCGTGGAGTCCTGAATCAGAGAGAAGTTATGACAACCAAGGTAGGACTGGCTCATATCCGTGTCTGTTTCTTTGGTCACAGGCTCTCCTTTATCATTTGTTTATCTGGTGCTGTATTGCCTTTCTAGCCGACAACCAAGAATTTGGTTGACTTGGTTACTGACTGCTCCTCTCATTAATCGAGTATTTCGGACCATTAATTCACTATCATATCGTCGCACCACTTCATTAAGTCTCGGCCGAGACGTCTTAGACCCGTAATGAAACACTAGCAAGTTGGTAAAGTATCATATCATGCACTAATTGAAAGCCATCTCTCAGCGATTAAATCAGAATTCATTGCATCATAGCCAATGTGAATAGACTAAAATGTAACTAATAATGCATTTTGAAATTCTTTTGAAAAAGCTGCAAGCTCCCAGAAACAAGTTTTCTTACACTGGATTAACCCTATCATGAATTCGCCTCAGATATATCAGACAACAAGCTTTACAACTCAAATACATGTGCATAATTTCGTCAAATCGATAAAGCAAACAGAATTCCTGTAGCATACAAAGCAACGTTTGGAATGTCAGTAAGGTGCATCAAGACCACGACACTGCCTTCGGAAGAACGTGAACACAAGTTGTATATTGCGAGATGAAGCTCCTTACCATGGCCTTTGATCATCTGAAATATGAGGATCCCTGACAAAGGCTCCCATCAATGGCCTTGCATGTTGATTTCTTCGAAGAATGAATCAGACTTTTCGTAAATTATAGACAACAGAACTGCTGAGGCCAAGAAAAGACCGAGGAGTAGCAAGTAGATCTGCCACTCTGCAAACACACACACACACACAAAAAAGAGGAAATAAGAAACAAATGGTCAGTCACTTCCAATGGGCAGATTACTAGGACGTGCAAGAAAACATAAACCTATGCAGTCTGCAGGTACACTGAGTTTAGAAGCTACAGCTCCTCATTGATTTGAAGTTGAAATCACAACCCTGCATTGTTCGCGGACAGGAATGTAAATAATATCACTAACCAATTCGCAGGCAGAAAACATAACCATGACACATTGTGCATGCCTAGAAAACATGCTGTACAGTAGTTTTCAAGTCCAGATGCCAGGTTGGTGAAGGGTGAGGAGAAAGTCGAAAAAAATTGACATGTTATTACTTTACATTCTGACTCAAGCTACAAAATGCCATGTGTGTGTGTTTAAAATTAAAAAACATCAGGCTCGCTATCTATACAAGGTTAAATAACTGGATAAGAAACCAGCAAGGCCCCAAATGTTATCCCTAAGTCAACACAACTCAACTAAGCCTTGATCCCAAACTAGCTGGGGTCGGCTACATGAATCATTTCCTCCATTCTGCCCCGCATGTTATTCCTTGATCAAAACAGTCAAATACGAAAACATTTTTCCTGATATTCTGTCTCCTCCAAGTTAGTAATATCTAAGCTTCACAACCTACTGGAAACATAAGAAATTCTCCAGAGACAGAATTCCAAAGGTGTTATTAACGCGAGGACTAGAAACTTATACAGAGTGCATAATCACAGAGCAACGAGTAATATGGAACTATCTTCAAGGGAAATATTGAGCAAGAAGGTCTCACAGAGAAGCATTATGGAAAGTGTAAAAAAAGAAACTGATGCACCCTTGAGCTCATTTTTCGTGCAAGAGTGCCTGATGCGCATCAGGCACAGATGATTTTTGGAATTTTTTTGTCAAAATCCAATGCAATTGCTCTTATTTTACAATGACATAATGTCTTCTAGGTAGCATAAGTAATCATTGGATTTGCACATGACATATTTCAGACAAAAGCCCTTTGAGAACAAACAAATACTTCATATAATAAATCTTGAATTATTTGAAAGATAAATCAATTAAACATTTTGTGCCACATCTTATTTAACCAAGATCATCAAAGTAAACACAATTCATTCAAAATACACATATTTCGACCGATTACTAATGGAATGAGATTATTTTTATATCGAGTGAAGTAGTTTAGGAGAACTTGCTTCTTGGGATGTACAAGAAAGGAAAATAATATTATTACAAATATGTCTCAGCCATATTTTCCAATCTTATAGTCTTAGATCTGTTAATCCACTTGAGATTTATAACATTACCTTTTTAAGACACTGATGCTTAAGCAATTAGAGGGATCATTCTGCTGTTGATGCAGCAACAATAAAGTGAGGGATCTTAAAGCAGTTAAATGCCAATGTGGCACCTAACGTGGCTCCTACTTGGGGGCTCTGACCCTTCATGCTCTCCTAAATGGCCTATGATTATGCGGCATATTAGTATTGTTTCAAACATGTTTTTTTTGAGTTCAAAAAAATGTCTTGTACCCCAAAAACTATTTAGTGTGAACTCCATGATAAAGGCTATGCCTATGATCTAGTGGTATACAGCAATTGGTGCCACACAAGGATTGGACTATGTTAGTTTCCAATCATGACGACTGAACAGAAAAGGGAAAGATTATACCAAATAATCTAATTATAAAGTGTGCATTGCAATATCAGCTAAATATCAATTGGCTTGACATTATCCAAACCAACTATCCATGCCATGTTTGAAGAAAAAAATATACATGTGCTAATCATACATCACTCAGATGATAAAAGCCTTGCAGTATTATTTATTTTGGGTACTTCCACTAACGCTAAGTTGCTGGTCCTTCTGAAAATTAAGCATAGTTTATTTCTTCCTCTTGAACTTAAAAGGATAACTGACATCAATTTCAACTTTTGGTCCACAACTAAGTGGCTGTTTTCTATATATCTTATATGAAAAAAGTGTGTTTTTGCCACTACTTATAACTGTTATTTCATAAATATCTATACATATATTGTTTTTTTCTTTAATTGTGTGTGTGATTCCAGAAACAACTGAAAACAGAGAACAATGTTTAACAAGAGGGAAATGAGACATTCGCATTCATGAAGTAACCTTTCTGTAGGGCAAAACTCAACTGAGGAAATGCATGTGCCCAGGTGAAGTTTTTGGCTCCAGTGACAAATCTTCATCTTTTTCACTTCAACTACACAAATATCACCATCATGGGTACCTCTGGATCAAGATAAGAGATAGTTACTCATATCAATAACACTTCTAACGGCCTTGTCTAATACACCCAGAATGAAGATAAAGGTCTATTAATTTCCACGCCAAATAGCTTCCAGTACTTGAAAAATTAATACACTGCAGCCAAAAATATTGTACTCTGACATTACATCAGAGAAACACTGGGAAAACTAATTTTGTAAGTTGGCTAGATGGCTTGAGCTGGAGGTGTATTATCAAAAGAATTTTGTATGCTTATTTGATGGTCAGGCAAACAAAAAATGAGATTAAAACAAACCTACAATACAAGTACATGCAATATCTAGTTCTTCACGAACCTAATCTGTTAGTAGTTAGTATTGACAGAAATACAAATGATTATAACGTAGTAGACAACAAGATGGATAAGCAAACACCTATACCCATGACCTTGTAAAACAAGGAAGTTAACAGCCTGGCACACCAGAGGGATTTGAGAAAATTCTCCAGATATGAATTAAAGACGTGAACTGCAGAGCAAAGCTCTGTTACAAAGTATTTATAGAGAACCCTCTCTCATAGTAAAAGACCTAAACAAACTTCGAAACATACGCCTAAAATTAATAATAATAGAAATTAAAATAAAATTAATTAACCTGCGATTGCTGTGCTTGACCTTCTGCATGTCTTGCTGCTCCATAAAATCCAGAGATATGCGTTCCACATCAGTCCCTTCCACTTGTGAAAAACTCGCCCTCGAGTTTAGTTGAGATTCTGGATATAAGGGTTCATCAGATGGATATTACTGGTAGAGATTAGAAACATTGAAGGTCCTTGAGACATCCATAGAATCAGACAAGTCAACGATATAGGCAATTATCATTGATCTTCTTCAAAATTTTGTAAGATCCACACTTCTTTGGCTTCAGCTTGCCATATGTACCAACAGGAAACCTCTCCCTTTGCAAGAACACCATTACCATATCACCCTCTTGGAATTGTTTGGCCTGAAGTACTTGTCTGTAGCTGCCTTGTATTTTGCATTGGCTTTCTCCAGCTTCCACCTGACTTCTGCTTGAACAGCTTGCACATCTTTGGCCATATTTTCTGCTGCTGCACTCAAACCAGAAACCTTAGGAAGTTTAGCCAAATCCAGAGCATGCCTAGGGGGCTTCATGTAAACCACTGAAAATGGAGATTTTCCAATGGAGCTATGAACTGCATTATTATATGCAAATTCAGCTTGGGCCAAGGCATGATTCCACTTCTTAGAATGATCCCCACAAATGCAACGAATCAAAATTTCCAAGGTCCTATTCACCATCTCAGTTTGACCATCCGTCTGTGGGTGTGCAGTAGCCATAATGTCTTCCAAAAGTGACTCAAAAATTTTCTATCATGATCAGAACTAATAGATTTGGGCACTCTATGCAAACGAACCACCTCCCTAAAGAACAACTGGCAACATGGGAAGCATCAGTAGTCTTCTTGCATGGAATAAAATGGGCTATTTTGGAATACCTGTTAATCACAACAAATATAGAATCCATTCCTCATTGAGTTCGTGGCAAACCAAGAAAAAAATCCATAGACAATTCCTCCCAAATAGCTTCAGGAACTGCTAAAGGCATATACAGCCCAGTGTTCTGACATTGTCCCTTTGCAGCTTGGCATACATAACACTTTCTAACAAAACTCCCCACATCTCTTTCCAGTTGTGGCCAATAATACCACTGCTCCACACTACCTATAGTCTTCTCTCTTCCCAAATGACCACCAAGACCACCATCATGCAAATCTCTAATTAGTTTCTCCCTTAAAGATGTACGTGAAATACACAGGCGATTTCCACAAAAAAGATAGCCCTTAAAAATATAATAGTCACCAGTAGGTTGTTTGGCAATGCAGTTGCCCCAAATCTGTTTGAAATCAACATCATCCTCATACAGTTCCTTCAAGAATTCAAACCCCACAACCTCATGGCTCAAAGTGACAAGTAACGCAGCCCTCCTACTGAAGGCATCTGCAACCTTATTCTGCACACCTGATTTATGCTTAAGAGTAAAAGGAAATTACTGAAAATAAGAAGACCATCTAGCATGTATTTTGCTAATAAGTTTCTGACTATTAAGATGCTGCAAGGCTTGATGATCTGTAAACAACACAAATTGATCGCGCATCAAATAATGCTCCCAGTGTTTCAATGCCCGATATACAGCATTAAGTTCTTGATCATATGCAGCCGACTTTTGGCAAGCCTCACTAAGCTTCTCACTAAAATAAGCAATTGGCCTCCCTTCCTGAGATAAAACAGCACCTATCCCAACACCACATGCATCACAGTCAACCTCAAATAGTTTATCAAAATTTGGCAAAGTAAGGACAGGAGCAGTACACAATTTTTTTTTATCAGTGCAAAGCTCTTCTCTTCCTCACCACCCCACTGAAACTTTCCTTTCTTCATACAGTTAGTCAAAGGAGCTACAATGGTACTGAAATTACGGATGAATCTCCGATAAAAAATGGCTAAACCGTGAAAGCTACATACCTCACTGACTGATTTAGGAGTAGGCCAATCTCAAATAGTCGCACCTTCTCTTCATCCACATGAATGCCATTAGCACTCACGATAAAGCCCAAGAAAACAAGCTTGGCTATCATAAAGCTGCACTTCTTTAAATTAACATACAACTTATTTTTCTGTAGGACAGTCAACACCTCCCTCAAATGCTCAATGTGAACAGCCTCATTGGTACTGTAGATCAAAATATCATCAAAATAGACTACTGCAAATTTACCAATGAAAGGCTTAAGTACCTGGTTCATTAGTCACATGAAGGTGCTTGGAGCATTTGACAACTCAAATGGCATCACTAACCATTCGTACAACCCCTCCTTCGTCTTGAGGGCAGTCTTCCATTCATCTCTAGGTCCGATATGAATTTGATGATATCCACTCCTCAAATCAATTTTAGAAAATATTTTGGACCCCTCCAACCTGTCCAACATATCTTCTAACCGAGAAATTGGAAACCTGTACCTGACTGTGATTTTATTGATAGCATGACTATCAACACATATATGCCAGCTACCATCTTTCTTCGGTGTCAGCAAAGCAGGTATTGCACAGGGGCTCATGTCTCTCTAATTAATCCCTCCTCCAACAAATCTATAACTTGCTGTTAAAGGATCTCACTCTCCTTTGGACTCATCCTGTAGTGTGGCAGATTTGGCAAACAGGCACCAGGCACCAGGCACCAAATCGATGTGGTGCTGTATGTCTTGCATAGGTGGAAGACCAGCAGGCAACTCCTCCGACATAAGTTCCTTGAACTCATCTAACAACAACTGCACCCCTGTAGGAAGTTCTTTGTCCTTCTTTTCCTCTTCAACCATGAGTAATGGCTTCACTATCAATGCATGAACCTCCCTGGATTGCTTGATATCTGCGTTAAAATCATACTCTGAACTAGTGATAGTGAGAAAGTTCTTCCCCTCCACTCTAGAAGCTTTGGGTCGGATTTCTCCTTTCAAAGGCAATAAAGTAATTTTTATGCCATCTTTCACAAAGTGGTAAATGTTATCTTTGCCAGAATGAGTAGCATCTAAATCATACTGCCATGGCCTCCCAAATAAAATATGACAAGCATCCATATCGAGGATATCACAAACAACCTCATCCCTATAATACTTGCCAATAGAAAGAGGAACCTTACAATGTTCAGTAACTTTGATCCCTTTAACTTCTTTTATCCATTTAATCACATAGGGCTCAGGATGTTTCTCCACAGGTAATTGTAAAAGTTTAGCAATATCCCTAAAAATAATATTTTCACAGCTACCACCATCAACAATAAGATCAAAAATCTTTTCAAAAATAGTGCACGTGGTACGGAATAGGTTGTGGCACTGTGTATTGTCTTCATGTTTTGGTGCCAACATTACTTTCCTGACTACATAATTGTACTTGTCATAGTCATCTCCACCATCAGGCTCGCATATCCCTTCATCCTCTTGGGGTTCATCTTCCAAATCATTTTCACAATAAGTATGTTCAGCTAGATTTACTTGGCGCCTAGCAGGACATTCATTTGAACGATGGCCAGGTTTGCCACACCTAAAATACTTCTCTGGTACAAGCCTGGCATATGGGTTGGTATTCTTCTTAGGTATCTCCTTGGTCTGCTTAGTCATCCTTTCTTCTCCACTATTGACATCTGTAGGTGAAGACACCAGATTTTGTGGTGCTTTCCTTTGTTCGAGGCAATCCGTGGTGATTCTGCGCGAAGTCTCACCCCACCCCAATAGGACTTTCAAAGCGTCATCTCTGCTTTAAGTGCCATAGTTTGAACTTCTGGCAAGCGAAGCAAGATCTGACAATCAATGCGTTCTTTGATTGCAGGTTTCAAGCCATTAACATATCTAGCCACACGTTGCCCTTCCGTCTCCATCAAAATATTGTTTCGTGAGGACAATCTAAGGAAATCAGCAGTATAGTCTTGTACAGACTTCTGACCCTGCGTGCAGTGCTGATATTGATTAAATAAATATTGATCATAATCTGGAGGAAGAAACCTGCCCATCAACGATTGTTTCATCCTTCGCTAAGACTGAATAGGCTGTCCGTATTACCGACGTTGATTGTTTTGCAGTCGATCCCACCAAGTAGAGGCTCCCCCTTTCAAACGATAAGCCACTAGTTTTACCTTCCTCTCCTCTGATATCCCCATGTAGTCAAAGAACCGATCAACCTCTGCAATCTAATCTAGGAAATCTTCAATGCCTAAATTCCCACTGAAACTGGGAATATCAACCTTAAGGCGAAATTCATCTGGTTGCCTCTTTGGTTGAAACCCAAGATTAGCCACCTGCACTTGATTCGGCTCGTATTCTGGTAGATTCATATCAAACTCATCATCTGCATCATCCCCATAGACTGGACAACGGGTTGGCCTCGGGCTCCATCATCAATACGAATCCCCGCACCTGCACGATTCCTGTTTGCCTGCAACCCTAGCCCATGCAACATCTCATGGATCTCCAGAATCCTTTCTTCCATCCGGTTCATGCATTGGGTTTGGCTTTGCAGTTCCGCCCTCAGGGCCTTCATCCCCTGACCTGCGTCACAAGGAAGGTTGTCGTCAACTCCTTGGTTGGCCATCGGATCAGACTTCCATTCTGATACCACCTAACGCAGTAGACAACGAGATGGGTAAGCAAACGCCTATACCCACGACCTTGTGGCGCACCAGAGGGATTTAAGAAAATTCTCCAGATCTGAATTAAAGACGTGAACTGCAGAGCAAAACTCCGTTACAAAGTATTTATACAGAACCCTCCCTTGTATTAAAAGACCTAAACAAACTCCCAAACATACGCCTAAAATTAATAATAATAAAAATTTAAATAAAATTAATTAATTCCTGCAATTGACCATCCGCATGTCTTGCTGCTCCATAAAATCCAAAGATACACGTTCCACATCAGATTATAACTTAAATAAAATAAAAATGAGACAAATGAGGTTTTCAACGTGGGTAGAGGGAACCAGAATCATCCCCCAAAACCTCTAAGATACTGAATATCACCATCCGACACTCACCTAAACAAGCAGGTCACTTTGGAACACCAACCTTAAGCTTCATAGACACCTTCTTAGGCTACAACTAGATTCTGATGCCTGAGGACGAGACGAGAAAAAAATTACATTCATAACCAATAAAATTTATACTGTTATAAAATAATATTTTTTGGATTGAAAAATATAAGAGCTACGTACCAATATCTCATCGACAAGATGTACAAATACCATATTGGATGCAACATTGAAGTCTACATCAATGATATGTTGGTCAAGAATACTAAATTTGATCGATACGTAGTCAATCTCGAGGAAGCATTCAAAGAGCTGTGAAATCAATAAAGCCTAACACTTTCATGTTCATATTTGTAGGAGGAGAAAAAGACTTACGGACGAAGAAGATTCGAGAAAGAAGAAAGGAAACTGACGGTCTCTCTACGTATATATCTCTCTTGGCATATGAAGTTTTTTTTTTTTTTTTTTTTTTTAATTTATGGAATTGACGGACTCCATTAGTAGGAAGAGTTTTATCCTTATTTGACTTTTAGATTTTCTCTTAAGAAGGATAAATAATTAAATATGTTATAAAAAGAGCCTCATCCTATATGATCTATTAAAGTGCCCATCCCATATGATTTTTATTCGTGAGCTAAGATAGAGCGAGGCGAATAAGGGATGTGTCATGTGTGGGAATGCAATACCGTGTTATATATTAGGTTTCTTTGATAACATATAGAGAAGGAAAATGGATACGATAAAGAAACAATCTCAATAAAGTCCCGCTAGCATGGTGCCGCCATACAGATTTTGACTTTCCGATGTGTTGACTTTGTAGCAGCTGTACAAATTTTGACTTTTCGGCATGCTAACCTCGATGGCATGTGGGGATTGGAAAGGGTTCGGATGAGTGCATATTCTATTTAGATGGATTTTTTAAATGATTTTAAAATTTCGAAACTAGAGATAAATTTCCAGCTTTACTTTAAACTTAAAAGTAACTATCCATTTTAGTTTCAAGTAAAAATCCTATCTATTAGAAATGTAACATAAAAGAAACTATCCAAATGATGTGAAATAGTCCAATTGCCCTTGCAGAACCATAACAAAGTTTAAACAAATTTAAACTCTCGTTCTCTCTCTCATCCTCACCCTCAACATGATCACCGTGCATCTCCTCACATTCCAACATGATCGCCACCGGCCATGAGGAGTATGCCCACCTCCCTGCCGGTGCTTCACTACACATCTCCGGCAATCCCTCCCCTCATGTTGCTACTCCCTCTCTTCTCCTCACTGTCGAACATGATCACCACCTCCTCACCCTCGAACACAATCACCACTAACCACTATACCCACACGGTGCTTATCTCATTGTCGATCCCTCCCCCATCACATTGCTGTCTTGTCGGAGTCCTCTTTCCTCTATGTTGTTGATCCCCCCACTGTTGGCCACCTCCTCCCATCATGCCAAAGGAGCATACCTTCATCTCCCCACCGGTGCTTTATCTCCCTCCATTATATCAGAGCAATGTCTACATCGGAAGGCCTGCCTGAAAAATCCCTATAGTTAAGCATTTTTTTCCCCAACTAAAATTCTAGAAATATATGGTTTGATTCAAATTTTTGTTGTCATGATTAAATGAGAAATAATTCAAATTGCATGCTCAATGATGCTTAATTGATACAGATGAAAGGTAATTTGTACTGCATTATGTATTAATTGTACACTGTTATGCATATTTAGTACTTTCATACAAGTTTAAAGCTTAGGATCCTTGAATGGAAAAATAGAGTTATTTTTTCTACTAGATGTTTCCTTGTACATTACGTGTCATGCCAAGACCTCCACTAGATGTTTCCATGATATGCTAGAAGTATAGATTTTGATGCATTATTTGGCTTTTTGTTAGAGGCTACGATGATTTCTTTAAAGCTTAGAAACTATCCTAATTTACTAAAGACGATGGAAAGCATGAATCTCTTAATAATTGGCTCTTGTAATGTTAAGTTATCAACTAGAAATAAACTATGATATCTTAGACCTTAATATATGATAAAGTTTCTAGTAATTAATTCTTATTTTATTTATCGATATATTATTTGGAATCCGTCCAGATTTACACCATGAATTCTAAGGTGAAATAATTCAAAGTTAGGCTCACTTGACGCACACAATTCCTACTAGGATTGTGATAATAAAATAAAACTTTAATCACTTGTTCTATATCTTCTATGGATCTAAGAAACTAATTGGTTATTACTTTATACCATATTCTTGCTATATGATGGCTGTACTTTGGATTTTTTTTCCTTTAATATGAAGCTTCCAAATTTCCTTAGGGCATCATGATGATTATCTAAGTTGTTTGCATGCATTAAAAACTCAAATTGATGATCTTTAATGAATGTGTATCCTGTTCCAGAAATTTACAATATTAAGATCAATCTATCCAGATTTTTATATGCACTTTTATGAAACTATTTGCATTTTTCTAATGCCCTATGATGTACAAAGAAGCTTTCTATAATGTTAGTCATTAAGATATAAACCTGTCCACTTCTTTTGAGCCATGAAAAGCTATCTATATTGATGATATAAGCATAAAGAAAAATATGTTTGATGTTGTCATAGCTTAGCAACCCTAAGAATAAATTTTATCATGATGATTATAGATTTTAATAAAAAATTATTAAGGCTGTAATATGTTGTCTAGATTTTTAATATGAATCCATATGAGGTATTTCTCATAAACTTAGGGTTCCATAAGGTGTAAAGAAATGATAGGGTGTATTAAAGCATATTTCCATACTTTAACAAGTTGTTATCATATTACGGTTAGAAAATTTAATACTCCATCGAGTAGATATAAATTCTTTTAGGTTGCATTGATACTTTACTATGTGAGTTTTATACTGTATTAATTGCAAGTAATATTGTTTTGGATTAGATCCATACCATGATAATTTTATTTCATGCTATGTTAGGTTTTCATGCATCCATATTAACTTGTTCTTTATATTTTGTTGTGCTACATGTTCAAAATAAACATAAGAGGATTGAGACTTCAAGCAAAGCAAGAACTTCCACACCCAACATACAAGAGGGCGAAGTAGGAAAAAAAAGGCAATTGGGAGGTTGGAGAGTAGATGCTCTCCAAGTTCATTATATAGAATGTTGAATACAAAAGAGGAAGGCAAGAAGAGTGTAAAGGAATCAATATCGAATGTGTAAATGGAGCTTCTACAGAAGACACAATTTGCACACTTCCTTGATATTCCAGAATTGTCTATCAGCTTGACTTGGTTGCACGTGCTCATCAAGCGGCTCGATGAGCAAAGAGGTGCATTCATCATCAGCAATGGCTTAGAGCTGAAGTTTGAAAAAGATGAGCTCGCCGTAATACTTGACCTCCCTCTCACCAACCTACTGGTGGAACTTGAATAGGAGGGGGCACCCTCGAAAGGTAAAATATACAATGAAAGAGACGAAAGCTTATGCTCGTGTCTTCATGTTGGCTGTGTTAAACACGATACTCATCCTCTTGTCTACGAGTGTGATGCCACGATCTTGCACCAATATGTTGACCATGTTGACAAGTTGTGTGACTTCGATTAGGAGACGGCTGTTTATACATTTTTTATAGAGAACATTACATCCAATTGTCGAGCGATACATGATTGGGAAAACAAGACGAAGCCATCATCCAATTACTTAGATGGTTGTGCTATCATTTGTTGGTAAGTATCAAGTACAATTATATTATATTAATTTTATATTTTATAGCGAATAATTTTATAGTAGTAATAAGCTTTTTAATATCTTTTTATTATTTGATGTAGGCTTGATTTCTGGAGAGGGTTCCCTCCATCTTGACGTCCCGAGGTGGTGGAGCAGTGAAGCCCCATCTCTTCAAGTGGAAGGTGAAATGGTCGAGAAAAATCAACAAGGTCGAAGAGAAGATCAGCGAAATTATCGTCGATAAGATAATATTGTCATATGTTATTTTGTACTGGAATACTTTGATATCATACTACCTTAAAATGTAATAATACTATCTTATTGATATTTTATACTTTCATCAGATCAAATAGTATCGGCTTGCCCCCTTCGAGCAAAGAACCTCAGAAGTGAGCATTTATTGGTGCAAATGTTATTTACGTACATGTGATAGGCAGCTAATACTAAAAGGGAGGGAAGAAAGAAGAAACAAATGGATGTTGCCGGCACATCTCATGGTGTGGATTTCCAAAATCTTGCGTGGAGGGTTAAGATGCTTGAAGAAAGCAATAAGAAGAAAGATGAGGAGATCTTGTGAAGATCAAGTCATCGAAGAGAAATTGTAGAAAGTTTTACCACATTCTAAAAAGAAAGAACCATGGATTGATGTTTTATGGTTTTAACTCATCCGACTCTAGATCTGAATCATATGTATTCACATCTGACAATAAGGATGATGATGATGCCAACTCCAAGAAGAAAGTTGAAGAAGAATAAGAAGACCAATAACAACAAGAAGAACAACAAGAAGCAGGAGGAGAAGGAGGGAAAAAGAACGACGAGAAGAACAAGGGATAAGAAGAAGAGGAACAAGAAGAAGAAGAAAAGAGGAGGCAAAGAAGGGAAAGAAAAAGGAGGAAGAAGAAGAAGAGGAGGAGGAGGGGGAAAATAAGAGCAAAAGTGATGATGATCATGATCATCATGATGACCATGACCTTGGTGGAGGTCATGGGGGTAACAAGGATGCCAACACTATGGAGGATAAGAAGGATGGAGGCCCTTCTTCAATTATCATGAGGTTGAAGGGGAAGGTGGATAGAAAGTCGACATTAACTAAGATGTCAAAAGACTATCAAGTTGGTAGGAAGTACAAGAGGACACACAAGAACCCTGCAATAACCATTTCTACTCCTAGTGACAAGAATCCTATGCAAATAACATTTATAGTTACTTGATACCTTATTTAAATTACCTAGTACTATATTAGTGCTAATTGATACTTCCTTGTATTTGGTTTTTCTGATACAGCTTTGACAGTTTTTTGATACTTGTGATAGTATACTCATGCTTATTTAGAGTTACTTTATACTTTCTTTATATTATCTGGTACTTTGCTGGTGCTATATGATACTTCTCAATCTTTGATTTTTTGATAGTGGTCAGGTACTTTTTGTTATCACTCTGATGTTTATCTGATACTTCTCTATAGTAGACAGATACTTGTTTAAAATTATTGGATACTGTTTTTGTCATTTGGTACGTTTCTTTTGCTAAATGATATTTCTTTGTCTTTAGTTTTTCTAATACTGCTCTAGTAGTTTTCTGATACTTCTCTAGTAATATTTTGATATTGCTTTATAGTTAGTTGATATTTTCTTTAAGTTATCTGATATTTTTTAGTGCTAACTGATGCTTAGTTCTAGTTTTTCTAATACTGCTATGGTAGTTTTATGATATTTCTCTAGTAGTATATTGATACTGCTTTGTAGTTAGTTGATATTTTCTTAAGTTATTTGATATATTTTAAGTGCCAATTGATACTTCATTGTGTGCAGAATATTGCTGTAATAGATGCTGACATGGCTCAAATAGTAGCTATAAGCATATGGTTACAAGATCTTATATCAATGATAGGTACAAAGGCAATCATAAGTATCCCAGATGCAACCTAATAACAGAAAAAGAATGTGTAGTGATAGACTTTTTCCTATCTCATGATATTACAACATAAGTATATTTGATATTTAAATTTATTCTTTTGGCATGTAAGAGCACTTTATATTCAAGATTATTATTTTTTTCTAGTACTTGTAAGTAAATTATTATTATTTTTAAAGATCTTATATCACTATAAAAAAAAAACTATTAGCGACAGCTAATTGCTGTCGCTAATAGTCAATTTACCATCGCTAAAAATCTGACAGAAATAATCTCATCACTAATTATCATTATTAGCAATAGTAAATCCATCATCGTTAATAAAGATAATTAGTGACAAAATTTCATGGCTATAATTTTAATTTTTTTCTTAATTAAACTATTAAAAAACTATTAGTGATGATGATTTCATCACTACTGTCATTGCTAATAATTTTTAAATTTTTTTAATTAAAATTTAAAAAAATTAGTAATGACAGTTTGCATTGCTAAGATCATCGCTAATAGTTTTAAATTTTTTTAAAAAATTATAATTAAATATTTAAAACTTACTTTAATCACAGTAACAAGCAATAATATTTTCTAAAATCTATTATAAATAATATAATAATTATGTAATATAATTATAAATATAAAATTAATTATATTATATTAAAATATAAATTATATAATTTTACATACAGATACTGTATTACAAGTATCAAAATTACATACATATCAAAAAAAAAATTATGTACGATCCTTCTCATCATCCTCATTCTCCTGCTCCTGTACGTCCTCTCTAACAATTGATGGATGAGAGTCGGATGTCTCAACATCCTGTAATGAAGAAAAATAAATATTATTAATAAATTTTGATACGAAAGTATATATATCGATATGAAGATGTATATTTGATATACTACTTCTATTCTTGAACAGATTATTCTTACATATTTCATTCGATGATACAGAGCTATAGACATCCCTAACCGATTGTTTAAATAGTTAGATTGAATTTTTACCTCCTATATCTCCTTTTCGGACTCAAATCTAAATATGTGAAGCTTCTAAATATAAAAATTTAAAATAAATAAAAAAATTATTAATAGACTTATTTGCTATGACGGCTATGACAATGAGCCTAGCTGATCATACATATGCGGGTTCTAAAGAATCTCAACGATCGTATCATGAATGACATCTCGAAAACTCTGAGATCGCTGGTTTCAAAGTTTGTGCATGACCTCCTCCACATATGCGTTAGTCCACATCTGGGTCGTCGAACCCTGAGAGGAGGATGTCGACGAAGATCCTCGAGTTGGAGGAGGATCGAAGCTGTGGCCATATCCTATGACCTAGCTCCTACTTATCCTTCCGGTGGCCTTGAGCCATCTCTCGAGGTCAAAGAGGGGCTGAGAGGATAGATCCTCGCCATGGTATGAGATACTCCATATAATCCACCTATACAGTTTAGAAATTTATCATTCCATATATATCAGTATATATAAAAATTTAATAAATAAGATTTTATGTTGTTATCACGATCTGTCGAGAATGAGAATCTAAGTAATCACCAGTCCTTCTAGACTGATGTGTGGTCTCTCGAATCTGCAGCTGCCCTAATGCACGATCCAACTGTCGTATCTATAATAAATAAATAATAAAATTAAATTAATTAAAATATACATATGATTAATTCAATATAAAATTAATTTAAAGATAAATTTTTATCAATCTGTCGGTCACAATATGTGTGCCAACAGAGCCGTCAATATACTTGATCAGATGCTACTGAGTGGATCGCTTCTATCGTGCCCTCTGTCGCCTATCATAGTACTCCTCAGTACTTCATTGGTCACAGAAGGCCTTTCATATATCCGTCTGTATCTAGTGATCTGTATAAGACTTTCAGTTCAATGATGACTCAAATTGGAGTACTCTATGATGGACTGCTGAAAGCTGTACAGTTCATCTAGAAACCTCTATGTGGCCACCTTCTCGAAGTCCGACGGTCAGCCTCTTCATCCTAAGGAATCTCGAATTGATAGTACCCCTGCAAGTAGAAGCAACCGTGTATTAATAAATAAAATACAAACCTACCGTAAATTTAAAAATTAAACATCTTTGACTTATCAGGAGCATCTTTCAGACTGCATCACGAGCCCTCGATGGCCAACTGGAGAACTCATTCATCAGCCCTGGCATCAATCATCGGATGATGTCGGTAACCACATAAGGCACCCTAAGCTCTGTAAATATACTATAAAATTTATTTTGAACAATAAATATTAGACTCTAAAATGACTAAAATTTAAATATATTCAGTGAAGATATATAGTACTTACGTGCGACTCTGAACGTGAATGAGCTCTCTATCTATTAGAAAATGTGTCCTCAAGTCAATTATTTGGATGATTGTATTTTTTGTAATTATATATGAATTATGAATGAATAAAATTTTTTTGATATTTTTTATTACAAAGTGTACATCTTTCTTATTAAAATTCTTGTGTCATGATGAAGTTCTTAAAACTATATGACAATCGATAAAGGAGAATTTATCGAATAGTGCTTAAACATATTCATGATCAAATGATACGTCATTAAAGAATGATAACGTTCATCGAGTATAGATCGTTGTGTGCCATATAGGTTGATGGTCCTCTTGATCAAAGAGTTTGGAGATATTGATATGGCATATAGGTGAGATATAAGATTATATCGTCACTGAACAAGTAACTCACCTGCGAAGCACTCTACTGTCAAGAGCAGCTCACCAAGTGTATGGATATAAGTGTCCTTCAGACCTGAGATCATCATAGTGACTTGCAAGCAATTCATTGTGCTTTGATGTCGGACTACCTGTATTTCTAATGTAGTGACAAAAGGCTATTGAATACAGTCAAGTACTTACGAAGTCTGTGTGTGGATCAAGATGGGATTGACCTCTCTGAATTATAGGAGTTAATGCATCATTATATTTTAATTTAGTAAAATCTGAGTCTGAGTAATCCATGTGATGGATATAAAAGATTAAAATATAATGTGGATGACTCATCCAAGATTGACAGTTAAACCCTAAGTCATCCTCAAACATTCAAGATCAAAGAAAGAATTATGTGGTAACCATATACATAGGTTCTTGAATATTGCCTTGCACATATCCGACCTATCCGAACGTCGAAAATCATTGCTAGATGGTAACTTCGATTAGTACAGAAAATGATTTCTATGCTATCAGCTTAGTGTTCGAACATATGGAGTCGCGCACAAAGTCAGAGAACGTAAGAAAAAATTGATCTAAGTCTATAAGTTCAATTTAGAAGTACGTGACTTGGTTGAATGAATAGATTAATTTGATTAAGAATTAAGTTAAGGATCATACGGGATTAAACAAGTTGACTATGTCTAGCTAGCACTGGACATGAAGTTCAAGTTTAATCCGAAGATGATAAAAATTTGATCAATGATCCAAAAATTTATGAGAGAGACAATTTATGTCCTGATTAATTTCAGATTGGATCTGATTTAATTAAAAATTAATTAAGTTAAAAATTTAAGTTAGACTTATACCAGAATCTTAATTAAATTAGGATTGACAGGCTCTTCAAATCTGATTCGAATCGAATTCGAATCGGATCCAAAATAAGTCAAATCTGAAGCAAATTGGTTTAGAACCAAAGAGTCCCAAATAGTGGAACTCCCTCTCTCTCATATTGGTCGACCATAGAAGAGGAGGAGGCTGAAGATTCCACCTTTATGAAGCACGTACGTGAAGGGTATTGCATGAGGTATCTTGGGTGCTCTCCTTTCTTTGCAGGACTCCTCTTTGGATTAGGTTAAGACACCTAACCAACTTAGGACATTGATCTAATATGGGACACCTTAACTATTTAAAGAAAAGCCCTCTAACCATCGATGAATAAGTGATTTTGTGCGATAAAATAATAGCATTACACTGTGTAAGAAAGAAAAGGGCGGACAATATATTTTTTGGTGCATGGAGTTTTCTTGGCGCTCATCTTCTTGGCATGGAGAACTTCAACTGGGGCATCCCTTTGTTGTGGGATTAGATCTCATCCTTTCCCTCTATCCCTTCTGAAGGTTTGGCAAAAAGAAGATCATCCTTTTTTCCAATGGAGCTTGATGTGCATGCAAAGCAGAGGACATGTGCTTTCAGACTTTGCAAGGCATCGGATTCAAGCAATCTCTGGGGATTTGATCCCTATTTCACTATGAACTAAGTAATCTATAATTGTAATACATACTTTTGTATAGAAAAATTTTCAAAACACACCCTGACGATCCGATTAGATTGGATATTTTCTCTTCAACTGGTATCAAAGCAGAATTAATACATGCTATACATAGTTAATTTTTTCTGATATTTTTATATGAGATATATGATCAAATTTTTATATAGGACATTACAACTAATTTACCTATTAATTAAAAATTTTTTGAACTAATTTTGATCAGATTTCAAGAATAAAATCAATAGTTGATTGAAATTAATTATAAATCTGTTATAACAGAATTTTTTTTATGCTGATTTTTATTGAAATAATAACTAAATTAAAATCTATTTTAAATCTATTCTAACAAAATTTTTATGATATTATTTTGGATTAGAAGTTAGATTTAATCAAGATCTGAATTAAATCTATTTTGATAGATTTTTAGATCTAGTTTTAAGCAAAATTTTGTACAACATAAAATTAGGTCAAACCAGAAATTTTTTTTCTACGCATTCATGTGTGTGTTTGCATTATTTTTCTATGAGATTTCAGATCTAATTAAGTATTTTATATGCTATATAAAAGTAGATCTAGATCTAAAATTTATGTAAAATTTATATAAAATTAATCTGATGCATTGATCTAATTAGATTACATAATATGCATGATATGATCATATTCAGTGCACGTTTGAATTTTTTGATTATTGCATATGTAGATGCAATTAATTTTTGAAATTAGATTTTAGATCTTAGTAGTTTAGTACTCGAATTGAGATAATCACCAGACTATCCAGTCATAAGAGAAAGCAGAGATTGAATTCCTCTCTTGTCCATTCGATGGATTCTCTTATGACGTGTAGGGGTGTCATTGTAATCATATCTCATGAAGAAGAACAATGACAAAAATTTTAAAATTATTTTAATTATAAATATATTTAGATTAGATCTAAAATAATTTATGATTAATTATAATTTTAACAATATAAATTCAGATGTAAAAATTATTTTAAAATCTGAATTGTAGTTTGCATACGATGTAATCAGTAATGATCTAAAAGTGATCATGATACATGTGATATATATATGATATTTAGATCAAATTTATATACGTTTAATTGTTAAATATAAATCTAAAAATAAGATTTTAAGATCTAAAAATTGTATGACATATGATATATGCCACACTTAAAATCTTAATAAAATAATTTTACAAACTGAAACACATGTTTCATACACTTAATTGAGAATTAATAAGAACCTCATAAATCGATGGGTCATAGGTTAGCTCGAATCAGATCTTCTAACTAGATAGATCTAGTATTAAAATAAATATGTACTAATTAAAAAAATTAATTAAATCTAATCAAAAGTTAAATTAGATTAGATCAGAATTTCTCTAGATCAACCTCAATAGTTGTAGCTTGATCAAGTTCATATTTTTGCTCATACCAAATAGACATAATTGTGGCTCAATGGTTTAATCCGAGTCCTTTGGTTGACTGAATCGAAACTAATCGATTAATTGGTGTCTAAGATAAGTTTGAAAATATTGCTGAATAATATGATCGATAATTTTTTATTGACAGTCCGTTTATCTGACTATTTCGATGGTGTCTAAGGTAAGTCGAGGCAGACCCTCCCATCGATCTCATTTACCTGACCAATATGGTAGATTATATTTTAATTAGGTCACTAAATAATTCGAGCTGACTCATGCCATTAAGATAAATCAGTATGACTGATTTAGGTGTCTCTTGACTAAGCTTATCTTTGATCCTCTTCATAATTTGGTGAAGTCAGTAGGAGAATTTATGACTTGCTAGTTGATCTCTTCTCTTATTCTTAAATCATTAAATCATTTCGACTGAGTTAGGTGCCATTGGACCAGCTTGTCTATAGTCCTCTTTATAACTTGGTGAAATCGATAGAAGGATTTAAGACTCGCTAGTCAATTACTTATCAAAATATTATAATCAAGTCTTCTAAATTATTAGGTCTATAAAATGAGCTAGTTATGGAGATAACTAGATCATAGCCTTCCATTAAAGTGGATGATAATGGATCCAATAGTCTAGGTAAGCATTGCAGACCCATAGGTCTGGTGTTTATTTAGATATTAGAATTATTATTCATTATATGATGGCTCAATTGTGTCTCTTTAATGGATGGTCAGATTGACCGACCATAGTCAGATCTGATCATTTATTGGTTAGATAGGCTAAGAATGGTCATGTTAATGGTTGGACCTAACCAGGATTTTCAGTGAAGACCCTAGCCTAATGAAATGAAACCTGAGATAAAATTAATTACTAGAAGTTATTTAGAAAAATAATTGATTAAGAATCTGACCATAGATGCACATGGGTTGGTCGGCTCTAGTCGAGCTCGTGTGCAGTCTGTGTGAATTCTAGTACCCGCTAAAAAATTAAAGTAATTTCTCAAATTGAAGATAGATGCTACCAATTCGTATAAAATAGTTCAAATCTTAGGATTAAATAATTTATATACTAATAGATCTTTTATTTTTCTTTCAGTGATGGCTAGTAGTTTATCACTCCACTCACTATTAGATAGTAACAAATTTATGAGATCCAATTTTGATAATTGATATCAAAAGTTGAGAATAGTTTTCGAGTATGAGAGGATCCTATATGTGATTATAGATCCAACACCTAAAGTACAAGCTTCCAATTTAGATGCGATGAGGAGAGACACTTATCAGAAGTGGCTCAATGACTGTATGACAGTATGTTGCATAATGAGGATTACTATGAGTGACGAATTTAGTTGTAAATTCGATGATGCTCAACCAAAAGAGATGCTTCATATGTTGAATGAGTTCTTTGGCACACTTGAGGATTTGTCCTTAACATGGCATAGATCCTCTGAGAGAGGAAGAAAATGCAAGGTGCAAAAAAATCATGGTGATCCTAAGCAGTCTAATGTAGATCGGAGTTTGGTAGAAACGAACAAGCTTAGAAAGAAAAATCAACAAAAGATTGCTGGACTAGTAATATATTATTTTTAATAATTATAAAATAATTATTTGAACCAACATAATTTTTTATGTTATGGTGTAGATAAAATATAAGTATTTCAATAAAGAAGAGAGTACGACATATGAGTTATACAATTTAGCTTGTGGTCATGATCGAAGAGTTAACCATTACGCATCCTGTATCATGGGAGGAATGAGATTTCATATAAGGAAGCTTGAGATGCAACGACGGATCCAAAATAATAGAATTGCTATGATAGGATATGAAGGAGAAGAAGAGATTAAATATTATGGTGTACTGATAGATATCATAGAATTGAAGTATAGATCCAGTAATTCTGTATTCTTGTTTCAGCGTGAATGGTGAGATATTAGTAATAAAAAGATCGGTATTCATATCGATCCACACTTTATCAATATAAACTTTGCACAAATATGATACCAGAATGAGCCATATATATTAACAACTCAAGCGAAACAAGTAATATATTTGAAAGATCTAAAGTATCAAGGTAATTGCATATCGTACAAAAAATAACACTAGATACATATATGAATACCAACCAACTAGAGATGGATGAAAATTCATATTTATATGAAAGCTTTCAAGAGGAAGAATAAATATTAGTCGAGCTTCTTATTGATGAAGAACTTGTAACAGCTTCTTTGAATAGGGCTGATCTGCCGTCCAATGAAGTTGAAGCTGATTTTGTATTTAATCTTGATGAGTCAGAGGGCAACAATTAGTTCATAAATGATGATGAGATAAAAGATGATACATTAGTCAATTATTGTGATTCGGAGGAGGACCTACACTTCGAAGAAGATACGAATATCGATGAGTAGATCTATATTCTTTGTTGAATCTTCTCTTGCAATAATGGTATGCGATATAATTCTATTCATTAGAATGTAATTTATTTTTTACTATTATTGTTCAATATTATATTTATTTATATATCAAGAATTGCAAGTATGGCACCAGGAGACAAACGACGACATTCGCGTTCGCAGCCTATCCCTGAGGCTGAGGCACCTTCACCCATTTTCACTGCCGCACCAGCAGAGTCGTCAGAGGGTCCTGCACTGGCAGGTCCTAGTGAGGCAGGTCCGAGTGAGGCGGATCCGAGTGGTATTATTATACTTTTTATATAATAAAATTTGATTTTTTTTTATTTGGATAACTATCATACTAATGATTTATTTATTATTGTTTCAGACCAGTCTCCATCGGTGGTGAGGCGAGGGCAAGATCCATCGAAGAATCTCGCACTAGAGCGTTGGAGACACGAGCACCCAGGATAGCATCTCTGTATTGAGATACCATCCGACTATACCAGGCCCATTAAGGGATGGTGCGAGCCGTGACAGATTGAGCTGGACATCATATGCCGTAGCTATGCCTCCATGATGCTTTTCGATTGGCGTCACGTTATGCGAGCTCAGAGAGAGATTTTTTACATCTAGTTACAGATAAAATAAATTATACTATGAATATTTAATTAGCACGATATTCTTCTAATATTTGTTATTGGCAGAGCATATTTGATATTATTGATTTTGAGGAGGATCGCGTGTGGTGAGCTGTGGACGCCCATTTATGCTTGTATTTTAAAAAGTATCACCATCATATTCATTAGCACTGGTACCATATGATACAGGATCATGGGATGGAGGTAGTATTGCAGCGGCCATATGACAGCATCACTATGGATGATTGGACTCTCTTATGTCGGCATTATGAGAATTCAGCATATCAAGTTACATATCCAAACTTTTTTTTTTTAGAGTTTAATGATTGAATCTTTTATTCTTAAATTTAGTTTGTTATCTACTAATTTGACTACTAACTGTATAGAGATGATGTGCTTAGAACACCATGAATCGAGCGAGACAGATCGTGTCGCATTATAAAGGTTCAAGATCGTTCACTCGTCATATAGAGCAGATGGTAAGTAATTTCTAATTAATATATTTTAACTCTCTAACTAGTTAAAATTTTTTTAATTAACTGTTCTCAAATTGCAGAGAGATGCAGAGAGTGGCAAACTTCCTGATAGGATCGATATCTACCAGCGGACCCATCAAGGACGGTCAGGAGAGTGGATGATGGAAAGTCAGGAGCTTTTTATAAATTTTTTTAATTATTTTTTTCATTTGTAGTTTAATTTTCAGTATAAAATTAAAATAGCTATAACTTTAATTTTCAAGATCGTATGATAGACATCAGATCTCAGCCTATCCCTGAGAGCTCGATCGTATCCACAAATGACGAGATCTATGATCAGGTGCTTGGTATGAGACCCTGTTATGTTAGGGATCGAGAGCATGGGATCAGTGCTCCCTCATCTTCACGCTCATCTAGGACTGACATCCATGCTGCCTGTGATGCTCGACTGGCAGAGATGCAGAGACAGGCTATTGAGGATCGACAGCGGGCTGAGCAGCGAGCTGATGAGTTGGCCGCACGCATCGACTATTAGAAAATATGTCCTAAAGCCAATCGTTTGATGATTATGCTAATTATAAATATATATGAATTAATCAATAATAAAAGTTATTTGACCTTTTTCATTACAAGATTATATCTTCTAACGAACTCCTATATTGTGATGAAGTCCTTAGGACTATTTTGATCGATAAAGGAGGATTTATCGCGTAGTCCTTAAATTGGTTCGTGATCAAACGATACGCTATTACTAGAACGATAGCGATACCAAGTGTAGGTCATTGTGTGCCATATGCATTGGTTGTCCTCGTAATCAAATGGTGTGAGAATATTGGTATGACATACAGATGAAATGTAGGAGTACATCATCACGGAACGTGGCCAACTGCAGAGCACTCTGCTGTCCAGGATAACTTACGAAGGGTATGGGTATAAGTGTCCCTCTGATCTGAGATCATCATAAAGACTTACAAGCAACTCACTGTACTTTAATATCGGACTAACTATGTTTCTAATTCAGTGATGGAAGGTTTCTAGGTATAGTCAAGTATTTGTCAAATCAGTGCGTGAGTCAAGATAGGATTGACCCTTCCAAATTAGTAGGAGTTAATGTATCAATATATTTCAATTTAGCAAAACTTGGACCCAGATAATCTATGTGATAGATTTGAAAAAGATTGAAATAAAATGTGGATGACTTATCTAGGATTGATAGTTAAATCTTAGGTCATTCTTGAGCATTAGGGTCAAAGGGATGAATTATACGATAACCATACGTCAATAGGTTCTTGAATGTTGCTTCGCCTTCATTCGACCTATCCAGACGTCGGGATTCATCTTTTTGGTTTAGAAAGTTATTTCTGTGCTATCAGCTTAGGTCCAAACTTATGAGGTCACATTCAAAAAAAATTTCTGACTGATCATGTGGCTGATCAACGTTTGAGAATCGTTCAAAGGTACAATCGTCAATTCGATTGATGGTTAACCTTATGCAAAAATTATAATAAATTAATTCATTAAGTGTTAGTAAATTAATTAAAATTAATCAGTAATTAGATTACTGATTAACTTAATTTGATTTAACAAAGAAGATTAAATAAAATCTAATTAAATTAGATTTAATTAGATTTTATCCAATTAGGTTATGAGATGATCTAATCGTTAAAAGAGAATTATTCCTGATTTGATAAGAAATTTGATTCAATCAATTTTTAATTTAATTAAAATTTGATTAAAATTTATAAATCTAATTAGATTAGATTTTATATATTTTATTTGGACTAAACTAGATGTGATTTGGTTTGGATTCAAATAAAAAAATTAAGAGTCTTTATTGGAATAGGACTCTTCTCTCTTGCGCCAACCCATGTTGCACGCCATCTATCTCCACGCATAAATAGTTTTTGTGTGAGATTTTTTTATGCCAAAGAGTTCTTTTCTTTTTCTATCTCATATCCAAATCTGATTTAGTTTTGATAAAAAAAAAATTTAAAATTAAATTTTAAAATATTCTTTATCAAAAGAATCTGTTCTTATCCAAATCAACCTCTCCATCCCAACTTATTTTTTTCTCCTTATATGTGCTACATTTTGAAGATATTTTTTATGAGAAGTTAGATGGAGAATTAATTTACTATAAAAAAATATGAAAAGAGGCATCTCATATTTTTTTGGTATATTTTGGGATGTGAAATTATGAAGGGAGGCGACATCTTGTAAGAGTCCATGATCTCTAGGACTCTTCACCCTTATTTCTTACACGCCTATAAAAAGAGATTTTTATTTTTGTTTTTCTACATGTAAGAAAGAAGGAAGAGAGGTCTTCACATGAAGGAAAGTTTGGGTTTGATTCATGGTGTGAAAAGAGGAGGAAAGTTCTCTCTCTTGGGGTTAGCGCAAAAGCTGAATTCTAGATTTTGATCCTCAGGATTTGGGAAGAGAGAAAAATATGAGAAAAAAATTGTTTCTTCTTCTTTCTTCTTTCACATCCTCATATCCTTCAGAAGTTCATCTTCAACCTCTAAAAATATTTTAAAAATTTTTAAAAAAAAATTCAGATCAGCCAAGAAGAAGGTCTTTGCGCGAGCTAGCACTCTCGAGAAGATCGATCAGATTGGGGCTTCGAGTAGATTTTTCATAGAGATCGGACGTATGTGTGGCTGTAAACAACCAGCAAAGACCCTCTCTACTATGTCTCTCAGCAGCGGTGATCATCGATTTATGCTCAGATATCGAGTTTTGAACTCAGATTAGAAGTAGATGTAATATACTGCTCAGATGCATGAATGTTGATTTTATCTTCAGATTATTTTAGATTTTATATGCAATATATCATGTCATAGATCCTAGAGTAGGTTGATTTGATGATTAGATCATATGCATGTTAGATTAATTTGATTAATCTAATTATCTTTCGCTATAATTTATTCAAAAAATTTCAAAATACATGCATAAAATCACCTACGTATTCCAACAGTGATATCAGAGCCTAAATTCGTTATGACATATTATATGTATATATTAAATCTAAATTTTAATTTTATTTAGATTTAATATATAATATTTTGATCTAAATTTAATTAATTATTGATCGCACGAACTGACATAAGGTTATCATGCTATAGAGTTTACCCCTTACAGTGAAAAGATTGTCCTAGTTTGTGCTGATCGTTGATAAAATCTGATTTTAGGTGTTGCATGTGATGTTTATGACCTGATTTAGATGTGATCTAAAGTTATAATCAGATTTGAATAATTTAGATTAGATCTAAATTTATACATATATGATATGTGATTAGATTAAATAATCTGATTAGCAAATACTTTGATTGAGTTGATCACCAGGTAATCTAGTCATAGGAGCAAGAAGGGTTTAAAGGCCTTCTCTTTCTATTCGATGGGATACTCTTATGGCATGTAGACGTGCCATGTGATTAGATCCCATGAAGAAGAATGCGAAAGAAAGAACTTATTTTTTTACAAAATCTTAGATCTTGAAATCTTAGGTTTATTGTATGTGATACAAAGTTGTATGAAAAATAAAGTATCTAATCTATATGATTAAAATTTTTTCAATCATTAAAAAATAAGATCTCAAATCATAAAAATTTTAGATATGATCTAAAATATTACGATTGATTTTATTTTAGTATTATGTAAGAATTTTCAGATCTGAAATTTTTTAAATCATACTCACATAATTACTGAGCTGATCCAATTTTGAACTGAGTTGATTTAGTCCCCTTATGTAGCCTACTCAATATTGATTGAGTCGATCCAATTTCAGAACAGATAATCTTTGCATATAATTTGTTGTAAATTATTTACAAAATGAAAAGGTTAAAATTATTTCAAACCGTAACCTAAATCCATGTTGATGCTGAACTTAATTGAGAATTAAGTAAAGGATCGATTAGATCTAGAATTATGATTTAAAATCTAATGACATTGCATAAAACATGGGGGCATGGGTTAGTTTAAATCAGGTCCTCTTAATTAGATTAGACCTAAGGTTAGAATCAAAGAGTTAATGGACTAATTAAAAAATTGATTAAATCTAATCAAATATTGAATTAGATTAAATCTGAATTTCTCTAGAACTAATATAATAGTTGTAGATGGTCAAGTCCATATCTTTGATTAGACCAAATGGACTTTGATTATGGCTCAGTGGTTGAACCCGAATCATTAGATCGATCAAATCGAAACTAATTAATCAATTGGTGTCTAAGATAAGTTCGACATTCTGATCGTTGATTTTTAATTGAGAGCGGCTTATCTGACCATTTTGATGGTGTCTAAGGCAAGCTTAGTAGATCCTCCCATCGATCTCACTTATCTGATCAATTTGATGAATTATGTCTTGATTAGACCGCTAAGTGATTCAAGTTGACCCATGCCATTAAGGTTGATCAGTGTGACTGATCTAGGAGCCAGTTCAACCAGCATAACCTTAATCCAATTCAATGACTTGATGAAGTCAGTAGAAGAATTGTGGTTTACTGATTGATCTCTTCTCTTCTCTTGACTCATAAATTAAATCTTCTAAATTATTATGTCCCTAAAATGAGCTAATTATGAGAATAACTAGATCATAGCCTCCCATTAAGTTGAGTGATAATGGGTCCATTAGTATGATGATCATTGGAGGCCTAAAAGCATGATGTTCATCTGCTATTGAAATTATCATTCATAATATGATGACTTAGTCGAGTCTCTCTGTCAAGTGGTCAGGTTAGCCGACCAAAATCGGACCTGATTATTTGATAGTTGGATTCGTAAGGATGATCATATTAATGATTGGACCTAACTAGGACTTGCAGAGAAGATCAAAGTTAACTGAAAAGTTATCTGGGCTAAATCAATTACTAAAAATTATTTAGTGAAATAATTGGTTAAGAACCTATCCATAGATGTACATGGATGAGCCGGCCAAAGTCGGGCTCGTATGCAGTCTGTGTGGATCTAGTACCCACTAAAAAATTAGAGTAATTTTTGAGATTAGAGGTAGAGGCTATCAATTCGACCAAAATAGTGAGAGAATCTTTAGACTAAAGTTCAAGTCTTTAGGCTTAACCAATTCATTAATATAGAGGTCTTGTATTTTTCTTTCAATTATGGTTAGATATTCGTTGCTCCATTCACTATTTGACAGTGACTTATTTATAGGATCCAACTTCGATAGATAGTATCAGAAGTCGCAAATAATTCTAAAGCACGAATGAATCTTAAATATGATTATGGATCCAGCACCTGATATTCTCACATCCAACACACATAATGTGATCAAAGGTATTTATCAGAAGTGGCCAAATGATCATATCATCCGGTGGTATTTTTTGAGAGTAGTAAAGAACACGAATTTAGTTGTAAATTCGATGATCTCAATGACAAAAAACTTTTAAATATTGAAGAAGTTCTTTTGCACCTCTGAAGATGTATCTTCGGTGGGTAATAATCTTTGAGAAAGAAAAAAAAAAGAATGTGCAAAAGAGTCGTGCTTGGCTAATGAGTCTGAACTGATAAAAAAGTCTAAAATTAACCTAGTCTGATAGAGTCTGTTGACCCGAATAGGCTAAAGAAGAAAATCAACAAAGGGTTGTTGGACAAGATACTTATATGATAACACATTGTGATTTCTCTATCATGAAACTACTACCTGGGTATTGGATATCGAAAATCTATGTAAGTTGTTGCAATGACTTCAGATTAGTAGAAAGATTAAAAATCGTAAGAGATTTCTGAATATTGAAAATGGAAGTTATGTTTCAATCCTGATTTTAGAAATTTTCGAGTCTATTTTTAATTCTAACAATATCATTTTAGTGATTGTCGCTATTATCTAATGATTTTTGTGATATCATTATGAATGATATTAAAATCATGTGGACAACTAAGAAATAATATTTACACAGCTTGTTAGTGTACTGTACACAACAATCAAACAAACATCTTAAAATAGATAATGTCACGCATGTCTATCTTTGGCGATTTAGGCTCGATCATATAAACAAAAATAGGATCAACAGGAGATAATTCTCGAAGTCAATGATTGTGAATCATGATCAATCTGTCAATCCTATCTCCTTAGTAAGATGACCAACTCATCTTTTATTGGAAAAGATGAACAAGCAAATGATATTCTGAGTCCGATACAGACTGATGTATTGGATCTACAAATATATTTGTCATAAATTTTGAACTATTTAAAATATTCAAATGATTCCATAAGAAGGTAAAGAAATAAACTGAAAAGAGCATTGAAACCCTTTGGTCAGAACAAAGAGGAGAATGCTCTTCCGGTGAGTTTTTGACATATCTAAAAAGAATAAGATTCTCTCTTATTAAAATCGACTTTGTTAGACATAGTTTGATCTATGATGGAGTTTGCAAGTCTGCCAGTCTTCTTTTAGGATTATACTCTTAAGACTCTTATCATGTTTTGAGTTGGATTTAAATTAATCAGTCGCAATGACTCCATATGAGATATGGACTAGGCATAAGCCGATACTTTCTTACCTTAGGGTTTGAGAGTGTTCAGTTTATGTCGAATATTTACAGATCGATTAGCTTGGATCCCGATCCTATATGTATTATTTTGTAGGATAACCTCAAAGAATCTAAGTAATATAACTTCTACCATACTAAAGAACAAAAGTTGTTCGGTATTTCTTTTAGAAAAGAAGTACTTTAGTGAGGTACTGATACTTTTAATATAGAACTTATGAAGTTTGACAGGTAGAAGAACCGACACAATCTGGTGAATCCATAGAATAGATTTGATTAGATCAAACCTAGAATTTATTGTAGAGGCATCATTAAGGAGATCTGATAGAGTACCACAATCATCGAATAGATACTTCGATATTTAAGATCGGGACGTGATTCTTTTGAACTTGATGAGAACAACAAGATCTGATCGCCTACATGGATGCCATACAGAGGTCCAACTCTGATTAGTGGCTTGAAGCCATAAAGTCCAAATTGAGTCCATGAACATCAACGATGTGTGGGCACCCGTTGATCCACTTGAAGGGAAAAACTCATAGGATGTAAGTGGATCTTCAATAGGATCAGAGAGTGCAGACGAGAAGATGGAGACCTATAAAGTTCGTCTAGTTGCCTAAAGATATTATCAATAATATGGTATTGAACATAATGAGATATTTTTTTCTGTAGTAATGCTAAATATTTCAGAGTTGGAACATTATTTTGATAAGTGATCAAAATGCATGGCTTCGTTAAGAATGAAAAAAATTCTGCAAATACAAATGGTTAATAGTTCTATAAGTGTATTTCTTATTTTGTATGTAAATAAAATTTTCTTAATCAGAAATGATATTTTTACATTATAGAAAATAAAAATTTTACTGTTATTATTATTCTCATAAAAGATTTTAGAAAAAGCATCCCTCATCCTAGGGATGAAGATCGATAGAGATAGATCTAAGAGACTACTTGAGTTTTTTCAGTCCAACATACATAGAGTATTCTATCATGTATACCATGTATGAGATCGGATATGGTATACTCATTAGGGTAGCGAGTGGATACTTTAAGATTCGGATGAGAATCACTGAAAGGTTATCCTTAAGTATTTAAGAAATACTAAAGATTGGTGATTCGGTTATGGAGAATTTGACTTAAACTTATGAAATTTGATTCTAATTTTTAGTTAGATATAATAATAGCAAGAACGTGTTGAATACATCCTTATCCTAAATAATGGAGCAATTTACTGGAAAGGTTTCAAGCATAGCAATATAGCCAAATTCAAATTGCGAGGCAGAATGCATTGCAGCATTCGATGCTTGCAAGGATGCTATGTGATTGTACAGGTTCACTGGCAAGATAGGAGTGACATCCTCCAATAATGATCCTGCTATATTGTACAGCACCAAAGCCATAGCTATGTCTAGGAGCTGAAGTCCCATTAGCTTACTAGGCATTTTACATCGGTACCACCTTATTCAAAAAATTTATTAAGGTGACATCAATCTTTAGAAGATCGATGGAAAGGAGAACTTGACCAACCCATTTATTAAAACCTCAGTATCTAAGAGTTCTGATATGATAAATTGAAGATGGATATATGATACTATACTGATTGGCTTTAGTCCAAGTAGGAGTTGTTGGGAAATGTGTCCTAAAGCCAATCGTTTGACGATTGTGCTAATTATAAATGTATATGAATTGATCAATAATAAAAGTTATTTGATTTTTATCATCACAAGATTATATTTTCTAATAAACTCATATGTTGTAATGAAGTCTTTAGGACTACTTTGATCGATAAAAGAGAATTTATCATGTACTCCTTAAATTGGTTCGCGACCAAACGATACGTTATTACTAGGATGATAGTGATATCAAGTATAGGTCATTGTGTGCCATATGCTTTGATTGTCCTTGTAATCAAATGATGTGGAGATACTGGTATGATATACAGATGAGATGTAGGAGTACATCATCACTGAACGTGACCAATTATGGAGTACTCTGCTGTCAAAGGTAGCTCGCGAAGGGTATGGATATAAGTGTATCTTTGATCTGAGATCACCACGATGACTTGCAAGCAACTCACTGTACTTTGATGTCGGATTAATTGAGTTTTCAATTTAGTGACGAAAGATTTTTGGATGCAGTCAAGTACTTATCAAGTCAATGCATGAGTCAAGATGAGATTGACCTCTCTAAATTAGAAAAGTTAATGTATCAATATATTTTAATTTAGCAAAATCTGAGCTCGGATAATCCATGTGATGGATTTGAAAAAGATTAAAATATAATGTGGATGACTTATCTAGGATTGACAGTTAAATCCGAGGTCATCCTCGAGTATTAGGATCAAAGAGATGAATTATACGATAACCATATATCAATAGATTCTTGAATGTTGCTTCACCTTCATTCGATCTATCCGAATGTTGGATCACCATTACTAAATGGTTATATCGATTGATTCAAGAAGTTATTTCTATGCCACCGACTTAGGTTCGAATCTATTGGGTAACATTCAAAAAAAGTTTTTGACTGATTATGTGGCTAATCAATGATTGAGAATCATTCAAGGACTCAATCATTAATTCGATTGATGGTTAACCTTATACAAAATTGTAATAAATTAATTCATCAAGTATTAGTGAATTAATAAAAGATTAATTAGTAATTAGATTGCTGATTAGCTCAATTTGATTGGACAAAAAAGATTAAATAAAGTCTAATTGAATTGGACTCAATTAAGTTTGATCCGATTAGATTATGAGATGACTAATCGCTAAGGAAGATTATCCCTGATTTGATCAAGATTTTAGTTCAATCAATTTTAATTTGATTGAGATTTAATTAAAAATTTATGAACCTAATTAAATTAGATTTTATATATTTTATTTGACTAAATCAGATGTGATTTGGTTTGGATTCAAATAAAGAAATTAAAAGTCCTTATTGGAATAGGACTCTTCTCCTTTATGCCAATCCACTTTGCATGCCATCTATCTCCACCACAAATAATTTTTGTGTGAGATTTTTTTATACTAAAGAGTTCTTTTCTTTCTCTATTTAATATCCAAATTTAATTTAATTTTGATAAAAAAAAGGTTTTAAAATTAAATTTTAAAATATTTCTTATCAAGAGAATCTATTCTTATCCAAATCAACCTCTCCATGCCAACTTATTTTTTCTCCTTATATGTGTAACATTTTGAGAAAATTTTTTATGAAAAATTAGTTAGAGAACTGATTTACTATGAAAAAATATGGAAAGAGGTGTCCCATATTTTTTTGGTATATTTGGGACATGGAATTGTGAAGAGAGGCGATATCTTGTAAGAGTCCATGATCTTTAGGACTCTACACCCTTATTTCTTACACGCCTATAAAAATGGGTTTTTATTTTTGTTTTTATGCATGTAAGAGAGAAGGAAGAGAGGTCTTCACATGAAGGGAAGCTTGGATTTGGTTCATGGTGTGAAAAGAGGAGGAGAGTCCTCTCTCTTGGGGTTAGCATAAAAGCTGAATTCTAGGTTTTGGTCCTCGGGTTTGGGAAGAGAAAAAAATATGAAGAAAAATTATTTCTTCTTCTTTCTTCTTTCATATCCTCATATCCTTCAGAAGTTTATCTTCAGCCGCTGAAAAGATTTTAGAGATTTGAAAAAAAGATTCAGATCAGTCAAGAAGAAGGTCTTCGCACGAGCTAGCACTCTCGAGAAAATCGATTAGATTGGGGCTTTGAGTGAATTTTTTGTAGAGATCGAATGCATGTGCAGCTGCGAGCAACCAGTGAGGATCCTCTCTACTATATCTTTCAGCAGTGATGATCGTCAACCCACACTCAAGTATCGAGTTCTGAACTCATATTAGAAGTAGATGTGATCTCCTACTCACATGCATGTATGCTGATTTTATCTTCGAATTATTTTAGATTTTATATGCAACATATCATACCATAAATCCTAGAGTAGATTGATTTGATGACTAGATCATATGCATATTAGATTAATTTAATTAATCTAATTATTTCTTATTGTAATTTATTCGAAAAGTTTCAAAATACATACATAAAATCGCTTACATATTCCAACATCGACGAGTACAAGCAACTCCAGACCCAGATGATGAAGCAGATGGCACAGATGGAGCAGATAATGCAGCTGATGAGGCAATAGTAGGTCGGTCTGAGCTCTTTCGAATGCTCTCCTTCTCCAGTCCGTTCTCCTTCTACAGATACCGACATTTGATGGCCTGTATATGTTACATTTTATTTTTATTTCAGATCTCTTATAATTTTAATTTAATATAATAAAATAATAAAATTTATTTATAAATTTATTATATAAATTTTTTATTTTTATTTTATATATTATAAATAAAAATATTATAAATATAAATTAAAAATATATATTCATAAATTATTTCAAAAAAAATTATGTGTAAATTTTTAGCGATGAAATTATTTTTGATGAAATTTTGATCATCAAAAAATCTATTAAAGACAAAAGTAATTGGTCATAAATAATTTTTTAATAAATTTTAAAATATTAAAATTTTATATTAAATTATTTATGATAAAAATAGTTTCATCACAAATAATTACTTGCGATAAAAATTTTCATTGATAATTATCATATTTGAGATGAAACTTTTATATTGCTAATATTTTTTTTATAAATTTGAATTTTATAAAAATTTTTAATTAAATTAATAGCGATAAAAATATTTTATCGTAAATAATTTTTTAAATTATTTTTTTAGTGACGTAATAATTTGTTGTAAATTACTTTTTTTATGATGAAAATTTTTCATCGTGAATAGTTTTTGAAAAAAAAACTTTTTTTAATAATAAAATTTTTTATCGATAATATCTATTAGTGGCGATGAAATTTTTTTTTCATCGTAAAAAATTATCAATGACGTCATTATTTGTGATGAAATATCAGTGACGATAATTTCATCGCTAATAACTATTACCAACGAAAATCTAGTATTAGCGTTGAATTTTTTACGTCGCTAATATCCTGCTCTGTTGTACTGCTTATAATTTCTTTGTCTGTGATACTGCTATCTGGGTATTGGATACTGAAAGTCCAATTCATATCTGTAATTCATTGCAGAGACTTCAGATTAGTAGAGAATTTGATAATAATGAACGATTTCTGAATATTAGAGATGGAAGAGCTCTTCTAATTTTAGCTATAAAAAAAATTCAGCTTGCTCTAAATTCAAACACCATTGTTTTAGATGACTATCATTATTGTCCATCTTTCCTTATGAATATTATTTTCATAGACCTTTTGAGCAAATATGATTATAATTTTTTTATAAAAAAAATTACTATGATATTATTATGAATAGTATCATAATTATGCGTGGACATTGAAACATGGCATTTACATATTATCACAACCTATTAGTATAATGTACACATCGAACAAACATCCTAAAATAGATAATGTGACGGATGCCTACCTTTGGTATTATAGGCTCAATTATATAAATAAGAATAGGATAAATAGGTTAATTAAAAAGAAAATCCTCGATATCAATTATTGTGAATCATTGTCAACTTGTGAGTCCTGTCTTCTTGGGAAGATGACCAAGTCAACCTTCACTGAAAAGGATGAACGGACCGGTGATGTTCTAGGTCAAGTACATAGTGATGTATATGGACCTATGAATATAGATACTAGAGGAGGATATTACTACTTCATTACATTTATTAACGATCTATCGAGGTATAGGTACATCTACCTTATGATGCATAAGTCTGAATTATTTGAAAAATTTAAATAATTTCGTAATGAGATAGAAAAATAAACTGAGAAGATTATTAAAATTTTTCGATCCGACCGAAGATGTAAATACCTTTTCAATGAGTTTTTAACATATTTAGGAGAGAATGAGGTTCTCTCATAATGGACCCGTTCGGGAACACTACAGTATAATGGGGTGTTAGAAAGAAGGAATCAAATTCTGTTAGACATGGTTCGATCCATGATGGAGTTTGCGAGTCTGTCAATTTCTTTTTGAGGTTATGCTCTTTAGACTGCGTGCTATATTCTGAACAACATTTCGAGCAAATCAGTCACAAAAATACCATATGAGATATAGACTGAACGTAGGCTGACACTCTCTCCCCTTAGGGTTTGGGGTTGTCCAGCTTATGTCAAATATTTACAGATCGACAAGCTCAGACCTAAGTCCGATAAGTATTATTTTATAGGATACCCTAAGAAAACTGAAGGATATTATTTCTATCTTACTGAAGAATAAAATTTGTTCATCAATAATAAGGCAGTCTTTTTAGAAAAGAATTTCTTAGTGAAGGAACTGATGCCTTTAAAGTTGAACTTGATGAAGTTCGATCAGTAGAAGAACCGACATAAATAAGTAAAAATATAGAACCAGATTTGATAAGATCAAATCTAGAGCCCATTGTTGAGCCACTTTTAAGGAGATTCGATAGAGTACTGCATCGATCATACAGATACTATGATTTTTTGTTTCGAGATAGTGATCTTGTTGGACTCAATGAGAACGACAAGGATCTGATTACCTACATGGATGCCATGCAAAGGTTCGACTCTTAGAAATAGCTTGAGATCATAAAATCTGAGATGGAGTCTATGAAATTAATAGTGTATGGATACTTGTTGATCCACCCGAAGAGATTAAACCTATAGGGTGTAAATGGATATTTAATAGGAAAAGAGATGCAAACAGAAAAGTGAAAATCTATAAAGTTCGTTTGGTTACCAAGAGATATCATCAACATTATGATACTGACTATGACGAGACATTTTCTCTAATGACAATGCTCAAGTCCATCTGAATTAAACTTGCGATAGCAACATACTTTGATTGTGAGATCTAGCAAATGGATGTCAAAATCATTTTTCTTAACAGAGAGTTGGAAGAAGAGGTATATACGATATAACTTGAAGGGTTCACATTCACAGATGAATCAAAGGTGTGCAAGCTTTAAAGATCCATTTATGGATTAAAGCAGATATCTCAACATTGGAACATGTATTTTGATAAGATGATCAAAATGTATGGCTTCGATAGAAACAGAGAAGAACTATGTATTTATAAATGGACTAATGATTCTGTAGTCATCTTCTTTGTACTGTATGTAGATGACATGTTGTTAATGGAGAATGACGTTCTTGCTTTATAAAGTGTAAAGCTTTGACTGTCTTCACAGTTCTCCATGAAGGATTTGGAAGAAGCATCCTACATCTTAGGTATAAAGATCTATAGGAATAGATCTAAGAGACTGCTTAGATTGTTCAAATCTCATACATTGACACCGTGCTGAAACGATTTAGTATGGAGAATTTTAAAAAATGCTATATTCCTATAGGTCATGGAATTACTCTCTCTAAGAAGGATTGTCCGATAACTCCACAAGAGAGAGCATATGAGTAGAATCTCATATATTTTAGTAGTGGGATCTATCATGTAAGTCACAACATGTACGAGACCAAATGTGACACACTCACTAAGGATAGTGAGTAGATACCAATTTGATCTGGGTGAGAACCATTAGAATATTGTAAAAATAATCCTTAAGTATTTGAGAAATACTAAGAACCAATGGCTTATCTATGGAGATACTGACTTGAAACTTATGAAATATACTGATTCTAGCTTTCAGTCAGATCGTGATGACAGCAAGAGCATATCGAATTATGTGTTTACCATAAATGGAAGAATAATCTTTTGAAAAAATTTCAAGTAGCACACCATAGCTGACTCAACTTGAAAGGCGAAATATATTGCAGCATCTGATGCTGCGAAAGAAGCTGTTTAGTTGTGAGAGTTCATCAGCAAGCTTGGAATTGCACCCTCCTTTGATGGTCCTATTTTGCTGTACTGCAATAGCACTAAAGCCGTTGCTCAAGCGAAAGAACCGAAGTACTATCAGTATACCAAGCATATTCTGCACCACTACCACATGATCCGAAAGATCATAGATCGAGGTGAAGTCAAGCTTCAGAAGATCGATGGAAAGACAAATTTAGTTGATCCATTTACTAAAGTCCTCAAAATCAAAGAGTTCAATGAATACAAATGGAAGATGGATATTAGATAATGTACTGATTGGCTTTAGTCCAAATGGAAGTTGTTAAGAAATATATCATAAAGTCAATCATTTAGACGATTGTGCTCTTTGTAATAATATATGAATTATAAATAAATAAAAATTATTTTAATATTTTTATCACAAGATGTACATCTTTCTTATTAAAACTCTTATGTTGTGATGAAGTCCTTAGAACTATATGACCATCGATAAAAGAGATTTATCGAATAGTTTTTAAATATGTTCACAACCAAATGATACGTCATTAAAGGATGATGACGTTCATCGAGTGTAGGTCATTGTGTGTCATATAGGTTGGTTGTCCTCTTTATCTAGGAGTATGGAGACACTGGTATGGCATACAGATGAGATGTAAGAGTGCATCGTCACCGAATAAATGACTCATCTGTAGAGCGCTCTGCTATTAAGAGCAACTCGCGAAGCATATGGCTATAAATATCTCTCAGATCTGAGCTCACCATAGTGACTTGCAAGCAACTCACTATGCTTTGGTGCCAGACTACCTGTATTTCTAATGCAGTGATGGAAGGCTACTGGGTTCAGATAAATACTTGCGAAGTCTGTGTATGGATCAAGATAGGATTGATCCCTCCGAATTATAAGAGTTAATGCATCACTGTATTTTAATTTAGTAAAATTTAGATCTGGATAATCTATGTGATGGATATGAAAAGTTGAAATACAATATCGATGACTCATCCAGGTTGACAGTTAAATCCTAAGTCATCATCGAGCATTCGAGATCAAAGAGATAAATTATGCGATAATCATATGTATTAGTTCTTGAATATTGCCTTGCATATATTTGACCTATCCGAACATCGAGAACCATTGCTAGAGGGTTATTTTGATTAGTACAGAAAATGATTTCTGTGCTACCAACTTAGTATTCGAATCTATAGAGTCACGTACAAAGTCAGACAATATAGAAAAGAATTAATCTAAGTCTATGAGTTTAATTTGAAAGTACGTGACTTGATTGAATGAATAGATTAGCTTGATTAAGAATTAAGTTAAGGGTCATACGGGATTAAACAAGTTGATTATGTCTAGATAGCACTGGACATGAGGTTCAAGTTTAATCCAAAGATGATAATGATCTGATCAATGATCCATGAGATTTATGAGAGAGTCAATTTATGTCCTAATTAATTTCAGATTAGATCTGATTTAATTAAAGATTAATTAGATTAAAAATTTAAGTTAGACTTAGATCAAAATTTTAATTAAATTAGGATTGACAGGCTCTTCGAATCTGGTTCGAATCGGATTTGAATCGAATCCAAAATGAGTCAAATCTAAAGTAAATTGGTTTAGAACCAAAGAGTCCCAAATAGCTAGGACTCTCTCTCTCATATTAGTCGACCATAAAAAAAGAGGAGCACTAAATATTCTGCCCTTATGAAGTGCATACGTGATGGGTATTGCGTGAGGTATCTTGGGGACTCTCCTTTCTCTTGTAGGACCCCTCTTTGGATTACGTTAGGACACCTAACCAACTCAGGACATTGATCTAATATGGGATGCCTCACCTATTTAAAGGAAAGCCCTCTAACCATTGCTGAATAAGTGATTTTGTGTGACAAAATAATACCATAACACTATGTAAGAAAGAAGAGGGCGGACGATATATTTTTTGGTGCATGGAATTTTCTTGACGCTCATCCTCTTGGCGTGGAGAACTTCATCTGAGGCATTCCTTCTTTGTGAGATCAGATCTCATCCATTTCCTCCATCCCTTTTGAAGGTTTGGTGAAAAGAAAATCATTTCTCTTCTCTATGGAGCCTGACGTGCATACTAAGTAGAGGGCCTGTGCTTTCAAGCCTTGCGAGACATCGAATTCAAGCAATCTCTGGAGATTTGATCCCTATTCCGCTGTGATCAAGATAATCCATAATTGTTATGCAAGCTTTTGTATAGAAAAATTTTCAAAACATACCCTGACGATCCAATCAGATCGGATACTTTTCCTTCGACTCTATCCTCTAGCCAAGTCGGAGGTGCCACAAGTCACGCAGGTCTTCTACCACGCCTCTGACTCTGAGAGCTGGGTGCGGCTCTGTGTGACTGTGGGATCACTGGTGACCATATGTCGTCCGAACCTTAGGGTATCAAAACATCATAAAGAATGTTATATTAGATAGTAAAAAATAAAATAATATAAAAAAATATCTAAAATATTAGTATTTATCGTATGGTATGTGTAGCGCAGAAGCATGCGAGCTGGCAACATAAGAGCTCTCTCCTCGATTGCGACGGCTCCGACCTCGAAAAGATACGATTTATAATCTTTGAAAATAAAAATAATTATGTATGATATTGGATTAACTATATATCAGAATAAAATAACTATGTATCATATTTATTTAACTGTATATCATGAACTAACAATCTTACATAACATCTTGTCTTGGGCAGTTCCTCCAGCATATTATGCACATCTAGCTGCTTTTCATGCTTGATATTATATAGAGTCTGATCTCTCTGATGGAAGATCGACATCAGTTGGTTGGTCTAGCTTCTTGGTATCTTTCGAATATTTGGTATCCTTCAGATGGGTGGCAATACAAGACAAGTATTTAAAACGAGTCAGAGATGGTGAAGTTCATCGCAAGCGAGGAGCATTACTCATTGGCCTCTTCAAATATTTGGTACCCTTCAGATTCTTTATCTAATTCTTCCTCTTCTTCTCCTTCTTGGATAGGATTGTCCTTTAAAACAAACTCAGAATTATCTACCTCCTCATGTTGGCCATCACATAGAAAAAAATATGGAGCATCCAACTCTGCATCTATAAAAGACTGATGAACTCCAGATATTTCATCCTTTTGAAAGTATTCTAGTAAATAGGGCTCTTCTTCTTCTTCGAGTGCGTAATGAACGGTCTGAAACTTAGTTTTGCATATAGTCCATTATTTTTTTCTTCCTCTCTCCTTTGATGGGAATAGAGTATCATACACTTGAACAGCTTGTTGGACTAGCACAAAGGGATTATTGACATATACTTTTGATCCATATTTAATTTCAATAAGCTCATGCCATGGATCAACCTTCACACAATTATCAGTATCAAACCATCGATACTTAAATAAAATGATACTATTACTTTCAAGGTAGGTCAACTTGATCATTTCTTCGAAGATTCTTTATATTCAACAGAAATTATCCCGTCAACTACTCGACGGTCCATCCAAGTACAGTCCATGACATACTATCTAAGGATTCTATATATACAAATATAAGATAAAATACTTATCAAATATTTTATCATTTAAAATGACTTACATAATAAATACATCCTATCATCAACTAATAGGTATAAAAGGTTCTATCCTATTTAGAAATTGCATTAATTTTATAGATCAATTACAGTAATCAAATGATATGCAATAGAAGTTGAAAAAAAATTTGATAATATTTTTTCTTAGTTCTCTCCACACAGCTGAAGATGTGTGGGGAGAACTAAAGAAAAATACTGTCTAAAATTTTTTTCAAACCCTCAACATATCGTTTGATTACTGTAATTACCTATAGAATTAATTGTAATTCTCAAACTGTTCAAACTAGACAGTCAATTGATCAATGTATATAATTTTTCAATCCGTATAAAAATATATAAATATATGGATGCTGTAGAATATATACATTAATCAAAAGATGGGTCTATCGTTATATGCAATGAAATACTTTTAAAATTTTTAAAATACTGAGTTTCTAAGTAAAAGACATTATTGCAAACAGAGACAGTCGGGATGCGTGTCCTGTGCATGCAGACTTGGAGCATGCCAGATGACTAGACTGTACGAGCACACCCGCATAGCATCCAGGCAAATCCAATCTTGATGGTTCCAAAGTACTGAATAAGATTGCAAATAGGATTGGAAACAGACTGGGGTGGGCCAGGCCACATCCCTTCTTGAGTTCGATCCAAAAATTATTTTTAGACTTCGGACCGAGCCTAAGATCTAGAGTCCAATCGTCAAGCTGCTCCGACTGCCACCAGAGTAAATGAGTAGGCTAGAACCAGTCTGACGATGGCCCTATCTCGAACCTTTACCGTCAAAGGCATTAAGGCTACTCTCACCGAAAAGCTTTCGAAAGTAGTTTCATCTTTCGAGAATAATATTAATTTAAATAATATTATTAATATATTATTTAAATTATTAATATTATTAATTTAAATATTATTAATATTTAAATTAATAGTATTTAAATTTAAATTTATTAATTTAAAATTAATTAGATAAATATAATTTTAAATATTAAAAATTTAAAAAAATGAGAATGGATTGTAACAATGGAGCCGTCGCCATCGCCATCTCTAAAAATCACCTGGCGGCTCCGACAGTGGTGCGAGTTTGATGGTGGGTTTACGGCGGGTCCGACGCAAGTCCGACAGTGGATCGACGGTGTGGCGCTCCGATGGTTGGACATCCGAAGGGAGAAAGGGGAGGCGGCCGTGGGTTCGATCTGGCAAAGGGAGGGGTGGGGAGAGAAGGGGAGGCGGCCGCAGGTTCGGTCCGATAAGGAAAGGGGCGGAGGAGAAGGGGGAGGCGGCTGGGGGCCTGATTCAGCAAGGGAAGGGACGGGGGGAGAAGGGGGAGGTGGTGGGGGGGCCGATTCGATAAGAGGAGGGGCAATCCGGCAAAGGGGGAGGCGGCAGGTGCCCCGATCTGGTAAGAAGAGGACGATCCGACAAGGAGAGGGCTCGAGAACACACGATCCGACTAGGAGATGCCGGATTGAAGGTGGGGATGGCACCATCGAGGCTGGGGGGAGGAGGTTGGGCCTCCGACGATGCGGCGAGGGAGAAGGAAGATTGGAGGTGGGGGGAAGAGGAGAGGCAGTCGGGGATCTGGAGGGTGTTTTTAGGGCATAATATTAGCGACGGCTAGCTTTCATCGCTAAAGCCATCGTTAATAGATATTTTTAAAATTTAAATTTAAGCCGTCGCTAATAAGTATTTAAGCCATTGCTAATAATTTATCGATCTTTTAGCGATAAAAAAAATTTTCATCATAACATTCGATCGATAAAGCTTAGTATTAGCGATGGTGCATTCACCATCACCAAAAGTCATCGCTAATACTTCATTTTCTTGTAGTGTATGGAATGAGCATATCACATATGGTTTTGTATGGGTTGAAGATCTAAGCCTATGCAAATTATTTTTTTCAGAGCCAATATTTAATGATGTAAGTGAATTATATTATAGGACAATAATATTGTAAAGTTCTCCTTCTAAAGTTTGTGAATTCTATTTGCATAAATGAACAAATAATCAATTGTTGGATGCATATAATGAAAACTATATCCAATAAAAAAGGCTCCAATAGATAATGCAACATCTCCTACATGCGTACGGAGTCCACAGTATGAATTGTGTATATTTTTTATTCTCAGTGTCATATCTAAGCTTTGTATAATAATATCTACTAACATAGTTTTCTTTTCAATTGTTGGCAGCATAATGTTAAACCATTTCTGGAAATAAGGTGAATATCCAAATAAAGATGCTATAGAAAAAATCATAGGGGGGTTGACAAACATTACGCATTTATCTTTCGACCATATTTCTCCTTGCATACTTGTAATATGCCGCCACTACATAATGCTTCTGCTCCACACCTTTGTGGCACTGGCATGTTTTGGTTCTTTGATACCATGCATGAAAAATTTTTGCACTACGACTCTATAAAAAGTTCAGCAGCAAAAAGAACTGTCGAAACTATTATAAGTATAAAATCTCAATTTCATTATTCACTCTTTTACATTACTAAATAGGCACTAATGAATATAAAATGGTTTGACATAGGGGAGCTTCTTCGGACTATGGTTGAAACATTATCGAGATATTATGCTTGAAGACTACTCTGTGGAATATATATCAGATTGTCGAGATCAAGAAGACGACGTTAATTATGGGTCCATATTTGCCTTTAGATTGTCCTTCTCTAAGAGTGGTGAGGAATTCTGAGCAGTGGCATAGACTTACAATATGAACTGGTACAGAGCTCATATGGCACATTATTCTGATGGATCACAGAAGTACTTGAAGGGAAGGCATTGAGAAATACATAGCTAAGCGACATAAGGATTAATATTATTTTATTGTCGAACATTTTGGACATTTGATGTATGGGTATTATTTTGGATATGTTTAATTACTTTGGTGCTACTTTAACTCGTAGTACTATGATATGTTCTTTTGAATATATGATACTATGGCATGATTTAATTTTTGATGAACTTGAGAAAGTTATCATTTTGTTATTAGTACTATGATATGTTGTCGTTTTGATAATATAATTGATACTTCACTGTGAAAATAATATACTGCACTAGTCATGAATAATATTGCACAAGGAGAATGCCATACTCCAATGATATACTTCAAGGTTACTATAATACCGCATTAGTCTTCTAAGTTCATTTATATTAAACATCATTCGATTCGCACACAAAAGTCATGAAGAATATTTAAGATGATGTTAGATGTCATGACACATTTCAAGATTATTATATGTGATATTTTGACTCAAGCAAAATAAAGTCATATTGGGCTATGATAATCTAATACTACACTCTTATAAAATAATACTACATTGTTATAAAATAATATAATATTATTATAAAGTAACACCATACTATTATAACATAATACTAAACTATTATAAAACAATACTATACTATTATAAAATAATATTATATTATTATAAAGAAACACTACATTGATAAAGAGTAATACTCCATTATTATAAAAAAAAATACTACACTATTATAAAGTAATACTGTAATGGGAGCATATCATACTTTCGTATAAGAATATTATATCATTTTATGTTCATTTATACTAAACGCCATCCGATTTGCATACAAAAGTCATAGAGAACATTTAAGACTATAATGATATCATGACACATTTCAAGGTTACTATACATGATATTTTGACTCAACCATTATTGATATATAGCGCAACTGCCATATTCAAATGATGATCCTAACCCTCTTTGTTGCCTTGTACACTCTTGGCATTCTATCCCTCTTCCGTTTATTATGCTCATCATTATTGTAGGACAATAAAATACTGAAAAAAATATCGACTACGTTAGACAAATAAGGCAAATGAAACAATAACTAAAGTTCTTAATACAAAATGATAAATAATTCATCAAGATAGTATCAAATACCTTCATTATAGTCAAATAAGGCAATAATGCAGTGTCAAATGCCTTTATTATATTATAATAAGGCAACAACAGCTAACCATCTGAAAAATATCATCAATTACAGAGTGCAATATCATAACACAATAACACAGTATCAATATCATTCAAACAAGTACAGTTAGCCAATTGTATAGTATCCAAAAATATCACTACTATAGAGTACAGTATCATAATGCAATAACACATTATCAGGATCATTTGAAAACGTATAATTAGCCAATTGCGTAGTATCCAAAAATATCACCAACACATCATGTGGCAATAATACAGCATCAGTATCCAAAAGTATCACCATAACAAAATAACTATCAAATATGGTCAATACCCCAAAATAAGACCTCCAAAATATGATCCCAAAATAAAACAAAATATTCAAGTTCCTAAGAGATTCTCTTCGTGCATGTGCATCGATTGTGGCCGATTTGGTGATAATACGTGCACTTATTTGGATACGTGTCAACTTGAAATGAAAACCTCTTAGTCCTAGGACGGTCTGTCCACGGTATAGTCATGGATAGCATGATATTAATCACTTGCGTTAGGATGGCAGTAGATGGCATCTTAGTAGTGGGGACAGGATTGTTGATTTTCCTATATATGAGTTGGTGCATCTCGACGGTAAAGAATTCATCATAATAAGATTAGAAAGTGTCATCTTTTTCCTCAATGGATGTGCAAGCATAATTGCAAGGGATCATTTTCAATTGCCATTTCTTGCAAATGCATGTTTTGTCTAATAAATTAAGTACATGTCATTCTTCCCCATCAACACCTCATATCTTGTTCTACTCCCACATGAAGGCTTAAGGTGTGGTCCTCTCGATGGTTTTTTTGAAGCCTCTTCTGTTGTCTGGGACAAAGACGATCGTGCTATTTTACTTCTTGCTCATGCTTCTGATCATGTATTTTCATAATCTATGATCTTATGTGGTCCACCAAAAATGTGATAGGAAGGAACCTAGCAGCTCAGATCTATCAGTTAAAAAACTCTACAAGTTGTGGTCCATCACTCCCCACCTATAACCTGTGAAAAATGCATTAGCCCATTTTGGAGGTAGAATACTTAAGATCTAATCCTGGCCAATGCATCTTAGAGACTATATCATAAAATATCATTCGAACTCCGTTCGCATTATAGCATATGCGAGAGATTTGAAAACTCCATACCAATGTTTTTTGCACAATATGGATATTTGGTCAAAATCTGAAAGTGGTGCCAGCAAGCATATATTAGAAACATCTCCTATATGCTAATGGTGCGTGCCATTTCCTATTGTGCAGTACCAAGTGTATAGAATAAAATATCCAGAACACCTTAAGAATGTATCAAAAACTTATACTAAATTCACCTCCTATTTGCCAATAGTGTGTGCCATTTCCTATTGTACAATACTAAGTGCATACAACAAAATATCCAGAACACCCTAAGAACGTATCAAAAACTTATATTATAGTACTAAATTTATCTCCTATGCCAATGATGTGTGCCATTTTCTATTATGCAGTACTAAATTTGGTGTCAATTCCTCTTGTGCAGTACTAGGGGCACGCAAGGATGTAGAAAGAACATCTAATCTAGTATGAAAGGCATCTAGTGCAATATACAATAGTGAGTATTTACTTTCTAAAGTTATCCACAAGATGTCATAGGCAATAAAATGATGACATTCCAAAATCAGTCCTCGATCGCTTTAATACATCCAGATTGACAATCGAAGTAAAAAATGTATTGCTTAATCAATGAGCCATTCGGGTAGGAAAGAACACATCGTAACTTTTCACAAAACCACCACAAGCTCTCATCATTTTCTTGTTGGATGATGATGAAGATGATGGTAAAAATATCATTGTTGCATCTTTTGCGATGGCGCTCAAGAGGCATCCTTGATACTTATGTTTGATGTGGGTGCCATCCATGAAGATTATAGGCCACATCCAGCATGAAATCCCATGATGCATGCTCCAAGGCTAATAAAAATATGACAGAATCTTCTTATATCATCAAAAATCTCATAGTTTGTGATGGTTCTCGGGTTTGCTAACTTGAGGGCTCTACACTAAGGCTCAAGCTTATTATACGATAGATGATCGAGATCATGAATCTCATACATAGTCATTTTCTTCTCGTGCCATGCTTGATAGTACTTGAACAACACGTCATATTTTTCATAGATATCAGCCATAATTTTGATAGGTCAGTAGTAAGACATGAATCGTAGCTTCTTCTTGACTTTCTTAGCAACCCAAGAAGATGTAACCTTAAGATGACTCCTAATGTCGAGACCATTGTCACATGTATGCATGAGATTAACTTCCTAATGAAAAATATCCCTTCTCTTTTCAATTCAATAGCATAGATATACTAAGGACAAGGTTCATCGGGCACTTAGCTATAATCTTCATAGAATCATTTTTCTTGAGGATATAATCATGAATGTATCCAACACAATAATCTTTAATAGTTGCTCTAAAGTGTTTAGCATTGATCCTCTCCTTTGATCAACCCTCTCTGTATAATTGTTGTCTCAGCACTAGTAGCATTTCATCGAGATCATCGATATTGTCATAATCCTCATTTTCAATTGGTACCGACCTATGAGAAAATGATAGAATAACATTATGAGTACTACTTGTGTTCATTCTTAGTACTCAAATAATTTGCATCTTTTTGATCAAGAGGTTTACAAAAGATTCATGATAGATTTACAACATAGAGAGAGCCATCGCAGTATCAAAAGTATCTGATGTAGTATAAAAAAGATAAATTACAGCATCAGAAGCAAATAATGTAGTATCAAAAAAGAACATCACAGTGTAAAAGCGACTAATGCATAATTAACAGAGATAATGCAATACAATTACTTAACTAAGGAAGTATATAAATAGGCTTGCATGGTGTTAGGATCATGTAATGTAGTGCAATAAACGAGTAATCTAGTATAGAATTCTATTTCAGACGTAGTATGGAGATTGACTTTCTTAGTATCAGAAAAGATTAAATCAGTATGAAATACACACAACATAATATAATTTTGAATTCTAAATCTTATAAATAAAAGAGCTTTCTCAGTATCAAACGAATCATCTAAATATACTTCATATTTTTTATCCTAGTATATATATATATATGATAGTGAAGTATGGTGTCATATTACTGTAGTATGATGATTTATTGTGTAGGTCCATATAATGTAATATGAAACCATGATATAGAAGGGCAGGTGGGAGTACCTTGATGTGCTTATCCTGGATCCTCTCTAGCATCCTCTCTCGACTGGACCTTACTCTCTAGAACCATATCGATGACCTCCTTTTTCATTGCATAGTGGATATGATACATACTAGCCGCATTGCTATCCTCAATTAAGCTCACTTACATCCTTGTGAAGGGCGTAAGGTACTTACGATGATATGTTCGTATATTATATGGCTCCATCTGTATGAGAGGATGTTGTAGATGTTCGCGAGCTTCATTAATTTGTTCATGCCAAAGACATGACAAGTGATATTATATTCGTAAATGACAGAGAGTTCGGCATCTGCACTTGCGTTAGCGATAGAATATGAAGCCATTGGAGTTCGAGATATGGACATTGATGATCGGTCGAGGAGCTTTAGAATTTAACGTTGGAGCTTGGGATCATCGCCGTGTAGACATTGAGGACTGTGGAGAGAGTCGCAGTGGAAAGTCATCATGAAAGTGATAAGAGAAGATCTTAAGAATGGAGCTTTAGTTGAAGCTGTGGTAGAAGATGGGGATGAAAATTGAGGGAGACAGGAGCATAGCCATAGGCCAGACCTATAGAATAGAAAAGGGAGGGAGGAAGGAGCACAGTCACCTCTTTCTTTGGATGGAGGAAAGAATACAGCTGGATGGAGGGAGAGAGGGAATTACGGCATATGGGAGTTACCCATTAATAAGGGTATAAAAGTAATTTTATCCCTATGGGTAGGGACTTTTTGAGATGGAGAGTTGCTTTTCCATTAAACTAAAATAGGGAGTTTCTTTTATGTTTAAACTTAATGAGATATTTCTTGTTAAATTTTTCTTTAGAATTCTCTTATAAAAAAATAATTATAGAATTTAATGATTTCGTATTTTACGTAAACAAGAAAATTCAACCAGGGTGTTTGCATCATCCTGGAAAGTGGTATGCATAGTCCAGTTGTGGGCAAAGTTTCAATTTGCAATACTTGGATAAATTTTTCCTATATAATAACTGATACAACAAGACGTTTTTGTTCGGTAGGAAGGAGGGAGACACGTACACCCACTCTTTTCTAAAGCACGAATACTCGGAAATGCCCAGAAGGACGAAACTCAAATCACCATAATATATACATAGTTCAATTGGAAGGTTCATAAGAATTAGAAATGTTCACACAGAGGATATCGATCAAATTGTCATGTTTACGGTACGAATATACCAACTAAAATGCATTTTATATGGACAAGCCTTGAAGACAAGGATCTACAAGCATGAGAGAGAGGCAAAAGATGTTGCATTAGGTAGGAAAGAACATAGCAATTTGGAATAAGCTTTGGTGTTGCACAAGATGCAGAGACAAGTTGCAGATCATACAATACCATGAGCTCAGACTTAGGATTCACTGTTTCATGAAGCTACTTGTCTTATTTGTCAGGTGTCAAGCATGGCATACATCTATGATCCTTTCAGTATCAGCTCAAACTATCCCATCAAAAGCACAAGTTGACGAGCGATCCAGGAATAATCATCAGCATCATCAGGTTCTAGCAATGAACAACCGATCTCTCCCGGCAGCGTCAGTGGTTAACTGTCATCTTCAAGCAGAGCCCCCAGATGACCTCTGATAATCACGGGTTCTAGAAAACAAGAGCAGAGGTTGGAGAAAAGAAAAAGAAAAGAAAGAAAAGAATTTGGGTTTTAGAAAAGGGAGCCACCATCAGCAGCATATCGAATTGCCTTTATTTCTCTAGCATCCTTGCTCATTCTCCATAATTTATGAAACGGGAATCCTGCCGCACAAGCATCCATGTAAGTTTGAAGAAGATTCGGCACTTGTTCCATGTAGAGGAGAATAAACTTGTCCACAAACCGCTTGTTCGACATTGTCATGACCGGGTTCAAATCGAGATCCTTTTTTATCAGCTTCTTGGACTTGAGGGTCTGGAGGACGGAGTGCCGCGGCAGCAAGCGCTTCTCCAAGCTGTAGGCCAGCAGCGACGGCCGGAGTTTGATGTACGACTGCTGGCAGCCCGCCTGCCCCTCCAGAAACTTCATCTTCAGCCGCACATTCTGCCCCGACAGCGTGAGGATGTTGGGTTCTTCTTGATCGCCGACAGCACATCCGCCTCCGACCACCCGAACCCCTTGAAGAGCTCCATCTTCTCCTCCAGAGTCTCTCTTTTGAGCATCGCCACCACCGACAGCCCCTGCACGAACATCCCCGACCCCCGGGGGAACCCCAATTCCTCCGTCTGCTCGATCAGCGCCTTCATCGAATCCGGTTTCCGGAGGATGAAACCGTTCACTCTCGTCATCACGGTGGCGATGTCCCGGTCCGACAGCCCGTAGCTTCGGAGAAGGGTGATGGTGGGGGTGATCTTCCGGTCGATGTCGTTGTTGATCAGGGTGCGGTTGCGCTTCAAGGCGCGGAGGAGGTTGCGCTCGTCGCCGCTGAAGAAGGTGCGCCAGAAGCGGAGGCGGGGGAGGACGGCGTCGAGGGAGAGGGCGTAGGGGTTGGAGCGGATCAACTGGACGAGCACCTGGCCGGCGAAGCCGTCGGACTCGAGCTCGCGGGCGCGGGGGCGAGGGTATCCCGGACGTTGGCGCACAGGAGGCGGGGGTGCCAGGAGATGAGGGTCTTGATGTGGGCGGGGGTGAGGCCGGTCTCCTTGAGGAAGCGGATGACGGAATCAGGGTTCTTGGGGGACTGGAGGTTGGCGGGGAGGATGCGGGATGCCTTGAGGGCTTCCTCCGGGGAGAGGCCCACGGACGAGATTAGGTATCGGACCATGAAGTGGCTGGCCTCCGGTGGAGGAAGGGCGTGGGATGATGAGGTTGTGAACAGGTGGAGGGAGGGGAAGAGATTGGGTTTGAGTTTTCTGAGCAGCAGCTGCTGCTGCAGCAGTGCCATGGTGTTTTATTAATTGGAAGGGAATGATCGATGTCGGTCCGGTGGTGTTCGAGAGAGAGAGAGGGAAAGGGAGGGGGGTCTACCTTATGGGCGTATGGATGGACATGGTTGTGTGGATGGTCTGGTACTCCAAGCACGAAACCGGGGGCAAGGGAAGGAGCCCGACAGCGGCGGAGACTCTTTTCACCGTCTTTTTCCTCACAAGGGAAGTAGGGTTTTTTGCTGAAAACCCTAAGACAACGAGTTGGAAAGGTGGAACTCACACCCGGACTCTGATGCTAACCTGCATTGCACGTGACTGATTTGAGACAATCATTTTATCGAGTTGGGACCCCCTCCGTCGTTAGCTCCGATCATCATTTTTCCTCGGCTCGTATCCACGAGTTCTCACGTTGGAAAGGTAAGCATCCGTCTGCATCTAAAATTAGTTCCTGGCACCGGCGGTGATGGGCGTTGTTTTGTATACGACTAGGGATGTCAAGGGATCGAATAGGGATTGGATTGATGTGTTTTATAATTATTTTTAATTAAAATTTTTATATTTATAATTACTTCGTATCTATTTTGAATCGAATCTGACAGAGATGTAGTTTAGATTGATCGAATAGATAAAAAAATTGGATCCTTAGATTGAATTACATAATATAAATATTATAAAATAATTATAATTTTAAAAAAATATAAAAATAAGATTATATCGAATTCAATTCTTAATGAACCATATCATTTAAATCTATTTTAGATATATATATATATAAAAAAAAAAAATATATATATATATATATATATATATATATATCCGAAATAGATTAAATGATATGGTTATCAAGAATTGAATCCGATATAATCTTAATTTTTATTTTTTTTCAAAATTATAATTATTTTATAATATTTATATGTATGTAATTCAATCCAATCTGATCCAATTTTCTTATCTATTCGATCCAATCTAAACTACATCTTTATCAGATCGATTCAAAATAGTATATATATATATATATATATATAGTTCATATCACTCATAATTATTACTTAATGAAAATTATTATGTATGATTTTTTTTTTTAGTAAACATTATGTATGATGGTTAATTTATCATTTTACTGGCAGAATATAATAAGAATAAATATAATATAAATTAAATAATCGTTATGATAAAATAATAGTCACATTAATAATATATAAAAATATTATTGCAGAACTACAATATTATAAAAATTATGCATAATGGTTGCTTGTAGTTATTATAATTTCTATAATTGAAATTGCACCCAATTTTGCCTACAAGAGTTCTAATTGTAAGATTTGGACCCCTTGTTATAGTTGAAATTATGGGCATCAAAAGCATCCAAACAATTTTTTCATATGCTTGCAATTTAATTGAAGCATTTGCATTTGCAACCTGCCTAATTGCAGAAAAATAATTAATCCTTTCAAAAATCTAATTTTTCAACTTTTCTCCTAATTAGGTTTGAAATAATCAACCTGTCACGGATGTAAACTAATGTCTCTAACTAGCAACCGAATTTACGAGATGATAGTCATGCACTTGCTTGTGACTCAGGGCTCCAAGATCCTAACTTCATGCCATGTGTCGTGATGTATGTAATAGCCTTTGGTCAACTCGTGAGATTAAAGCTGATCCACACCCTTGCGGGCCAAAACAACTTTGGGTATGCGCAACATTGAAGGTGCAGTTTGCCCAAGTACATAGCACATCGTCCAATGCGATTGATCAGCGCAAGAAGCAACAGCCATCTTCCCCCGTCCAAAAAAAAAAAAAAAACACGTCCCCCATCAACCTATCAAACAGAACAGATGTCGCGCATCCAACACTCCATGGACCATTCAGACCTCTCCCCTTGGCTCATCTCATCTCCTGTGCGAAGAGAAAAGTTCCCCACAACATGTGGACCGCAGCCCGCCTGCGCGCGAGCGTGGCCCCGCTTTCCAAGGGTGGGCCGAGGGGTTTGTTGCGTGCCCGCCTTTCATGCCTCTCTACCCTTTCCAGACTCCCCCAAAGATTCCTCCGAATCTTTCTTCCTTCTATTCCTCTACCACTTCCCCCCACCCGTTCGACCAAAAATCTCACCGAAACTATAAAACAGCACCCTCCAACTCCGGCCGACGGGCCTCATAGAAACCGATATAGTCCCGCATCGGAATTTTTCCGAGATGCTGAAAGCCTTAAGTTCCACTTCTTCTCACCTCAGCAATGCCTCGTCCTCTTTCTCTTACCTCCAGACCCAGACATCCAGCCTCCTCGTATGCTCCTCCTTCCACCGCTTGCCCGGCTCCCGGAAGGCCGTCGCCTCCCCCATCCCAGCGCCATCTGCGCCGTCAATCCGCCGGCCTGATGGCGATCGCTGCTTCCCGTGGAGTACTTCTTATTCGGTGTCCACCTCGAAGTCGAGACGGGACGGCACCGGCGAGTTGCAGCTGTTCCTGGAGGTGGTCCCGCCCAGACTGCGGCGGGAGCTGGCGCGCCACGGGGAGATCCGGGAGCTGATCGAGGTAGTGATGGATCTCGGGAGGAAGCCCATCGCCCGATTCCCGTCCGGTGATTGGATCATATCAGAGCAGCCTGTCGCGCTCGATGACCTTCGGCATGCCGTCTCCAAGGTAATCTGCGATGCGTTTTATTAATTAATTATTATTTTTGTTGCATTTTGGTTTCATTGCATTGCCTCATTAATTGTAATGGATCATGGTTTCTTATGATCCACCGTTTTGATTTTCATATGGCGTGGAGATTTGCATGTACTTTATTTTCTGTGGAACGTTGAGAACATCGAGATTTCAATGTGATCGATTTTATTTTCAGGTTGGTGATTTTGCTGATGACAACCGCTCTGGTATCAATCATTCCTTGCATCGGATTAGTGCTATTCGGAATCGTAAGATGCACATAATTGGCCTTACATGCCGAGTGGGTCGTGCAATATCGGGAAGTGCGGAGACGATACGTGATTTGGTTGAGGGTGGGGGTTCTATTTTGGTAATCGGACCTCCTGGGGTTGGCAAGACGACCTTGATCAGGTATTACTTTTATCATATTTTTCTCATGTCTTCCTTGCTATGAGAAGTTGGAGGAGGAACCATGTTCCTCATGCGAAAGTTCACGTTCCATGTTTCGCTTCAGTAGGAAACATCATATTATCTTTATTTTATTTTTCATTTTATATGAATCAACTAAATGTCATCAGATCTTAGATGGTCATAAAGCTCAATTTTATTAGACTCTAACTATACACATACCAAGCAGTATGTGCATTAGAAAAGTAATCTCACGCATTAGACAAACCAATGTCTCTAACATTTTGCTGCATTTGCCCTAGTGGGCTTTCCTCATGGATATGCATGGTGTTCTATAGGAAAAGCACTTGACAATTAACTCTTTTCCAGGGGAGCTAAAAACCACATGTTGCAAGTCCAGTATCAATGTTATATACATTCTGAGCACATGATATACTGTTTTTTTTTTTTTTGGGTACATCACATGATATACTGTTGAAGATGGTTGATTTCCAACACCAATGACCATCTCTGTGAGTTGCTGCATACCTGAGCGTTCATTTACTATGGAGTGTTAGGTCATTTTAAAATGTAACTTGGCTGTACTTTTTTACAGATGCAAAATCATACAAGATTTGCATGTAATACAGAATTTCATATCTGTTTTCTCATGCGAGATGTAGACCTTTTTATTTTTGAAAATGGTAGTCTACTGATTATATCATCTGCAGATAAAGCTTTATCTTGTCCTGTACTTTGACTTGAGATTTGAACATTATTCTGTGATCTCTAAACAATAACTTGTGTTAAGAGTTGGTTCACGTAGAAGACAGATACAAATAATTGGTCATCTTCTTGATTTTCAAAATTTGGCCTTGCTGAAATGTTCTTTTGATACAGGGAAATAGCTAGAGTGCTAGCAGATGAGCACATGAAACGTGTTGTGGTAGTAGACACATCAAACGAAATTGGAGGAGATGGGGATGTACCTCACTCGGGAATCGGGCGTGCTAGGAGAATGCAAGTTCCCAATGTCAACATGCAGCACAGTGTAAATCATTAATCTCATACTTTGATCCTCATTAATGAATCACTCAGTATCTACATTTTCAAGGTGTTATACAATAAAAGACACCTCATAAGATATTTTGTATATTTTTGTTTCTTTATATTATGGTCTCAGAAGTTTTCAATGCCTCTGTAGGTCATGATAGAAGCAGTTGAAAATCACATGCCAGAAGTCATTATAATTGATGAAATTGGAACAGAACTTGAAGCAATGGCAGCCAGCACTATCGCTCAAAGAGGCGTCCAGCTTGTTGGAACAGCACATGGAGTAACAATTGAGAGCATAATAAAAAATCCTTGTCTGCAGACGCTTGTTGGTGGGATAGAGGTAACAAGCTATCTTTCTGAATTTTGTATCTTGTGTTGTTGTGAAATTAGGGGCTGAAACCTTGGTCATCTTCATGTCTAATATTAGTAGAAGGCTCAATTTCTTGGTGATAATCTCTGACTGAGAGGTAGTACATTTTTTTTTGTTTTTATTCAGAAACAATAAATCTCCTTAATCATGATTAAGTTGGAGAATGGAGATTGTTGTAAACTTGTAATAGTTGTTGATTAGTCTGAGAAGTTTTCTATTGGAAATAAATTATGGATAAAAGTGAAATTACTTGGATGATCACTGTCTGAGTAGATCAAATAGTTATTTCTTATAAAAACAAACCTCTCAGTTAAGCATGCTTCTGTTATATTGAAGCGTCAACCTAATGACCGAGTACAAGATTTTCTTTTTCTCCCCAGTTTGAGTCACATTAAACTAAAAAATTTGACCAATCCATGGCATCTTATTTCCTGTCATAAATCATAAAATCAGAGTGATGTAAACCAAATTGTCTAATTATTAGTTGTTTGAAATATATATAAATGCAGAGTGTTACACTTGGTGATGATGAGGCCAGAAAAAGGAAAGTACAGAAAACAATACTTGAGAGGAAAGGACCTCCTACATTTACTTGTGCTGTGGAGATGATATCCAAGACTGAGTGCCGAGTTCATCACAAATTAGAAGCTACTGTAGATGCTATTCTGGCAGGTAGATTACCTTCATCTATACTATTTTTATGAAACAAAAGGTCAAAATTGGATGGTGAAAAATATGCCTGACAACCAACAAACTCTTCTCTTTGAAGAAATTCCAGTTTTCACTCTCATCTCTCTATAATCCTGACTTGCAAACCTGCATCCAACTCTGTCTGCTCTCTTTAATCAAGTCATCCTTGCTTTCTCTGACATGCATTTCATGTGTGAAGATCTTATCTGTTAGAACTGCAACCCCTGTTTGAGCATCATCTGTGCATTAGAGTACTGGAAAGCACAAAATTTCAATTTATTTGTCCAATCAGACTCTTCATGTCAGATGTTGTTTCTCTGGAAGCAGGTAAGTCTCCTCTGTTTGAAGTACGTAAGGTGGATTTCAAATCTAGCAATTCAACAAATTCTGTTCCAATACTTGAGAAATCTCATGAACAAGAATCTTCCATTAGCTGCACAAATGATGTGAATACTGGGACGGTGCCTCATCAAGACAATTATGATAGTACTGCTATTTATACCAAGAAAGGCAAAAATAAGGCATCTTTCTCAAGGAGATCACCTGTGCATGTGTATAGTTACCAGGTATATACTGAATTCCGCTTTATGATGTGAAATGGTAATGCAAGTTCTATAAACGTATATGCATGTTTGCTTCTCTATGCTATGATTTGCTTTGAGTATTTCTTTCTGAACTGTGGTAATGTCTTTTAAGGGGCTGTTTTTTTGCCCCCCATTTTTCTCTAGTCCTATTTTCCTTAGTCTCTTTCAAGGAAAATGAGGTAATACATGGCCTGATATTCCCAGAAGCAGGCATTATCCTCTATTAATATACATTTAGAAATGTAACCTTGTCTAGACAGTGTTAGTTCAATTTTGTTCCATTTATTAGTATATATATTTCGGTCTTCAGGCACTTCGTGAATTCATGACCACCACCATCCTGTTCCTCTTCTCTTTCTGGACTTAAGCTCAATGTGAGTCATAGCTTCAATAAAACTTGATTGTTCTTAATTCTTGCTAGCATCAACTTCGCCATCCTCATCTCTACAGTATTTCAGTACATGAGTATTCTCTGTATCAAAGAAATTATAATATTCTTTTTGTTGTTGTTTAAATGTGGGTAGAATATGTACCCCCTTTTGTGTCACAGGCGTGCTATAGTTCATAATATTCTGAAGTGCAGACCCTTCTTATCAGTTTCACTGTTAGTTCATATGATATATCCTTGTACATCTTCCCCATCTATTCATTCCATATGCTTTTTTTTTTTAAAAAAAAAACTGAAATTTCTGCATATAAAATATAAATAAAGAAGTGACTTCAGCACAGAATTGGATGGAAAAATTTAAATGATTGAAACAATAGTTTTCTTGGTTGGTTCTCTGTTAGATCTTGGAAGCTGATCTACTGCAAGTTGCAAAAATAATGGGTTTCGAGAATGAAATAGCTGTAACTGATGATATCGGTGCTGCAAATGCAATTCTTGCATCAAGTTCTGAATTGAAGCAGAATCCTTGGATCCGTAGTGTTGCGAAATACCACCAGTTGCCAGTATTTGTTATCAAGGTAAGATTTATCATTTTTTTAAAAACATGCTTTTTCTGAATTACAAGTTTTTCAATTATGCTGCCTTGTGTATTTTAACTTGCAGACAAATACTATGGCACAAATTGTAAAGGCAGTAAAAATGATTCTAGGGATGGATACCATTGGATCTTTATCAAATGCCTCGGTAAATCATTTGGCAAAAGATATTGAAATTGAAGATGATGCACCTAGAAGAAAACCGTCCTTGGAGGAAATTGATGCCTTGGAGGTGCACTTCTCTGAATCCTTCTATTATATGAGTCTCCCATCTGAACAATTGAGAACTCATCCTGCATTGGTGTTTCCACCTGCCCCCACACCCCCGCGTACACTCCCCCCGGTTGGGGGTGGGGGTAGGAACTAGAATTATGGTTACACTCCCCAGCAATGTTTATCCAGAGGAATTTTGCATTGCATATCTCACTAGTTTCATTTGTGAGAGAACTTTCTGAATAATCTCTGCATCTTTTGTTTCATTTCAGTTGCCCAATAATATATTGTTTCTTGCAATTATTTTGACTCCAATGATCTAGGTACTTAAGAATTGCTTTCCACAGGAGGTTCGACTGGCTATCGAGTATATTGTAATTCCTGGTAGGGAACCTGTGGAACTCTTGCCTAGATGCTCAGAGATAATTGCCCGTCAGCTGGAGCTCGTGGAGAGCTACCAGCTTGCTGCAGAGAAAACAGGTACAGAGTTGAACTCCAGGCTGCAGATTCTTCCCATGAGGCTCGACAAGAAAAATTCATCTATTCGTGGATCGCATTCATGGAAGCAAGTGGGTTTAAATTCATCATCTAGTGGGCACAGGGGTGCCAGTGTTTCTCGCCTGCCCCTTTTACCTGAGTAAGTGACTCAGAATTCCCACAATAATGCAATTAAGATCCAGTAATTAGTTGTACCACATCATGTACAGAAATGTAAATTATGATGCTCATTCTCTAATCCGAGTACATCTCTGGATGCAATTCATGCCATTTTTTAAAATAAAAATAGCTCCTCCATGGTGCTTTCCTCTTCATTGTGAGTTCGGGTCATGTCGTAGCTGAATGTACAAGCTGGTATTAATGCTTCTTTCTTCTGTTTGTTTGCGTCTGGAAGTTTGAGAAGTCTGAACACCGGTGGTGATGCATCTGCAGGTTTTTGCACCTATGGAAGAATTGATGAAATGCATATCATTCATCTTCAGCAATTGGATGAATTATTCTGTTATGTTTTCTTTTTTTTTTTTGGTGGGTACAAACTTTGTGCTGTTAATGTTTTCATTGAGACCTGGTTACCTTCTCTAAACCCTGTATAAGTCGCATCCATATGTCTGCTATAAGAGCCCACCTGTACCCACAGCCACAGGGAAGATTTGCCTCGCAAGAAGGCCTGTGCGTCGAGTGGTTGGCGCCATATTTGTTTCCCAGCGCTATTATTTGAGGGAGACAAGCAGACTGGTCATCATGACCTTGGTCAACAGTTCACGCTTGAGAAGCTTCTCATGTAGCGGTATACACGCAAGACCGGAAAAATATGTTCCAACTCATCGATCTAATCTATGTTCAAATCATTATAAATAAATTTAAATTTAAATTAAATAAATTTAAATTATTAATTTAAATTAAATTTTAAATATCTGATCTATTTAATCAGTTTAATTCATTTAATATTCAGATAATTTGTTTAATTTATTTAATCTATTTAATTATTTAATATATTTAAAATTTATTTAATTTTTTTCTGATTTATTTAATTTATTTAATTTTATTTTATTTATTTAATAAATAAATTAAATAAATCAGATCAGATTATTTATTTAAAAAATAAATTATATTAAAATATAAATATTTGATTTATTTAATAAATAAATTTAATTTAAATTAATAAATCTATATTGATCTGATCCGGCGCAATTGTCATCTTTACATATGCAATGTCCGACACTGGGATGTTACTCATGTTGCATCTACCTTGAGCTTGAGGGTCTCGGTGAAGCTTGAGTCATGCATACAAGAGTTCAACCACCCATACGAACCGGAGAATATGACCGGATGTGCTGTGCCAGTGCGAGTGCATATTTATTTTTAAATCTTTTTAAATTAAATTCGTGGCAAGAAAAATCTCTCAAAAGCGAATATAGTTGCACAAACGTACGACAAAAGTTACGTGACGGGACACAATGAAACAGTCCAACTCACGCAACAAAGAACGCTAATAAATTCTCCAAGGGGTCGCGTTAGTACATCAACCTAAGCTTGTAAACCGCAGCAGACCCGACCGGGCCCGTCCAGGCCACACTCGATGCCCCGCCGAGGGTCACGTCCAAAGATCATCATCAAACGAGTTGCTTTTGGGCACAATTTAACCTAACCATGGACTGTGAGTCAGTCTACCAGCTTCCCCTCCTTCACGAATATTATTAAATTCATAGGGGCCGAGCCGACTAAGCCCTAGGGTTTCCGCATCCGGTCCTTCTTCCTCGCGGTAGGTTTTCCGCCCCCTCCAGTCCCCACTCCTCTCTCTCTCTCTCTCTGGCACTCTATCCTTCGATCCTTCTCCATGGCTACCGAGCATCAGCGGTGAAGGGGGAGAGAGGTTGGAAGATTTTGACTGTAGTTTTTTATTTTTGGCGGATTTTTAGGTTTTTTTTGTTTTTTGGATCCATCTCAGGAGGGTTTTATTTTGAAGATGTCGCACAAGGAAGAGAGTCGTATCTTTGTGGGAGGCCTGTCATGGGAGACCGGGGAGCGGCGGCTGGAGCAGGAGTTCGGCCGCTTCGGCAAGGTTCTCGAGGCCCAGGTTTGGCCTGACACCCCATCTCTCGATCTTTTCCCTTCACCCAGTCCGCATTTATTTTGGATTGTGTGTGATTCTTATGTAATTTTATAAAAGATATTCTTATTTTTTTAGGCATGTAAGATAAAAAGAAAACCTCATGTTGGTTTAATTGCCCATTGATAGTGTCATTGAGATTTTTGAGAAAGAAAAGCAATTAGGGAACCGGATATTGCGTTGTCTGCTGAACTATCTCAAAAAGCTGACTATCTTATTCTGTTATGTTGACATAAGATTCCTCGAGCGATTGAACTGCTTTTAGTTCTGTTTGTTAAATTGGTAAAATCTAGGTAATGCTAAAGGTTTTGATTATCAACAGGAACGTATGAAGTTCATAAACTGCAGTCGCACAAGCTTTTCTTCTTCTTTTTCTTTTTTCTTTTTTGAAGTAGAAGTGATCATGTATGTGATTTTGCAAAAGTGATGGTACGCTTCTGAAAGGAATGCGAATTTTACAGGCTGTTTAGTGTAATAGAGTGATTTTGCTTATGTCGTTTATGCAAATTTATTTTTCTTTTTTATCCGTCATTGTGGCTGATTATTGATTCTTCTTTTTCTTTTTCTCTTTCTTCCTTTATTTTGGAATCTGGTTATGATCACTTGGGGCACCTTAGATGGATATTGTGACACATTCTTGGCCTGTTAACTTGCATCAAATTCCCGGAGGCTGTTCTCAATTGATCAACGATGTGTGATAAGAAACGGAGGGTCTCAATATGGCCAGTATGCACAAAAGATCATGTTCACCACCTTTAGATATGCTGAATGCAAGTCTACATGAGGCAGAAAGTCGGTTACCTGCTAATTCTACATGGTTCCGGTTAAGCTGGAAGCAGTTGACCTTTCCCTGTGTGAGTCAACCATCATTAGTTCAGCTTCAAGGATCCACCATAACGTAAATATAAGTTATTTTTCTTCTGGCCAAGGCAGTTCTGTTGAGGATTAGTTGTCTGTTGATAAACGGGACCTGGTCTGGATCAAGGATTATCTGAAATCCTTCCTTTTTCTTTCCTGTGGTCTGAAAGAGCTATTTTGTGCCATGCTATTGTTTGTTGCTGAACATATTCACAGAGACCATATATGCAGTTACATCATATTGATAACTGAACTATTTATAGCACTGAACATAATGATAAAATTTTGTATGCCCGAGACTATTGGCCTTCTATGTTTGACTTGCATGAGAAGTTCATGGTCAACTGGTTTGTTTTGTCAACACGTGCAGTGGGATTCGTAACAGTTTCTGTCCAAATTGTTTGTTTCGTAATAAGGTGTCCCCTTTAACCATATCTCCTTTGGGAGGGAAGAGCAGTGTACCCAAGATGCCATTGCCTAGGATGTTTATATCTCACTTATCTTCAGGATCAGCATCAAGGGTTATGCAGCACTTTCCAAATGAGTTGTTAAGTTTTCCTGGTCTGATTAATCTGTGATGTTGGCTCCGCAGAGCTCAGTACCAACTCAAGAAATCTTGTTTGCTAATCTCTGTTTTTGCTGAAGAAACTCATTGTGGTCATGCTTATTTAGTTGTTCTCAGTGCTAGTGATCAGCTCAATTTGGGAATGTCTTCTTATGTATGTTAGCGATAACCTGTAGGTAGCAGTAATTTTATGCTGCTACTTTTTTTTTCATTTGCCAAGGGCACTAGATGCAGAGAGCTTCATTGCTGCAAGACTTGTGAATTGTGGTTGATTTGGCAAGCTGATATTACAGCACGTCTATTCCAAATGCTGGTTGCCTAATGTTTGGTACTATACTTAAAAGTTCTGCTGCTATTCGATACTACAGTGTCTTATGCATGGTTATAATTTTTTTTTTGCCTTTCCTTTATGGCTACTGCATAACTGGTATGGTAGAGCAGTATGCTGCTTGGTTGGTGATATCCAAAGTAGAATTCGGTGTTTCATTGAATTATCTGCATAAGGATTTTGAGACCAATATTATCTGAACTGTTGTCGCATGCTCAGAGATAGGCCATGTTGTGATTGCTCCTTGCACACCTTTTCTAGGTCATCTAGTTTCGGTAAGTACTTATTGCGACTGTTCTTATGCTTGCATCTGTTGGTAGTGGAGCACAGTTGACGTGGAATGCCAGCTCTATGATGAGGTCTATGATCGATACACCTGGAGTTATTCTGCTGATCTGCTAGATAGTCAGTTTGTACCAGATGAATGAAAATATTTTGCAGTTTTACTGGTTCTTGAGTTTGTAAATTTGCCTATTAGAACCATCATCTTGAAAATGCACATCATGTGTCAATAGCCCATGGCCATGCTTGTCATAGCATTGGCTGATAGTTATTTGCTTGTAGTAGTTTGGGCAATATTGGAGGCTTCATTCGATGAAGAGGTTACTTCAGTCTTGTAGCCTTAATGATATGACTTGTTCGCTTTTCAACATGGTTTGTAATCGAAAGATCTGATTGACTTCTTTAAAGCTTCTTGAATCTCAGGTTAATAGATAAAAGTTCTTTTTGGAAATTTTCCCTGTCAACTTCACTTGGCATCCTTGCCTTCACAGAACTATGATCAGTATTAGAATTTGAGTGGCAGTAGCACGACTACCATGATGAGAATTAGAAGTGTAATTTTTGGTAATGTGGTTGAGCTAATGGCAGGTGACCGGCACATGAGTAGTCTTTACTAATAATTTATGACTATATGCAGCTCTAATGAGATATGGGATTTTATTGCCTGGTGGAATGAATGCATCAGTGATAAAGGGTGGCAATATGTTGGTAAAGTTTGTTAGTTGATATCATGATGGGTTGGGTTCATAATAAAGTGTCTTGGGAATTTGCAATTTGTGATTCCTGTTGATATTTCGTGTATAAGTTATGACAATGATACAACTACCTCATCTGGAATTTGAGCTGAATATAATTCATGCCATCTGATGAATAATATACTACATTCTATAAACGTTGGCGGGACCTGTCAAGGTAGCGTGTGGCTTTGGAGTAGAGATCATATCAGTTAGAAATGTCTAAATGTTTATTGGGAACCTGGGACTCAATTGAGTGTGCTTTATGGCGGCATCAAAAGTGTATTATTTATCTGTTTTTCATCATTCAGGTAATTGACATTCATGGTTATGAATAATCAGATTGATTATGAGCTAACTATTGCATTAGACCTTTCTTCCTTTTTAATCCTGGCAACTTATGGCTATATAATTACTTCAAGTACTATAATTAGTTCTTCACTGTAAATCTCACCCCTTTATTTTTGATAAATAAGAGAACCTTGCTTAAATAATTACTTCATAATTTTTATTTTCAGTCTGAAGTGTGAACTATCAGTTTTTAAGGTCAACGATGACAAGTTGTGAAGTGACCATTTGTTTCCAGATGCCATCCATGCATTGATTCACTTTATGAGCAGATCCTTTTCCCCCTCATTTTGTTCCCTACACAAGTTCTTTTTTTTTTTCCTAGGTTTCTCAGATTTCTCATTTCTCTATTAATTTTTTTCATTTACTTCTCATTTCTTTTTGCCTAGTTCTCTCAGATTTCTCATTTCTCTATTAATGGTATGTTGGTATGGTCCACACCCTATGCTGCAAGCTCCCACTACTTTTCTCACTCCTAGCCATTGTACTTCTTGAAATCAGGTGGTACTGGTTGTTGCAGGATGGTTCTGCTTGGTTCAAGCCAGTATGGACTGATTTGACTCATATGTAGTACTGAATCTCGGTACCATACCAATGTTTCATTGGTACAATATGGGTACGACGTATCCAATGTTTCATTGGTACAATATGGGTGCGACATATCTTGGTTTGAATTATGCTAAACATCTAGGGCAAATGGAAGAAAATGATGTTCAGCACGGCGTTTATGCTACCATATACAGGCATTTTGTCTTACCACTTGTTGATTGTTGCTCATTTGGGGAGGTATTCTTATGAATCATGATTGTGTAACTTCTGCCTTATGTATTAGTGTCCAAGTGATGGTTTATTGACTTAAATTGCTGTAAGAAAAGTTCACAATTTGTTTTGTACTTATTATTTTGCATTTGGATATATTAGTTGAGTATCATTTTGTGATTTCATATTTCTAACCAAGGTCTTGGTACCATATACATATTTGTCCATATTGGTCCAGTACTGATCTCTCCAACCCCATATTAGTTTGATTCAGTATATGAGTTGAATTGGCCTGTAATGGTCCAAACTGAGCGAAATTGTCCCATATTGCCTAATACCAACCTGTATCACCCAATTTCAGGTGATACGATGAGTGGGAGTGAGGAAAAAGTTGTAGAAGCTCGTCTTGGTATGGGATGCATATTGTGCCATACATATGGCTTCCAATACTGATTCTGTGGATCTTGTTTCTAACAATGTTTTGATGATTAGATGTTTCAGTCCAATCTAGATTTTCCGACATGATTTTGTACTTCTATTGTTGCAATAATATTGAAAACAGGTTTGTCAAGATTTTGATGTTTTACTTTTCAATTTCAACTGATATAGGCTGTTAGATGCATAAAAGTGGTATAATTGTTACTCTGGAATCATAATAAATATTAGTGGGTTTTTTCGTTTTAAGCCCATCCTAAATTGTGTTCCACATTTTTCTCTCTGAATAAATGCACTCCACCTCACAAGTATATCATGCTAGTCTAAGTCTTATGAAGAAAATTACCAAACCATCATAATCATCTGCTGTTCCTTTTTTTTTTTTGAAAGCTGGGGTTGCATAGTTTTCCATTGTTCAAAGGCATCTCCTTTTTTGCATGTAAAATCTATCCTAGTTTGCCTATAAATCTTCAAAGCTATGGAGTTCAGAAATACTATTCTGTTCATGTTAACTGCAAATCATGGGGGGGTGGGGTGGGGTGGGGGGTGATTAGCGGACAATTTTGCTGTAAACCTGGAAGGCAAGCAAGAACTTAGTGGCTCATTTTTTTAAATTTGATACGCAACTCCTTTTAGTTTGGGTAGTTTAATAGAGGAGTTCACTTCAGATTTGCGTGTTCTCTCCATTCTATCTCTCTGTGTGCGCACGTGCGCGTGCATGCGTGCGTGTGTCTGTAATAATTCATTAGGATTGGCTGACTGTAAGATTTTGTTCTGAACCAAGAATTTAGAATCTGAGGAAGGATATATGTTACCCTTGAAGCAAAGTTATGAGAAAATAAAAAAAAGGTTTAACTTATTCCATACATGTTGTTTATTTAAGTTTTTTGCATTTAGATTTTTGGGAGGCTTTGTGATTATGTATTGGGTGCTCGGTTTTTAGTTTCTTCTTCTTAGTTTCTATAGATCAGGAAGGCACTTTCTGTTTTTATCCAACCACAAAACATAAGATCATTATGGCAGCATATCATTATGGTAACATTTTCCTTCTGTTGTCATTATTATATTCTAAATTAGGTTCATAGATTAAACTTTGAAAACTTAATACTTCTGATAGATTGCCAGCCTATTACATTGGTGAGGTCATCTACAAGATAACCAATACAAAGTGTAGATTTATTCTCCAATATATTTTGGAGGTGGATATTAAGGCTGCTTCTTTATAAATCTTTCATGGCTGAGTCCGGATCCTTCAATATCAATTGTTTTGAAGTGCTTGTCTTAACTTCCCTGGTCCTACCTTCCAGTTTCCTTGTAATTTGAAATTTTAAATTAAGTCCACAGGGTGTCGAAAGCATCTGTGTATGCTTGATCTAGCATATTAATCATAATCATAAGATCAACCTTTCTAAACCTTCGATTGTCTATAACATTAATTCAGCCAAGTTCTGCTCTATACCATTTGTTCCATCTGCCATGACACCTGCTGCATTGTGGCATGGTAGTTGATGTTTTTATTCGGTACACTTGGCTGTCATTCGTGTTTCTGCTAATGCAATTACTTAAAAGTTTCTGTGATTGTAAACATTTAGATGTTAGATGTCAGCAGTCTTATAGCATAGGTTGTCAGCAGTCCATACAGTAGTCAAAGATCAAGGAGATCATGCACTTGATTGTGGTGTATCTTTAGTTACTTTGTTCAGTAGTAGGCATGTGGCTGTTGTTGGATTGGGCATCACAGGTTTGAGGTCAGTGGACCTGCAGATGTGCTGATCTTGAAATTTTAACATTTTGGGCCCTGTCTTTACCAAACACAATTCCATCATGATAGGCAGGCTGAGAAATCTGCTCCCTTTTTTAAGCTGCTGTTGGGTTAATAATGCTGTTATCTGTAGTCTTCTGTTGCCTTGAATTTTTGATGTCTGATTGCTTAAAAACAAATGTAAAGATATTATTCAAACTTTAAGCAAGGATTGTCCATGGAGGACATCTAGTTCAATAAGTCATAAATGCTTACTGATTCAGGAGTGAGATCTCCATCAAGATTTTCTGATATACTACACTGCATGATGGCATTTTATTGAGAAAGATTTTCTGATCGGTGGAAGTTTGCCTTGGGAACTTGCATTTGTCTTTGTTATAAGAGATCAAATGCATCCTAGCACATGATTTGTATTGTTTTTTTCCCTTTTCCTTTTTTTTTTTTTTTTTTTGTGTTCTAGGTTTTTTTACTATTCCAAATTGCTTTGCTTATGATCTTCTATCTGTTTTGACGTGTCTCCTGCCCAAGTTCCACAACATTGTTTGTGACCATCAGGTGTACAAACACATGACATTAAACTACATGAAAACAATTTGTGGTGCAAGATTTTAATTTATGCATTTCTGCTTATTTCATTTGTCAGCAGTCACTTTTCTTAGCATTCTTGCCATGTGTAGGTTATGCTAGAGAGAGACACTGGCCGCCCCCGTGGATTTGGATTTGTGACATTTGCTGAGCCACGCGCTGTGGAGGATGCCATCAGAGAGATGCATAACCAAGAGTTAGATGGTCGGGTCATTTCAGTGAACAAGGCCCAGCCTAAGATGACTTCAGATGACACTGCCTATGGTTATGGTGGTGGGAACTACTCATCAGGTGGCAGAGGGGGCTATCGTGGTAGTGGAGGAGATGGCACGCCACCCGTAGGGCATGGTGATTGCTTCAAGTGTGGGCGTCCAGGACACTGGGCCCGTGAATGCCCTTCGGCTGGAGGTGGTGGTGGAAGATTCTCTTCTCGTTCCAGGTTTGGTGGGGGTGGTGGGCGTGGGGAGCGTTTTGGAGGGCCAGACCGCTATCACGACCGTTACATGGATGATCGTTATGATGGAGGCCGTTATGGGGACCGCGACCGTCTTGACAGGGACAGTAGGTATGGTGGTGTTCGCGATCGCTATGCCAATGATCGATATCCACCTGCTGGTGATCGAATTTATGGTGATAGATATGCTGTGGGGCCAGATCGTTACCCTCAAAATGGATATGGCAAGGAAAGAGGGTATGATAGGGACGGACCACGGGGTGGCAGCAGCTATGACCGATATGGACCAAGGGGTGGTGGCAGTGACAGATATGGCAGTGGTGGACCTGCACGTAACGAGGGGGGTGGTAGTTATAGGGACAGACCTGGGCCTTACGATCGTCCCAGCAGGGGCGGACGCCCATCATCCTATGATGATCGCTACTAATGCATGTTGGTTGCTGTTATGGCAGTCACTCCTGGTGCATTTGAATTGCTATGGGTAACTTTTATGGATGACAGAATTTTGGCTATTGTTATATGGTTGTGCTTGTGACATTTTGATGTGTTCTGGACCGATGCAATGATTTTGTTTTGTTTATAGGACTCAAAACTTTCTTTTTCAGTAGTAGAATTCACTCTGGACCGAGCTTGAGTTCTGTTGCTGTATGATCCTTCACTGCTGTTACGAGAATTTGTCAGAATCTGTTTCTTTCAGGCTTCTCATGTAGCTGTTACTGGAGATGTACCAAGCATTATGGTGAGTATTTGTCAGTTGACGAAAATTTCACCAATCTTTGTGATGCTTCTTTCTGCCATGACAAAGCTCAGGTGGTTTGAGATGCTTCCAGCGATTTTTTTTCTCTTTTGGTGGGGTGGGCGGGGGGAAGATATACCTACCAATGGTGCCAGTACTGTAGTGGTTAAGTCTGTTTTCATTGGGTTTCTTTATTTTAATTTGAAGCTTCTCAGATCTCTGTTTTGAGCCAGTAAAGATGCCAGCAGGTGAGCTGACTAGTTTGGCTTAGATATTTCTCGTATTTGCATGCATTAGCTAAATAAGAACTTGCTATGCTATGGGGAAGCTTTTCAGTGATCAGGATGTTGACCATCCTTTGAACCTGGTGAGTGCTGAATCTTCAGTCGTCCTTAGTGGGATGAATAACCTTAAAACCAGCAATCAAGAGAGCTTAGAAATTCTCGAGAGCAGTGAGGTTTTCTCATATCTGGGCATTGTTCATGGAATTGGCCCCACCACTCAGAAATCTCTTGGGGAGTAATACTTTGATCAGGATGATGATGATTCTTTCATTGGTTTTGCGAAAAGTTTTATGCTGCTGCATTACTGTATCAAAAATTGACTGAAGGGACCATCTTACCTTTGAGATCTGATTAACAACGCAGGGCAGGTTCTGGAGAACAATGAGCTTTTCTTGTAAAGCTTGGTCTTGTACAAGGAAATGGTTCTACTGATAGCCTTTGCTCCGGCGGCTGAGTTCATTTAGCTCGTGCATAGTTTGTCCTTGAGTCATACATTGATCGTCATTTAGTTATTGGATGGTGTTGTGTATAGGCATTTCAACTTATTATCTCAAGGGGATCACCTCGATGTTTACCATGATAAATCATTTTGCTTCTATGGTTGTGCCTTTAGGATTGTTTGGTGCCCGCAGGCTGGAGCAGCATGCAGCTTGAGTTATAGTTGAGAGTCACTTCCATGATTTAAGTTATTATCTTATTTGGAGAGGCATGATATGATGACATTACATATGAAAAACATGATTACGATATTGAATATGTGTATAGTGTATGTGACATTGGATGTGTTGAACAGAAAAAATTGCTAAGTTCTATCACGGGCATTGAATGAGTTTCGGTGGATTAGTGTGGGCATGTGATATTCGCTAACCCGGAGGAGCTTGAGCACCTTGCAAATCGCAAGGGAATGAAAATTGTATGACTTGTATGCTTATACTACCATATAAAATATGTTACGATCTTAGTACTATATCGGTGTTTTTTCTTTGCATCGTCTACATGATGATTCCTACTGTAGGAGGGTTAGAATGGAAAGTTATCTAAGCATTGAGACTTGGAAAATGTTATGTGAGGGCACACTTTTTGGCGAAAGATTAACTCCGGTGCAGATGTCTTGAAGGTTGGAATAGCAAAATTTGGCTAGATATCATGAACCTGGAGGTAGCTTTTGCTTTGGAGAACGGCTCGGCCAAGCCGTGGAGGCAGGTGGTTGTATGTTTTGAGTTATATTATTGACAAATCGAAGGCGATCTTTTTGTATAGCTTTTTAAAGTTTACTTTGTGTTACGGTGGAGGGGAGAGGCCAATAATTGGCTACGGTGTGAGGCACTCAACCAGGAACGCTAGCTGCATCCTCGACAACGAACGACAACGCATATTTCTCGTTCACAAGTTGAAAACTGCTGTTGAGCTAGCGTACCAAGGATTGAAATACCTAATATCTATATTTGAGAGGTTAGTCATAAAAGAACTTGTTATTCTGTAATCATGTGGACTTTCAAATGAGATAACACGTACCTTAAAGTCATCGAGAAACAGTAAAGATGAAGAAAGAAACAATTGCAATTATAATATATTCTTCAGCGCCAGCTAAAATGACTGTTCGCATCGTGAAAATCAAAATAATTAAAAAAATATAGATCATCATAAAGTCCATGGCAGGCTGTTCACCGTAGGCAATGCGAGATTGCCAACTAGAATGTAGCTACCATGCGTAAGCTTAAGGCATTCTACCATCCGATGGCATCCAGCAGACTTGTAACGGTATACGACCAAATTGGATGTCGCACTTGATAATATATATAAAGCAAAACTCTTTATATATTGTCCGCGGTGTAGAAAATCTGACATGGAGCACACCGTCTTATCCAATTGATTCACATAGCATCCTCGAGGCATGATGTGACATATGTCACTTCCGTCAAACTGAGCGTCTGAAAGTATGAAAAAAAAGAAGACAACAGCTTGTTCCATCATCAGGCACATCTGAAGGCATGAAAAAAAAAGAGACAACATCTTGTTCCATCATCAGGCACATTACAGGTTGCTTTTCAAATTAAATATGATGAAAATATCTTTTCCCTCCAAAATAAAGTATTTTTACTATTTTGAAGTCTGATTGGACATTACGAATGCTGCTCTTCTCTCTCTCTTATTTTTTATTTTATTGAGTTTCTGTCGAAGCGTCTGGATATCCGAAGTTTATTCTCCAACGAAAATTATTCGTCCGAGACTATTAGCTAACATCTAGATAATATTATCCATTTAAGTAATATATCCTACCTATCAGGTTGGTTCAAATGGAGTTCTTTTTTTAGTTCGGAATACAGCATGTCATATAATTTTTTTAAAAAAATTATATAATAAGTCAAGCTGTCATAATTTCTATTCACGATAGTTTTTGACAATATTATGATATCCAAAATCAAAATTATGACATTATAAGTTCATATTATATTATTGTAGGTTAAAATTATGACATCCTGCAAATAAAATATCCTCTTAAGATAGTTTCGATAATATTATGATATCTTAAATCAAAATTATGATATTATATATTAATATTATGACATCCTATAGATAAAATATCTCTCAAGTATACTTTTGATATTTTTATAATATCTTGAGTCAAAATTATGACATTCTATGTTAATATTATATGATATTCTATAAATAAAACATCTTATAAAGATAGTTTTGATAATATTATAATATTTTAAATCAAAATTATAATATTTTAAAATAATATTATGACATTCAAAATATAAAATACTTCAATATTGATACTTTTTAATAATTTTATAATATCCTAAATCAAAATTATGATATTCAATGTTAAAATTATGATATCCTATAGATAAAAAATTTATCAAAAATAGTTTTAACAATATTATAATATGCTATATCAAAATTATAATATTTTATATTAATATTATGACATACAAAGAATAAATACCTCAAAATTAATATTTTTTGATAATTTTATGATATTGTAGATCAAAATTATGATATTTTATGTTAAAATTACGATATCCTATAAAAAAATATCTTCTAAAGATACTTTTGATATATTTTATATTAATATTATGATATCTAAAATATAAAATACTTCAAAATTGATATTTTTTGATAATTTTATGACATCTTAAATCAAAATTATGATATTCTATATTAAAATTATGATATCCTATAAATAAAATAACATTCAAAGATAGTTTTGACAATATTATGATATTTTAGATCAAAATTATAATATTTTAAGTTAATATTATGACATCCAAAAGATAAAATACTTTAAAATTGATATTTTTTGATAATTTTAATATATTCTAGATCAAAATTATGACATTATATGTTAAAATTATGATATTGTATAGATAAAATATCTTTCAAAAATAGTTTTGACCATGTTATTACATTCTAAATCAAAATTATAATATTCTAAACTAATATTATGATATCCAGAAGGTAAAATATCTCAAAATTAATATATTTTGATAATTTTATGATACTCTAAATCAAAATTATTATATTTTATATTAAAATTATGATATCCTATATATAAAATATTTTTTAAAGATAGTTTTGATAATATTATAACATCTTAAATTAAAATTATAATATTTTAAATTAATATTATGGTATCTAGAAAGTAAAACATCTCAAAATTGATACTTTTGATAATTTTATGATATCCTATATTAAAATTATAATATTTTATAGAAAAAATATCTCTCAAAGATAGTTTTGATAATATTATGACATCCTACATCAAAATTATAATATTTTATATAAATATTATGACATCCAAAAGGTAAAACACCTCAAAATTAATATATTTTGATAATTTTATGATATTCTAAATCAAAATTATAATATTCTATGTTGAAATTATAACATCTTATAGATAAAATACCTCTTAAAGATAGTTTTAATAATATTACGATATCGTAGATCAAAATTATAATATTTTATGCTAATATTATGATATCTAAAAAGTAAAATACATCAATATTGATATTTTTTGATAATTTTATGATATCTTAAATCAAAATTATGATATTCTGTGTTAAAATTATGATATCAAATAGATAAAATACCTTTCAAAGATAGTTTTGATAATATTATGATATCTTAAATTAAAATTATAATATATTATATTAATGTTATAATATTCAAAAGGTAAAACACCTTAACGATATTTTTTGATAATTTTATGACATCCTACATCAAAATTATGATATTCAATATTAAAATTATGATATCTTATTGATAAATACCTCTCAAAGATAATTTTGATAATATTATGATATTTTAAATTAAAATTATGATATTTTAAACTAATATTATAATATTTAAAAGATAAAATATCTCAAAATTGATATTTTTTGATAATTTTATGACATCATAGATTAAAATTACGATATTTTATGTTAAAATTATGACATTCTATAGATAAAATACTTTTTAAAGATTATTTTGATAATATTATGATATCTTAAATCAAAATTATAATATTTTATATTAATATTATAAAATATAAAAGTTAAAACATCTCAAAATTAATATTTTTTGATAATTTTATGATATCTTAGATCAAAATTATATCATTCTATATTAAAATTATGACATTCTATAGATAAAATATCTTTTAAAGATAGTTTTGATAATATTATGATATTTTAAATCAAAATTATAATATTTTATATTAATATTATGATATCTAAAAAGTAAAATACTTCAAAATTGATATTTTTTGATAATTTTATGACATCGTAGATCAAAATTATGATATTTTATATTAAATATGATATCCTATAGATAAAATATCTTTCAAAAATAGTTTTGACGATATTATGGTATCTTAGATCAAAATTATAGTATTTTATACTAATATTAAGATATTCAAAAGATTAAATACCTCAAAATTGATGCTTTTTAATAATTTAATAATATCCTAGATCAAAATTATGATATTTTATATTAAAATTATGACATCCTATAGATAAAATACCTTTCAAAGATAGTTTTGACAATATTATGACATATTAGATAAAAATTATAATATTTTATACTAATATTATGACATCTAAAAGATAAAATATCTTAACATTGATATTTTTTGATAATTTTATAACATTCTATATCAAAATTATGACATTCTATGTTAAAATTATAACATTCTATACGTAAAATATCTCATAAAAATCATTTTGATAATATTATGATATTTTAGATCAAAATTATAATATATTATATTAATATTATGATATTCAGAAGGTAAAACACCTCAAAATTGATATATTTTGATAATTTTATGATATCGTAAATCAAAATTATGATATTTTATATTAAAATTATGATATATTATAAATATAATATTTTTAAATATAGTTTTGATAATATTATGATATTTTAAATCAAAATTATGATATTCTAGATTAAGATTATGATATTTTATAGTATATCTTAAAAGAATCTTGTATTTATGTCTTTCATATGTATTTTTTAACTTCAAAGAATCTTCTATATATTTTCTATAGAGATATCTGTAAATGATCAGCTGGATGAGGCTTAATGCGATGATTATTTTGAGAATCCATATTCTTCTAGTACACTGAATGCGGATAATGAGTTGGTGAAGTGCGAGGAAGAAGGAGGATCAGGATGTCACCCTTCATCACTTCTGTATAACCATTGACGGACCAAAGGATGTTGTTCCTAGCATGTAGGAGCAATAATTAATAACAAGAAAAAGAGCGTAGGAGGAATGAGGGTGGAAAGGGTCAAAGATGAAAACTACATGTTACAAATTTTTTGCTGGATGTCATAATTTATAAATCAAATATTTTAATTTTATCAAAATATGAAATATACTGTAACAGATGATTTGAAAAATCTATTAGTTTAATAAAATATAATTATAAATTTAAAATATATTACATAGATTGATCGAAATTATATAATATTTTTAATTTTTAAAAAAAAATTTATACATGATTTCATAATTTTGATACAGAATGTCATATTTCTGCAAGTATTACGCTCAAAGACATTTTCTATATTAGGATGTCATAATTTTAATATAAAATATTATAATTTTGATATATGATGTCATAATTCTACATTCAGAGATATTTTCTGTATCAGAATATCATAATTTTAAAATATAATATCATAATTTAGACTCAGAATATTATAATTCTATATTTGAAGATATTTATTACATCGAATGTCATAATTTTAACCTATAATATCATAATTTTAATTTAAAATATTATAATTCTACATTCGATGATATTTTCTATATCAGAATATCATAATTTTAACTTACAATGTCATAATTTTGATCTAAAATATTATAATTCTTCATTCAGCATTATTTTTTATATCAAAATGTCATAATTTTAACCTGTAACATCATAATTTTGATTTAAGATTCATAATTCTATATTCAAAAATTTTTCTGTACTAAGATATCATAATTTTAACTTACAATATCATAATTTTAATTCAAAATTTATAATTTTATATTCAGAGATATTTTTTGTACCAGCATGTCATAATTTTAATCAATAATATCATAATTTTGATCTAGAATATCATAATTTTGCATTCAGATATGTTTCTTATGCCAGAATATCATAATTTTAATCTATAGAAAATATCTTTGAATACAGAATTATGAATCTTGAATCAAAATTATGATATTATAGGTTAAAATTATGACATCCTAGCACAGAAAAGTTTTCGAATACAGAATTATGAATTCTGAATCAAAATTATAATATTATAGATTAAAATTATGACATCCTAATATAAAAAATTTTTTAAATACAGAATTATGAATCCTGAATCAAAATTATGAAGTTGTAAGTTAAAATTATGACATTCTGACACAGAAAATATTGCGTTCACATAGAATTATGATATTTTAAATTAAAATTATGATATTATATATTAAAATTATAATATTTTGATATAAAAAATATCATCGAATATAGAATTATGATATTTTGGATCAAAATTATGATATTATAGGTTAAAATTATGACATCCAGTATAATAAATATCTCTAAATATAAAATTATGATATTTTAAATCAAAATTATAATATTATAGATTAAAATTATGATATTCTGATACAAAAAATATTGTCGAATGTAGAATTATAATATTTTGGATCAAAATTATGATATTATAAATTAAAATTATAATATTTGACATAATAAACATCTTCAAATACAGAATTATGATATTTTGAATCAAAATTATGATATTATAGATTAAAATTATGACATTCTTGTACAGAAAATATCTTCGAATGTAGAATTATGATATTTTAGTATAGAAAATATCTTTAAATGTAGTACTTATAAAAATATAATATCCTGTATCAAAATTATGAAATCATGTGTAAAAAAAATTTTCAAAGTTAAAAATATTACATAATTACGATCAATCTATGCAATATATTTTAAATTTATGATCATATTTTATTAAACTAATAGATTTTTCAGACCATCTGTTATAGTATATTTCATATTTTGATGAAATTAAAATATTTGATTTATAAATTATAATATCTAATAAGAAATTTATAATATATTATTTTCATCTTTGATCCTCTCCTCCTTCGTTTCTCTTGCGCTCTTTTTTTTGTCGTAAACCATTGCTTCTACAAGCTAGGAACAAAGCCTTTTGATCCGTCGGTAGTCCTAAAGTGGTGATAAAGAATGACAACTTGATCCTCCTTCCTTCATACTCTACCAACTCATTATCTGCATTCAGTGTACTAGAAAAAGATAGATTCTCAAAGCAATCATCACATGAAGCATCATTCAGCTGATCATTTACAGAAATTTTTATAGAAAATATATAGAAGGTTCTTTAAAATCAAAAAATATATATGGAAGACATAAATACAATTTTTTTAAAAAATATACTATAGAATATCATAATTTTAACGTACAATATCATAATTTTAAGCTAAAATATTATAATTATAATATATTCTTATTTTGGGAGCTATTTTTATTGCAGGATATCATAATTTTAAATTAGAATGTCATAATTTTAATCTATAATATCATAATTTTGATCCACAATGTCATAACCTGCATTCAGAGATATTTTTTGTTTATAGAATATCATAATTTTAATCTAGAATATCATAATTTTGAATCAGAATATCATAAAATTATTAAAAAATATATTTAGAAAGTATTTTACCTATAAGATGTCATAATATTAATGTAAGATGTTATAATTTTGATTTAGAATATCATAATATTATTAAAATAATCTTCGAAAGGTATTGTGTCTACAAAATATTATAATTTTAATATAGAATATCATAATTTTAATTTAAAATATCATAAAAATATTAAAAAAATACTTGAAAGGTATTTTACTTATAGACTGATATAATATTAATTTATAATATCATAATAGTGATCTAAGATATAATAATATTATCAAAACTATCTTCAAAAGATATTTTCATATAGGATGTAATAATTTTAACATAAAATATCATAATTTTGATCACAATATCATAAAAATATCAATTTTATGATGCTTTACCTTCTAATATCATAATATTAACATAAAATATTATAATTCTGATCTAAAATATAATAATATTATCAAAACTATTTTTGAAAGATATTTTATATTTAAGATATCATAATTTTAATATACAATATCATAATTTTGATCTAAAATATCATAAAATTATCAAAAAATATTAATTTAGAGATATTTTATATTTAGAATATCATAATATCAATATAAAATATCATAATTTTGATCTAAGATATCATAATATTATCAAAACTATCTTTAAAAGATATTTTATCTATAGGATATCATAATTTTAATATAAAATATCATAATTTTAATTTAAGATATCATAAAATTATCAAAAAATATCAATTTTAAAGTATTTTATCATTTAGATCTCATAATATTAGCTTAAAATATTATAATTTTGATCTACGATATTATAATATTATTAAAATTATTTTTGAAAGATATTTTATCTATAGAATATAATAATTTTAACATAAAATATCATAATTTTGATCTAGGATGTCATACAATTATCAAAAAATATCGATTTTAAGATGTTTTATCTTTTGAATGTTATAATATTAATATAAAATATTATAATTTTAATTTAAAATATAATAATAATATTAAAATTATTTTTAAAAATATTTTATTTATAGGATATCATAATTTTAATATAGAATGTTATAATTTTTTATCTAGGATGCCATAAAATTATCAAAAAATATCAATATTGAAGTGTTTTATCTTTTCAATATCATAATATTAGTATAAAATATTATAATTTTGATTTAGAATATCATAATATTATTAAAACTATCTTTAAAAACTATTTTATTTAAAAAATATCATAATTTTAATATAGAATGTCTTAATTTTGAACTAGAATGTCATAAAATTATCAAAAGATATCAATTTTGAGGTATATTACCATTTAGATATTATAATATTCATATAAAATATTATAATTTTAATCTATGATATCATAATATTATCAAAACTATTTTAAAAAATATTTTATCTATAGGATATCATAATTTTAACATAAAATATCATAATTTTGATCTAGGATGTCATAAAATTATTAAAAAGTATTAATGTTGAGATGTTTTACATTTTGAATATCATAATATTAACATAAAATATTATAATTTTAATATTGAATATCATAATATTATCAAAACTATCTTTGAAAGATATATTATCTATAAAATATTATAATTTTAATATAAAATATCATAATTTTAATTTAAAATATCATAAAATTATCAAAAAATATTAATTTTTAGATGTTTTACCTTCTGAATGTCATAATATTAATATAAAATATTATAATTTTGATCTACAATATCATAATATTATCAAAACTATTTTTGAAAGGTATCTTATCTGGAAGATGTCATAATTTAAACATAGAATATCATAATTTTAATCTATAACATCATAAAATTATCAAAAAATATCAATTTTTAGATATTTTATCTTTTGGATATCATAATATTAATATATGTTGGGTATAAAATACCCACAGCCGAAGTTCTCAGCAGGATCAACTCCGAGAGGACTCCGCCCGGACTCCTACGGGAGCCGGGCTCCGCCCACAACTTCAACCGCAAGAAGGACTCCTACGGGAGCCGGACTTCGCACCTGATTTTAATTGCAGGGGACTCCACCCGGACTCCTACGGGAGCCGGGCTCCGCCCACGACTTCAACTCCGCCCGGACTCCTACGGGAGCCGGGCTCCGTCGCCAACTTCAATCGCAAGGAGGACTCCGCCCGGACTCCTACGGGAGTCGGGCTCCGTCGCCAACTTCGACTGCCGGTAAGATCTGTCCGGACTCCTACGGGAGCCGGACTTCGCACCTGACTCTAATTGCGGGGGACTCCGCTCGGACTCCTACGGGAGCCGGGCTCCGCCCACGACTTCAACTCCGAGAGGACTCCACCCGGACTCCTACAGGAGCCGGGCTCCGCCCACAACTTCAACCGCAAGGAGGACTCCTACGGGAGCCGGACTTCGCACCTGACTTTAATTGCAGGGGACTTCGCCCGGACTCCTACGGGAGCCGGGCTCCGCCCATAACTTCAACCGTAAGGAGGACTCCGTCCGGACTCCTACGGGAGCCGGGCTCCGTCGCCAACTTTGACTGTCGGTAAGATCCGTCCGGACTCCTACGGGAGCCGGACTACGCACCTGACTTTAATTGCAGGGGACTCCGCCCGGACTCCTACGGGAGCCGGGCTCCGCCCACGACTTCAAGGAGGACTGGACTCCACCCGGACTCCTATGGGAGCCGGGCTCCGCCCACAACTTCAACCGCAAGGAGGACTCCTACGGGAGCCGGACTTCGCACCTGACTTTAATTGCAGGGGACTCCGCCCGGACTCCTACGGGAGCCGGGCTCCGCCCACAACTTCAACCGCAAGGAGGACTCCGCTCGGACGCCTATGGGAGCCAGGCTCCGTCGCCAACTTCGACTGCCGGTAAGATCCGTCCGGACTCCTATGGGAGCCGGACTTCGCACCTAACTTTAATTGCAGGGGACTCCGCCCGGACTCCTACGGGAGCCGGGTTCCGCCCATGACTTCAACTCCGCCCGGACTCCTACGGGAGCCGGGCTCCGCCCACGACTTCAACTCCGAGAGGACTCCGCACGGACTCCTACGGGAGCCAGGCTCCGCCCACACTTCAACCGCAAGAAGGACTCCGCCCGGACTCCTACGGGAGCCGGGCTCCGTCGCCAACTTCGACTGCCGGTAAGATCCGTCCGGACTCCTACGGGAGCCGGACTTCGCACCTGACATTAATTGCAGGGGACTCCGCCCGGACTCCTACGGGAGCCGGGCTCTGCCCACGACTTCAACTCCACCCGGACTCCTAGGGAGCCGGGCTCCGCCCACAACTTCAACCGCAAGGAGGACTCCACCCGGACTCCTACGGGAGCCGGACTCCGTCGCCAACTTCAACCGCAAGGAGGACTCCGCCCGGACTCCTACGGGAGCCGGGCTCCGTCGCCAACTTCGACTGCCAGTAAGATCCGTCCGGACTCCTACGGGAGCCAGACTTCGCACCTGACTTTAATTGCAGGAGACTCCGCCCAGACTCCTACGGGAGCCGGGCTCCGCCCACGACTTCAACTCCGAGAGGACTCCGCCCGGACTCCTACGGGAGCCGGGCTCCGCCCACAACTTCAACCACAAGGAGGACTCCTACGGGAGCCGGACTTCGCACCTGACTTTAATTGCAGGGGACTCCATCCGGACTCCTACGGGAGCCGGGCTCCGCCCACGAATTCAACTCCGCCCGGACTCCTACGGGAGCCGAGCTCCGCCCACAACTTCAACCGCAAGGAGGACTCCGCCCGGACTCCTACGGGAGCCGAGCTCCGTCGCCAACTTCGACTGCAAGGAGGACTCCGCCCGGACTCCTTCGGGAGCCGGGCTCCGTCGCCAGCTTCAACTGCCGGTAAGATCCGTCCGGACTCCTACGGGAGCCGGACTTCGCACCTGACTTTAATTGCAGGAGGACTTCGTCCGGACTCCCACAGGAGCCGGGCTCCGCCCACGACTTCAAGAAGGACTCCGCCCGGGCTCCTACGGGAGCCAGGCTCTATCACCAGCTCCGATCGCTGCCGAACTTCAGCCAACGAATCCGCACTTTCTGGCGCAACACAGCAACCACCACGATCCTGCTCCACTTCCTGCGACGGATTCCGTGCAGCTCCATCATTTCCTGACAGACCGCTATGACGGCCACGACTCTGCTCCACCTCCTGTGACGGATCCCGCGCGGCTCCACTATTCCCTGGCAGACCGCTATGATGCCCACGATCCTGCTCCACCTTCTGTAACGGATACTGCACGATTCTTCCATCCGCAGGCAAGTCGCGACAACGGACGTCGCTCCACTCCTTGCGGCAGACTCCACGTGGCGCGCTGCAGTGAGGGCCACGGGTCTACTCCACTACTCCTCGCAACAAATTCCTCCTGACGGTGGGCGGTCCACTACGAGACGATTATAAACGTCGCTATCAGTCTGTTGAGCCCTCCGCCTATAAAAAGGGGATCCCAGATACGTTATTCAATAAGCTCTCATTTTTTACCTCAAAACTCTGCTAAATTCTTCGTTCGAGCACTCCATTCTTGTTGAGGCAGAGAACTGACTTGAGCGTCGGAGGGTCTTGCTGGAGCAACCCCACCTCCGGTTTAGACTTCCTTTGCAGGTCCCGACGGCGACCGCGACTCCCTCGACTCCAGCTTCTCCGGCGCAAGCGAATTTTTGCACCAACAGGATTGGCGCTAGAGGAAGGGGCTGTGTCTTCGCAGTACCCTTATTCTTAAAGGAGCGCTCAACGGAGCCACCTCCAATCGTCTCCTCCGGCACCCACTCCTTGTTTCCCCCACGGGATCCTTACTTGATGCCTCCCCGCAAGGCGTCCACGCGACGGTCCACGGCCTCCGCAGCCAGATCTCAGGCTCCGGCCTCCCCTCCTGTTTCTCAACCTCCTCCTCCTCCCCCGACGGCGGCGGTCGGTGCGGAGCAGTTTGACATGCTGGCGCAGCAGGTCAAAGGCCTCACAGAAGCTGTGCAGGCTATGCAACAACAGCAGCCGCAGGCATCAGTACGCCTGGAGAGGGTGTCCCCGGAACACCAGAATCCGGCGACGGGGCTGGCCACTTAGGCCAGCCACCCCATCCTTCTTGGGAAAACGAACCCGAGGGTGGAGAGCCCTCAATCGGACCACGACTCCACCCCTGGAAGATCCCTGCCCCCATTCTGCCAGAGGACTCTCGAGACTCGAAGTCGGGAGGATTTCCTGGACCGGAGCTTCCAGGAGATGAACCGGCGGATCAAAGAACTCCGCCATGCTCCCCCCGCTTATGGTGAGGATATTTGTACTGACCCTTCCTTCTCTCAAATGATCATGCAGGAACCGATCCCGCCAAACTTCAAGCTCCCCCAGTTCGAAAGCTACGACGGGACTTCGGACCCGGTTGATCATCTGGAGGCCTTCCGGACGATAATGCTGCTTCACGACGCTCCCGATGCTATTCTATGCCGGGCCTTCCCATCCACCTTGAAGGGAGCGACGAGGAACTGATACTCGGCTTTGAAACCGAGTACCATCTTTTTCTTTGATCAAATGAGCCACCAATTTGTGGCCCATTTTGTCAGCAGCCGGTGCCCCCGGAAGGGTTCGGAGTCCCTCATCAATATCAAGCAGAGGGAAGGGGAGTCCATTCGGGCCTACATCAACCGTTTCAACATCGCGGCGCTGGAGGTCCGAAACTTGGACCAATCAGTCGCAATGGCCGCCATGAAGGGTGGCCTTCAGAAGAATGACCTTTTGTTCTCCTTGGAGAAGAAGTACCCCAGGGATTTTGCTGATTTGCTGGCTCGGGCTGAAGGATACGTCCGAGCGGAAGAAGCCTTCAAAATGAAGGATGAAGAGACAGCGAAGGAGCGGCAGGCGGGAGACTCGAGTAAGCCCACCATCGAAAAAGGGCCAAGAGAAGCCCGGCCACGTTCTCGATCCCCTCCTGGGCACAAGCGTGCCCATACTCCACCCCGGGTGCACAGGCAGAGAAGTCCGGACCGTGGGGTTCTCCACCGGGGAGATTCCGCAACTACGCCCCCCTCAACGCCTCGAAGGCCCGGGTACTGATGGAGGTCAGAGAGCAGCTCCCTAGACTGGAGAGGATGCGCACACTCCCCGGAAAGCGCAACCCCAACAAGTTCTGTCTCTACCACCGTGACCACGGCCACGACACGGAGGAATGCATCCAGCTCCGGGACGAGATCGAGGAGCTCATCCGGTGAGGTCGACTCGATAGGTTCATCTGATGCAGGCCTGAGGGTAGAGGAGATCGGCCAAGGGCCCTTCCGCAACCTGAACCACCAAGAAGGGAGGAGCAACCCAAGGACCGGCCTCCCATCGGGACCATCGACTCCATCACCGGAGGGCCTCAAAGAGGAGCAGACCTCCCGCAACCGTGGAATTCGGGAAACCTATAAATGTATCACTCACAATCTCACCTTGAATCTAAATTTCTTTCTACTTGACGTACTCTTCCCATCTGACATGGATTTGTCACGACTGGATATAACCCCTTCAAACGTCTGAAACAAAGTTATGTTAGGAACGGGGGGAGAACCCCATCCTAACATACCTAAAATGAAAGTCCGATTATCTCGAGATCGGATTGGGGGAGAGGCCTTACAACGCCCTAATATGCCCCCACGGTCATGTCAGGAACAGGAGGAGGACCTCGTTCTGACATGAGCAAAGTCAAAGGCCCGGTTATTTTAGACCGGATGGGGGGAGAGGCCTTACAGCGCCCTAATGTGCCCCCACAGCCATGTCAGGAACAGGAGGAGGACCTCGTCCTGACATGAGCAAAGTCAAAGGCTCGATTCTTTTAGACCGGATGGGGGGAGAGGCCTTACAGCGCCCTAATGTGCCCCCACAGCCATGTCAGGAACAGGAGGAGGACCTCGTCCTGACATGAGTAAAGTCAAAGGCCCGGTTCTTTTAGATCGGATGGGATGAGAGGCCTTACAGTGCCCTAACGTGTCCCCACGGCCATGTCAGGAACAGGAGGAGGACCTCGTCCTGACATGAGCAAAGTCAAAGGCCCGATTCTTTTAGACCGGATGGGGGGAGAGGCCTTACAGCGTCCTAATGTGCCCCCACAGCCATGTCAGGAACAGGAGGAGGACCTCGTCCTGACATGAGCAAAGTCAAAGGCCCGATTCTTTTAGATCGGATGGGGGGAGAGGCCTTACAGCATCCTAATGTGCCCCCACAGCCATGTCAGGAACAGGAGGAGGACCTCGTCCTGACATGAGCAAAGTCAAAGGCCCGGTTCTTTTAGACCGGATGGGGGGAGAGGCCTTACAGCGCCCTAACGTGCCCCCACGGCCATGTCGGGAACGGGAGGAGAACCTCACCCTGACTTGAGCAAGGTCGAAGGCCCAGACTCCTACGGGAGCCGGGCTCCGTCCGTGACTTCTGCAGCAAGGGAGACCCCGCCCGGACTCCTACGGGAGCCGGGCTCCGTCCATGACTTCTGCGGCAAGGGAGACTCCGCCCGGACTCCTACAGGAGCCGGGCTCCGTCCGTGACTTCTGCGGCAAGGGAGACTCCGCCCGGACTCCTACGGGAGCCGGGCTCCATCCGTGACTTCTGCAGCAAGGGAGACCCCGCCCAGACTCCTACGGGAGCCGGGCTCCGTCCGTGACTTCTGCGGCAAAGGAGACTCCGCCCGGACTCCTACGGGAGCCGGGCTCCATCCGTGACTTCTGCAGCAAGGGAGACTCCGCCCGAACTCCTACGGGAGTCGGGCTCCATCCGTGACTTCTGCGGCAAGGGAGACTCCGCCCGGACTCCTACGGGAGCCGGGCTCCGTCCGTGACTTCTGCAGCAAGGGAGACCCCGCCCGGACTCCTACGGGAGCCGGGCTCCGTCCGTGACTTCTGCGGCAAGGGAGACTCCGCCCGGACTCCTACGGGAGCCGGGCTCCGTCTGTGACTTCTGCGGAAAGGGAGACTTCGCCCGGACTCCTACAGGAGCCGGGCTCCGTCCGTGACTTCTGTAGTAAGGGAGACCCCACCCGGACTCCTACGGGAGCCGAGCTCCATCCGTGACTTCTGCGGCAATGGAGACTCCGCCTGGACTCCTACGGGAGCCGGGCTCCGTCCGTGACTTCTGCAGCAAGGGAGACTCCGCCCGGACTCCTACGGGAGCCGGGCTCCGTCCGTGACTTCTGCGGCAAGGGAGACTCCGCCCGGACTCCTACGGGAGTCAGGCTCCGTCCGTGACTTCTGCGGCAAGGGAGACTCCGCCCGGACTCCTACGGGAGTCGGGCTCCGTCCGTGACTTCTGTGGCAAAGGAGACTCCGCCCGGACTCCTACGGGAGCAGGGCTCCATCCGTGACTTCTGCAGCAAGGAAGACTCCGCCCGCCCTGGCAATGGCCCTTACGCGCCCCCGCGGGAACGGAGGGAGAACCTCATCCTGATGGTGACGAAACCCAACCGCCCAACAAGATCGGATGAAGAAAAAAAGCCCCTCAGCCGCACCTCCACGCTCCTATGCAACCCCGCAAAAAGCGAGGGTAGGGCCCTCACTCTGAGAAGAGGAGAAAAATTAAAAAGGAAGGGTGACGAGCTACGACGGAAACAGATGAAGGACGGACCACACCAAAGACCTAAAGAACTTCATCCCAACAAAGACAGGGAGTTCCTACCAAACACCCCCGGCCTCTAAGAAGACTCCCAACACAGGTCAAGAAGACAGCGACGTCCCCGAAGTAATGCGGAGTCTGGACCGCCAAGCTCGGGCTTGCGGCCATGTACGACGAGGAAGGCAAGCTAACGCATCGACGACCGAGCACCTCCCAACGACGTCAACATCAGACAAGTCGAACGACAAGAAAAGTTCGGCGGACGATAATTTAATACAATGCGTAGATGAGGTAACACAAAACACCCTTTTCATTCCATTTCCAAAATACACACTACAAAGCCCGGAAGGCCAAGGAAAGAAAAGCAAAACGACAAAAGCGGGACAAAACAACAAAAAGGAAAGTATATACATGAAAAGATGGAAGGACGAAAAGAGCTCTAAGGAGGCTCTACTCCTCCGACCTAGAGTTATCTGCTCCACCCCTCATGCAGGACTGCCATAGATTCTCAATTTCTTCTTCTAGCTCCCCCCTTCTCTGCAGCGCGTCCTAGAGCGCCCGACGAAGTCGCTGGCTCTCGGCCTCCGCCTCTGCATGCCTCTTCCTCAAGACCTCGGATTCCGCCTCCACGTCCGCGACGGCCCGCTGCTCGTATGCCAGTTGGATCTTCAGTTGTTGCAGCTCGGCTGTCTTTTCCCCGAGGACGACAGAAATCCCTTCAATGGTTCCTCTTAGGGACTGGAGCTCATCAGAATCTCGGGCGGAAGTGAGCTGAGCCCTGTTGGCCAGCTGCCTCTGGAGACGGGCGACTTCGTCGATCGCCGCCCTGAGTCTCCCTTTATATTCCTCCACCTGTCTGCGCCAGCTGGCCCGATGCACGTCGTGCCTCACCTCGGCGTCCTGAAGCTGCCGCTGAAGATCGGAGATCTTCTTCGACCACTCCTGGTCGCCGTCGGCCCGGGCCAAGAGCCGGGATGAACTTCCTTCCAGCTGGCCGATCTTCCCCTTCGCGGCCGACATTTCCACCTTGAGGGGGCTAATCCTGGCGGCCTGAGCCCAAATTCGATCACTGGTGCTCTTCTTGCATTCCTCGAGCTCCTTCGCGAAGTCCGCCTTCCTCCGGCTATACTCCATGATCCCCTTCACGTGGAGATTCCGAAAGTGGGTGGCCTCCGCGGTGGCTTCAGAATGACCTTCTCTCAATCTGTGAAGCTCGCCTTCCATCTTCTTTGACTTCTTTGTCAAGTGAAGGACTTCCTTCTTCAGCCGTTGGATCGTCGACTTCAGCGGGACCCCCAGGGGTAGGGGAAGTGCTTCTGCAGGACACTACCATCGGAAGGCAAAAGCGTCAAAGCATGACTCATCACAGGGAGAAAAGCGGAGAGAAGAAGGGGAGGGAGGAGAAGCCATCCGCGACAAGAAATTCAACTTTATTGATTGGATGATTTTCGAAGACAAAAAAGAAAAAAAAAATTACGATGAAATAAAAATACAAGATCAGAGGTTTCAGACCTCGGGGGCGGGGGTTGGAGAACTCGGCGTCCCCGGCAAGGAGGCTGCGACAGCAGTGGTGGCTGGCGAGGGACCGGCCTCATCTTCGGACTCCTCACCTAGGAAGCTGAGGTCGAGCTCCGAAAATTTTCTGACCACCTTCTCTTGGCAGAGCTCGAACCCCTTGATGAACGCCTCCTGACCGAATTGGACATTCAGATCCCTCATCTCCGCGGAGGCCTTGAATTTCTCTACCGCAAGGACTCTGGCCTCCGAGACCAGGACCGAAATCTGCTCAGCCAAGTTGGCGACCTCGACCTCCGCCTTTCTCGCCGACTCCTCCAAGGTCTGCCTCTCCTCCTCCCGGGCTTGTTTTTCTCTCTCCAGGGCCTCTTGGAGGGTGACTACTTCGGCCGTCTTTGCTTGGAGGCGAGCAACCTCGGCCCGACAGCGCTCCTCCACCTGGAGGATGTCCCTCCTCACATGGTTCACCGCCTCGATATTAACGAGGAGCTGGTGCCCAATCTGCAAGGGCGGCTAGGGGATCAGAACAAAGGCCGAATAGCCAGGTAAATGAAGATTCGCTTACCTCAAGGAAGGACCCCAAAGAGTCCCAGGCCCGCTGCTCAGGATCGGTGCGGTCGATCCTCTCAACAATGTCGGGCAGAATGCAGCCATCGATCAACCGCCTGATCAGGTCCCTATCATTGAAGGGATTCTCCGGCCCCTCTTCAGAGCAGAGGGACTCGTCAGCAACAGTGCGATGGCTACTCACCCTGCGGGCCACCGACTTCCTTCTCTTCCCCCTCTCGGCTACGGACGCCTCCGTGGAGCGGACCCCCGAAATGGGGGCCCCAGTCGGTGGACTCCTCGAGGAGGCCCGGGGAGCCGTTGCCTCGGCATCCGAGGGAACGTCAATCGCTGGAGCCGCCTGGGCGGGTGCGGCCAAGCTCGACTCCTCTGCCCTAGCCCTCTTCGCCGATCCGGAGGTCGCGACGCCCTTCCTTTTGTGGGCCCTGAGGCCCCTGGCGAGCATCCGCGCTGCTTCGGCGTCCATTCCTTAAATAAAAAAAAAAAAAGAGAGAGAGAAAGAAAAAGAAGCAGACCAATCAATCAAGAGTCAAAAAAAAAAAAAAGAAGAAAGAGGAGAAAAAGAGAGAGAAGGAAGAAGAGTGAAAAAAGAGAAGAAAAAGAAGAAGGGTAGAAGAACAGAAGATAAGGGAAAAGATGAAGTACTCGCAGGATCCTGGGGGCTCAGGCCAATGTTGCACAGAAATTGCTCCCTCAGAAGGTTGGGAAGGGAAGGAGCGGAATAGACAAGAAGCTTTCGGGCAGCCTGGAGGTCATCCTCCCCCAGGCTGGGGGCCCGGCGGACAGAATCCCTCAGAGAGCCCCAAGGGGGCAGGCCCAGCCTCAGGGTCGGATAGTGGACGAAGAGGTATTTCTCCTTCCAATTGTGGATTGAAGAAGGGGTACCTTTAGCAACCCCTTCTTGCCGAACTGGGGGGAGAAGTACCACCAGTCCTTCGTCGAAGGATGACGCTTGAAAGTATAGAAGTGCCTAAACAGGGAGAGGGACGGTTGGACCTCGACTACGTGGCAAAGGGAGAGAAATCCTATAAAAAACCTAAAGGAATTCGGAGCCACAGAAGCCAAGGAGATGTCTAAGAAGCGGAAGAGGGCGACAACAAAGGACGGGAGCGGAAGCCGGAGTTCCGCACGGAATGCCTCCTGATACAGGCAAAAACGATCGGGTGGGGGAGTGCTAGCCCCGTCAGAAGGGCTAGGCAGCTCCAGGTCATACTCCGGAGGAACTCCATACTGAACCCTTATCAGAAGGAGTTCCTCCGGAGTCAGGGAACATGGAATGGCGCCCGGTGCAAAAATCGGGCGGAGCCCAGCCCTAGACGCAGGTTCGTCTACAGAGCAAGGGACCTGGGGGTTTGAGGCGGAAGAACTCCCAGAACTGCAGGGAGCAGAAGAGCCGGACGACATTTCGAGTAGCTTCGAGTGAGGGCTCTAAAGATCCCGAAGAAGATGGACAGGATGAGGGGCGAGAGGTCACAGGAAACTAACTCGGAGGAATACAAAAAATAATGGCAAAGAAGAGGTCCCTAAGCGGCGGGAAGAAAGATGAAGGTGCTGGAACTAACCTAGATCGCTCTGAGGGACCAGAGGGACGAAGACAGAGACGATTTGAAGGGCACCTACGGCTCGAGAAGATACCAACTGAAACAGGGCTCTCGAGGGGAAGGCAGACACTGATAGAACTCTGGAACGGGATAGGGCCCCAAAGGTGGAAGGACGGGTTTAAATAGACCCTGGGATCCGGCGCCATAATGATCGCGAATCCCCCCAGGCCAGCCCGCGCCGACACGTGTCCCACTCTCCCGACGGGCGGCTAAAAGCGGCTGACGGATCGGCAGAGCCATTATGGCACCGTACCTGGGCCAGTGTACCGACGGGAATTTTGAAGGGTCCCTTCGTTTCGCCCCGATTCGAAAAGACTCCAGCACGCGCACATTTAATGCCAAAATATCTGGGGCGGCCGTGCGCAGGATTCGAGGGGACAACTTCGGCTATGCCAATCTCTCTGCACTTCCTTCATTCGAAATTCAAACTCGGAAGTAGGGGGACTGGTGTTGGGTATAAAATACCCACAGCCAAAGTTCTCAGCAGGATCAACTCCGAGAGGACTCCGCCCGGACTCCTACGGGAGCCGGGCTCCGCCCACAACTTCAACCGCAAGGAGGACTCCTACGGGAGCCAGACTTCGCACCTGACTTTAATTGCAGGGGACTCCGTCCGGACTCCTACGGGAGCCGAGCTCCGCCCACGACTTCAACTCCGCCCGGACTCCTACGGGAGCCGGGCTCCGCCCACAACTTCAACCGCAAGGAGGACTCCGCCCGGACTCCTACGGGAGCCGGGCTCCGTCGCCAACTTCAACCGCAAGGAGGACTCCGCCCGAACTCCTACGGGAGCCGGACTCCGTTGCCAACTTCGACTGCCGGTAAGATCCGTCCGGACTCCTACGGGAGCTGGACTTCGCACCTGATTTTAATTACAGGGGACTCCGCCCAGACTCCTACGGGAGCCGGGCTCCGCCCACGACTTCAAGGAGGACTGGACTCCGCCCGGACTCCTACGGGAGTCGGGCTCCGCCCACAACTTCAACCGCAAGGAGGACTCCTACGGGAGGCGGACTTCGCACCTGACTTTAATTGCAGGGGACTCTGCCCGGACTCCTACGGGAGCCGGGCTCCGCCCACAACTTCAACCGCAAGGAGAACTCCGCCCGGACTCCTACGGGAGTCGGGCTCCGTCGCCAACTTCGACTGCCGGTAAGATCCGTCCGGACTCCTACGAGAGCCGGACTTCGCACCTAACTTTAATTGCAGGGGACTCCGCCCGGACTCCTACGGGAGCCGGGCTCCGCCCACGACTTCAACTTCGCCCGGACTCCTACGGGAGCCGGGCTCCGCCCACGACTTCAACTCCGAGAGGACTCCGCCCGGACTCCTACAGGAGCCGGGCTCCGCCCACACTTCAACCGCAAAGAGGACTCCGCCGGACTCCTACGGGAGCCGGACTCCGTCGCCAACTTCGACTGCCGGTAAGATCCGTCCGGACTCCTACGGGAGCCAGACTTCGCACCTGACTTTAATTGCAGGGGACTCCGCCCGGACTCCTACGGGAGCCGGGCTCCGCCCACGACTTTAACTCCACCCGGACTCCTACGAGAGCCGGGCTCCGCCCACAACTTCAACCGCAAGGAGGACTCCGCCCGGACTCCTACGGGAGCCGAACTCCATCGCCAACTTCAGCCGCAAGGAGGACTCCGCCCGGACTCCTACGGGAGCCGGGCTCCGTCGCCAACTTCGACTGCCGATAAGATCCGTCTGGACTCCTACGGGAGCCAGACTTCGCACCTGACTTTAATTACAGGGGACTCCGCCCGGACTCCTACGGGAGCCGGGCTCCGCCCACGACTTCAACTCCGAGAGGACTCCGCCCGGACTCCTACGGGAGCCGGGCTCCGCCCACAACTTCAACCGCAAGGAGGACTCCTACGGGAGCCGGACTTCGCACCTGACTTTAATTGCAGGGGACTCCGCCCGGACTCCTATGGGAGCCGGGCTCTGCCCACGACTTCAACTCCGCCCGGACTCCTACGGGAGCCGGGCTCCGCCCACAACTTCAACCGCAAGGAGGACTCCGCCCGGACTCCTACGGGAGTCGGGCTCCGTCGCCAACTTCAACCGCAAGGAGGACTCCGCGGGACTCCTTCGGGAGCCGGGCTCCGTCGCCAGCTTCAACTGTCGGTAAGATCCGTCCGGACTCCTACGGGAGCCGGACTTCGCACCTGACTTTAATTGCAGGAGGACTTCATCCGGACTCCCACGGGAGCCGGGCTCCGCCCATGACTTCAAGAAGGACTCCGCCCGGGCTCCTACGGGAGCCAGGCTCCGTCACCAGCTCCGACCGCTGCCGAACTTCAGCCAACGAATCCGCACTTTCTGGCGCAACACAGCAACCACCACGATCCTGCTCCACTTCCTGCGATGGATTCCGCGCAGCTCCATCATTCCCTGACAGACCGCTATGACGGCCACGACTCTGCTCCACCTCCTGTGACGGATCCCGCGTGGCTCCACTATTCCCTAGCAGACCGCTATGATGCCCACGATCCTGCTCCACCTTCTGTAATGGATACTGCGCGATTCTTCCATCTGCAGGCAAGTCGCGACAACGGACGCCGCTCCACTCCCTGCGGCAGACTCCACGTGGCGCGCTGCAGTGAGGGCCACGGGTCTACTCCACTACTCCTCGCAACAAATTTATTCTGACGGTGGGCGGCCCACTACGAGATGGTTACAAACGTCGCTATCAGTCTGTTGAGCCCTCCGCCTATAAAAGGAGATCCCAGATACGTTATTCAATAAGCTCTCATTTTTTATCTCAAAACTCTGCTAAATTCTCCGTTCGAGCACTCCATTCTTGTTGAGGCTGAGAACTGACTTGAGCGTCGGAGGGTCTTGCCGGAGCAACCCCACCTCCGGTTTAGACTTCCTTTGCAGGTCCCGGCGGCGACCGCGACTCCCTCGACTCCAGCTTCTCCAGCACAAGCGAATTTTTGCACCAACAATATAAAATATTATAATTTTAATCTAAGATACAATAATATTATCAAAATTATTTTTAAAATATATTTTATCTATAAAATATCATAATTTACACCTAAGATGTTATAAAATTATCAAAAAATATTAATTTTGAGATATTTTACCTTCTGTATATTATAATATTTATATAAAATATTATAATTTTAATTTAAGATATAATAATATTGTTAAAACTATCTTTAGAAGATATTTTATCTATAGGATATCATAATTTTAATATAAAATATCATAATTTTGATCTAAGATATCATAAATTATCAAAAAATATCAATTTTAAGATGTTTTAACTTCTAGATGTCATAATATTAACTTAGAATGTCATAATTTTGATCTAAAGTATCTTAATATTATCAAAACTATCTTTAAGAGATATTTTTATCTATCGAATTTATAATTTTAATATAAAATATAATAATTTTGATATAGGATATCATAAAATTATCAAAAAATATCGATTTTGAGATGTTTTACCTTTTGGAGTCATAATATTAAGATAACATACTATAATTTTGATTTAGGATATCATAATATTCTTAAAACTATCTTTGAAGATATTTTATCTATAGGATGTCATAATTTTAATATAGAATGTTATAATTCTGATTTAAGATGTCATAAAATTATCAAAAAATATCAATGTTGGGATGTTTTACTTTTTGAATTCATAATATTAGCATAAAATGATATAATTTTGATCTAAAATATCATAATATTATCAAAACTATTTTTAAGATATTTTATCTATAAGATGCTATAATTTTAATATAAAATATCATAATTTTGATTTAGGATGTCATAAAATTATCAAAAATTATTAATTTTAAATATTTTACTTTTAGATATCATAATATTAATATAAAATATTATAATTTTGATTTAAAATATTATAATATTATTAAAACTATCTTTGAGAGATATTTAATCTATAGGATGTCATAATTTTAACATAAAATGTCATAATTCTGATCTAAGATATCATAAAATTATCAAAAAATATCAATGTTGAGGTGTTTTTATTTTTTAGATGTCATAATATTAGTATAAAATGATATAATTTTGATCTAGGATGTCATAATATTATCAAATTATTTTTAAAAATATTTTATCTATAGAATGTCATAATTTTAACATAAAATATCATAATTTTGATCTAGGTGTCATACAATTATCAAAAAGTATCAATTTTAAGGTATTTTACCTCCTGCATATCATAATATTAATATAACATATTATAATTTTGATATAGAATATCATAATATTATCAAAATTATCTTTAGAAGATATTTTATCTATAAAATATCATAATTTTAATATAGAATGTCATAATTTTAATCCAAGATGTCATAGAATTTTCAAAAAATATCAATTTGAAGGTATTTTTCTTTCTAGATGTCATAATATTAATATAAAATATTATAATTTTGATTTAGGATATTATAATAGCATCAAAACTATCTTTAATATTTTATCTATAGGATGTCATAATTTTACTATAGAATATCATAATTTTGATCTAAAATATCATAAAATTATTAAAAAATATTAATTTTATAGTGTTTTACCTTCTAAATATCATAATATTAGTTTTAGAATGTCATAATTTTGATTTAAATATCATAATTTTAATTTAAAATATCATAATATTATCAAAACTATATTTTGAAGATATTTTATCTATAGAATATCATAATTTTAACATAAAATATCATAATTTTGATCTAAGATATTATAAAATTATTTAAAAGTATCAATTTTGAGGTATTTTACCTCTAAATATCATAATATTAATCTAAAATATTATAATTTTAATTTAGGATGTCATAATATTGTTAAAACTATTTTTGAGAGATATTTTATCTATACGATGTCATAATTTTAACATAAAATATTATAATGTTGATCTTAGATATATAAAATTATCAAAAAATATCAATTTTGAGGTATTTTTTCTTCTAGATATCATAATATTAATATAAAATATGTCAAAAATATCTTTGGAAGGTATTTTTTTATAAGATATCATAATTTTAATATAAAATATCATAATTTTGATCTAAGATATCATAAAATTATTAAAAAATATTAATTTTGAGGTGTTTGACCTTCTGTATGTCATAATATTAATATAAAATATTATAATTTTGATCCAAAATATCTAAATATTGTCAAAAAATATTTTAGAAGATATTTTATCTATAGGATGCCATAATTTTAATATTGAATATCGTAACTTTGATTTAAGATGCTATAAAATTATTAAAAAATATTAATTTTGAGGTATTTTATATTCTGGATGTCATAATATTATTCTAAAATATCATAATTTTAATTTAAAATATCATAATATTATCAAAACTATCTTTAGAAGATGTTTTATCTACAGAATATTATATAATATTAACATAAAATTTAATAATTTTGATTCAAGATATCATAAAATTATCAAAAAGTAATTTTGAAAAGTGTTTTACTTATAGAATGTCATAATATTAACCTATAATGTCATAATTTTGATCTAGAATATCATAATATTATCAAAACTATCTTAAGGAGGTGTTTTATCTATAGAAGTCATAATTTTAACCTACAATATCATAATATGAACTTATAACATCATAATTTTAACTTTGAATATCATAATATTATCAAAAACCATCATAATAAAAATTATAACATCTTGACTTATTATATAATTTTTTTAAAAAATTATATGATATGCTGTATTCAGAACTAAAAAAAAGAATCTAATTATACCAACCTGATGGGTAGGACATATTACTTGGATGAATAATATTGTCTAGATGCTAGTCAATAACTCGGGCGAATAATTTTTGCTGCAGAATAAACTTCGGATACTAGACGCTCAAGCAGAAGCTCAACAAAATAAAGATGAAGAGAAAGAAAAGAACAATATTTGTAATGTCTAACCAGATTTTAAAATAGTAAAATACTTTATTTTGGAGGGAAAAAATATTTTCATCATGTTTAATTTGAAAAGCAATCTGTAACATACATTAAATATATTCGACGATAGAATAAAGATATTATTTTTATTTTTTCATATCTTCAGACGTTCGGATTGATGCGAAATGACGTAGTCACATGATACCACGAAGATGCTACGTGAAATAATTGAATGAGACGGTACACTCTACGTCCCGATCAGTGTGCTCACGTTGATTTTTACACTGCAGGCAGTGTACAAAAAATTTTGCTATATATATATATAATTCGACGATAGAATAAGATATTATTTTTATTATTTTTATAGTTTCAGACGTTCGGATTGATGCGAAATGACGTATGTCACATGATACACGAAGATGCTATGTGAAACAATTGAATGAGATGGTACTTTACGTTCGATCAGTGTGCTCCACATTCGATTTTTTACACTGCAGTGTACAAAAAATTTGCTATATATATATATATATAAACTCAACTGGCGCTTGTTTTACATTGTTCGCTATGGGGCTCCGCACCATCAGCAGTGTATAGGATCCAATAAAAGCGGCTGGAGCACAAGATAGATTCAGTCTCACATGAAAAAGTGTCAGAAAAACCCTTATATTACACCCTATGATTATAATAAGTGCTCAATATATAACATTTCCTTTGCAACCACCGTTACAAATTTATATTGCAATCGTACCCTCTTACATGAGGTAGACTGCATGTAACTATCAAACCATGATAAATCCACCCTGACCACTTAATGGATGTTCTTGACAATTGCAACAGGAACATGCGTCATGGCTTAATAAGAGGTCACAAACCATTGTCAGCTTACCAAAGATACATAACAATACAAATAAATTCATAATATGGCAGCAATGATCGAATGACTCTTTAGAAATATCAAGTTCATCAAACAATTGCCATACTATAGAAAATAACAAAAAAGAACATGGTGGAAAACCAAGTTGAACTAAACAATTATTAGATGAGGCATCTGCACGTTCAGAAGTTATAAAAGGATTAAAATTAGTGAGGAAAGCTATCCAATGTCAATAATAATTAGTATATGGGTTTAGCAAGCTATTTGATGACATGATATGATAGTACAAGTAATTTGATTTGCTGTTATCTATAATTCGACCACCATCTTATCCATTCTTTATATGTCTACTCTTGCGACGTAGCTGCCGGAAAAGACCAAACTCATAATAAGTTTTGACCCAACTTTTTTCCCCTACTTTTCTAATACATCATCTGACTTTCCTTTCAGAATAATCTCAATTATAACTAGTGCTTACAAGAGTCCTCCAAAACCTGAATCTAGATTGTCCGTAGTTACATAATTTTAATTTCTGATGATTATATTTTAAAGAGCCAAACCTTATTACAACATTATGTTCAATATATCTGTTTTCTTTACAGCCACCTTTAAAAATTATAATGCATTGAAAGGCCTTAGAACTATGCATGATACCTATCTAACTTCAAACTAGCTCATCACTAGCTATGGCAGATGTTATCCAAAGTAATGGTAACTCCAAAGATCTGTGCCCCGATGTATATTCATATTTATCCTCCACATGCATGGATCCCACAGAAGAAGACAAGTCAAAAATTACAAATCAATTCTATACTGATTTAAGTGCTTCAGAAACCATGACAGGGATACAAAGCAAGACTGTCGACCACAGAAAATAAAAGTTACGACCAAGTTCAATAACCATATCCAGCATGATCTAAAAAAGCGTAGCCTCTATATTGGTCAGATAGATGCAACCAATAAAGAATGCCGAAACAAGACACACAGCAAGCAAGAATGTATTAAAGAGGATTTGTCGATGGTTACTACTCTGATAAAGTTCATGGACTGGGACCATTCTATGGAGGACATGATAAAGAACATGATCAAAAATCACCTGATGCTAACCGAGGATATTTAACATGAAAATGAAGTCATATTACCAATTATTAAAACATATTGAGGCCACTACCAGTTTAATGTACATCAACATGATTACCAGATGAGACAACTCAAGCACAAGTAAACATTGCAAACAATGTACAAGAGACAGCCAATGCATTCTTAAGCATGAGTTAGAACCGAAATAAACCATTAAATCAGCCAAAACTAACAATTAAACCATCAAATCAGCTATTCCTTTAACATAAATCTGGTCTAATGCAAGACAGAGGAAAAAAAAAAACATTGTACCATATGATCAACTGCACTCATGACATAAATCAGATATAATGCATTTCTGAGAACTGGAAAAAAAGGGGGCAGCAAAACCCCATCTGAATGGATAAGCCACAAAGCTAGCAGTGTCAATAATGTGAAGAATTTTGAACACTTGTAGCAAGTTTTTTGGATTGTCCAACATGAATGTTCCCTTATTAGTCTTTTTCATACATCTTTTACACATGCTTCAGTTAAAGATGGCAGGTTGCTGAACCTTTTCATTTGGAACCATGATCACAATTCTGTTCTTGATTGCCCAAAACAACAGCATAGTCTTTCTGATCATATTTGAAGCCCTGGAAAAGAGCATGCAGGGCAAATAGAATCAGGCAGTTCATGAGCTGAACAGCAAATTTTTACAAGATTCTATGAATAATTTCAGAGATTTGTTTTGGCATCTTAGAGTCTATTGTGATCAAAACTCTTTTACCTTGTTTCTGTAACAAGCACTGTAATCTAAAATGTGTGCGAGTTTGGTTATGTGCATAGTACTATACTATCATTGTGGTCTGTGATCAAACAAATAGTTATTGAATTGATACTCATGTTATCGGAACAGACAAGCAGAGTGCAGGCATACAAGTTTCAACTCATGCTCTATGTATCTATTCTTCCTGACCAAACAGAGAAAACCAACGCCCACTAATACAGTTTCTAGCCACCTCAGTCACCAGAATACTGAATCATCTAACACGAGGAAAGCAAGAAAACTAGAGTGCGCTTTCTGACTCATCTGTAGCCTCAGTTATCCTTTGTTGGAGAAGAAGGCCCTTGAAACTATTCGAGGCAGCTATTTCCACCAAGTCAGACTATGAGATTCAACAAAGATTATTGGCAAAGAGAATTATGCAATATTGTTGATTTGACCATAACAAGCAACTTATCATAGATGTGTTACTGTATATAGGGAGTCACATAACAAACAAAAACTTCCACCCCTTAATAAATTGGCAGAAGAATTTCATGATACAAAACTGGACTTGAGTGAGACTAGGAAAGAAATAAATAAGAACAAAACTTTTATACTAAGCAGTTCAGAGTGACATATTAGATCCTTGGATGGCAGCCTGAATGACTTTTTTCTGAGAAAATATTCAAGCGGAGCATCTGGAAGCTCCCAAAACTCCACAGTACCCCACTAATCCGCCAATCATGGCAGTGTCTGGGCTAAGCGACAGAATAGTTGCAGTGCTGCATATGATTTTAGGAATTTTAAGACAATAGAAAATTAAATTTGCGTAAAACCTCCAATAATATATTCAGAAGTTTACCAGGCAACAGTCATTTTCAAACAAAACAAAACACCAATGCCCTAAATCAGATACACAGCTTTCTTTTAAAACAAGTTCAATGGCTCAAATACAACTGGATCCGCTTTCTCTTTTATTGTGATATACTATAGATGCAGTAACATACACAACAGTAATTGCTCACCCAATTTTTACAATTCATTTGCTCAGATCACCTCTTCCACTTCCAAAATTGGATGAATGATCTTGCCCTATCATTGCTAAGCTTTGTGACACCCAACTTCAATTGGTATAAATAAGGAACAGAGATGAAATATCGCAGTGGATTTCACCTTTACCACCTCTCATCCATGCCGGTAAGGGTTGCACCCAGCTGCAGCTAGCAGTCTACAGTTCCAACCCTCTCTGATTCTAATGGCATATGTATGCACCAAATACAGAAATCCCCCTTCAGAAGAGCCTAGGTCCAACTAAGAGTCAAACCTGGTGGCACCTGATGTAAGAGATGACAGAAGTCCTGCCGCTGGGCCAGGAAGCATGTCACCAAATGTTGACATAGCAGCCGCTGACCTGTCCTTAAGCTTGCCAGCTTGGCCATCAGAAAGCATAGATCCCCACCTTGATGCACTCTCTCCAAATTTGCTGCCAACCTATTCATTTGGAATGACCACGATGGTGTGCAGTTCAGTTAAAAATATAGCAAATTTTACAATAAAACAAGATTCTTGAAACTTGGACAAAAACTCTTGAAAAATAGCATCCTTTGTATAACACAATGATTAAAACTAAATTGCATGAAATCTTTCAAAATGAAGTTAATATAGAACTTGGCAATTCATTAAAAATTGCTAAGGCGAACATCACATCTCATTAAGCTGAAGTCCATGCATGGATTCAGTTCCAAATTGGTTAGTAGATAGTGAGACCTCTATAAAGATGGTGAATGAGATTTGTGAAAATGGGAGAGATTAGTGTTGTGGACAAGTGAGGCATTTTATAAACTGAAGTATCTGATCCTGTAATAAGTTTGAGAGACATTAAGAGAATGTCTGAGCATAACATTCTGGGGATCTGAAATCCACAAGAAATGAACCTATGTAAGTAAGTCTTCCAGAAGATCTCTATGATGTGAACCCACTCCAGAAATAGACTTACATGTTCTTCTAGCTCAATCAAATGCAGCACTTTCACATTTAATCTGCTTTAAAAGTGTGTACAGCATATTCAATAACAAAATCATCCATATCACTAACAGGCTAATATACATTTAGCTTCACAAGTTTTGAACAAACCAAAGCAGATGAGACAGAACAAGTATTCCACATAGGTACCATGCATTCCTGACTGTGATGTGTATAATAAGCATTTATGAGGATATGCTTTCGTTACAAGACAAAGTGAAATTCCAAACAGGAAACTCCTTATCTGGAACTCTCAAGCTTATGTACCATTGTAAAATTGAAAAAATATGGGCAAAACCTGTGATAAAATGATTATTGGCTTGACAAGACACTCAAATTACTCACCAATACCAAGTAGGTATGACTTCATATGATAAATACCTGGGTCATTATGGATTTCAATAATGGTGTTGCAACTCCAAAACTCAGAGTATCATCAAGCTCAGGCTTTGGGACCTTTCTCCATTTGAATATGCTTTCCAAGGACTAACTAGATGATGCATCATCAGCTGACATTTGAAGGGCTGATTTATTGCTCCCCTTGAAGATAAAGCAGGAGCACTGAAAGGAAAAGGGCTTACTGGTTAGAAGCACAGATTCAATGGCAACATAGTAAATGCTTATGAAGACTGCTGAGAGATAAGCCTAAGGAAATAATTCTTTGTAACAAAAAAAAAACCGTAAATCAACCATATAGTAACATATTATATCATCTTATTAAAATTTTCACATCTGCTTTAGCATAGATCACAAGCTTCATCTTATATCATTAAAAAAGGCATCCTAGTGCATGAAGCTCCTGCCACTACGGAGGGCTAGGAAGGTCAGATGTATGCAGCCTTCTCCTCACATGCAAAGAGTTTATTTCCATGTTTCCAACCTGCAACACCCAGATTATAATAGAGCAAGAGCAACATTACCATTGTGCCAAAGCCCACCTATCCTGTATCATGCATCCCAACAATCCAGTCATAGCTCAAAAGTACCTTGAGTGACAAATATTACATGTGGGTTTTATTAAAAAATGGGGACACCATGCAACAATATCAAGCTAGTGGCATAACTTAGTTACCCACATCCACTTCCAAAACCTACTCCAGATCTTCATCCACGTGCTTCCAGATTTGCAGTTCATACACTTAGCTATGTCAGATACCACCTCATTTCCAAGTAGACATATTAATTTATTCCTTTGTTTTCCCCACTTAATGTTGATACAAATAACTTCTCAAAAAAAATCATATAACAAATATTGTTTAAAATGCATATACATATACCAATCAGATGTGAATAATATCCATACTTGAATTTAACCAGTGTAGACACATCACACATTTGCAATATTAATGTTCTTTAAGTTTTGCAAATATCAATTGGATACTTATGGCATCTATGCTTGCTAGACAAATATATTATTGAATCAATAGAAGAAATATGATAGCATAAATTATTATGAAATCAATATCAAGAATAATAATATAAAAACATATTATCATTAAGATTAAAAATGAACCATTTCTAAGAGATTCCAACTTTCACATCTAGGAAAAATATGCAAAAGAATGCCCAAATCCATATTTATATCCATGACATTCAAATAAGGGTTTCTTGAGTGTATACCCTCTTAAATATTAGAATTTATGTGAATACCCTTCCAAAATTGTTATTTGCATGTATACCCTCATAACACACTTGTTTTGCATGTATACCCTTTTTTTTTCTTCTTTTTGCGTATGTTACCATGCCATCTAACACCATTAAGAAATGAGTGATTTATAATTGAAATAACTGAAATACCCTCAATGGGTAGACATGCAAAAAGAAAAATTTATAAATGTATACCATGCAAAGAGCAACTTTGCAAGGGTATTCATATAATTTCGTATATTTAGGAGGATAAAACTCAAAAATTCCTTCATATAAATATCCATGTCCAATCAATTTCATATTTCATATGTGGAATATATCCTATTCATTTTCATCTGGTCTACTATGTCTTGTTCTTTTTAGCTCAACAAGTTGGACTGTAGCTCACCCAAAAGGTTTACCCTATGCAGACCAGCCACCCACAGAAACAAATATAGAGATTCACATAAAGTTAATTAAGGAAATACATAGAACCTATCATTTAACACTAGGCTATCTCATAGAACAGCTGGGTATTTTATTAAAAATGAAAAAAAAGATAGCACATTCCAATAGTAGATTTGATACATGAAAAACCTGCAGTTCAAGTGTGTAATGCCTTCTGTAGAAGTATCCTAAACAACAAACTAAAATGTCACATGTGTATCATATGATAATTCGGCACATGAATAATAAAGATAAAAGTGATTAATAACATTTTATATAGAAAATAATAAGTCCCTAAAACATCATAAGGCAATTTCAAGTCATTGTCAATCTAAGCTTCTATGTAGTATCCATCTACTACAGAACATCTCTTACTTAATAGCTTGTTGTCTAGAGTCTGCTTAGATTGGGAAACATTGAACCAACAAACATATATCTTTAATGGTGTCACTAAATGTTGGCTGTGTGATGCTAATTACAGTGTTAAAATTAAACTAAAGTTTCATTTAACTTGTTAACAGTAGCCACAACATGCTTGCATGTAACAAAATGAGCATTTCTTAGTAAAAGAATGAGAATTTTATTTTTGACCACAGCAGGACTAATTCATCTGAATGTGGCCCATGGTTCTTAACAGACCATGATACTGAATCTTAATGATATAGCAGCATGCTACAATATGAGTTATGGAGTTTGTCGTCATGATTTCCACAACTCTTGGCACTAGCAGATAGGATAACCAAAAGAGGCATGTCATATAGAGTAGCAAAAGCCTGAATTTTTGACAGATTCTGTTATTGTAGAAGGCTGCTTAGAAAGTAATTATTTTTGAAGAGCCCAAGCCCTATGACTAGTAGGGCTTAAACCCATATAGTAGCATAAACCCATGATGTGGATTACGGAGCTGCTTCTGTTGATAGGCAATACATCCAAGAGAAACCACTAATACACTCAGGATAATATCATAGGAATGACAGCAGGAGTGTCAACCTGATTGGAAGGTATTTGAATCGTGGAACCATAGAGCATCTCATAATATTTGAGTCTGTATTTGATTTTGTTGGCAACTTTTGTACAGTGTCGGTGTACATACGATTAAGCTGAACCAAGAACCCGAAGAGGACTGCAAATCGCTTGTATGATTGCTTCTCATTTTCCCAGAGGTAAGGCTCATAGCTGTGAAATCCACAAAGAAATACAGTCAAAACACATTAAAATCTTTAAAAAAAGTAAAAAAAGAGGGGAAAAAATGCTCTCTAACCAATAGAATAGGAGAAATAATAAAACGATTCAAATTTAATTTTGTCCTAACAGAAGCATTTATAGAAGAGCTTACATAGCCCAGTCAATGGGATCCAACTTTTGTGAAAGCTTATTTATCAGCTTCATTGCAGGTTCTGTATTAGCAGAACCAGGCTGGAGTTCTGGTTGTTTCTGTCTAAAAGGAAGCCTTTGTGTCATAATTTTCGATGATTCCTCTTTGACATTCATTTCAGTATTCCTGGAGGCAGAATCTTTGCCGCCAGATAGAATGTCAGCAATGAAATGGAGGTCTAACAAAATCTGTAGTGCTCCTTTTTCTGAAACCCGAGCTTCACCACCCTCCGTACTTGATAAGAAATTTTCATAGATATCTACCACCTGTAACACATTTAGGGCAATATGTACGTGCGAGATTATTATCATTAGGAACTGTTTCAAGCCATTGCAGGACTATTATCTACTCGCAAGAAACAACACACAACCAGCTCACTAGTGAAAATAATTTGGTTTAGGTAAAAAAACAATTGGCATTCAAGAAATGTGAATCTAATGAATCTCATGAGTATTCCTCTCACATACATAATTGACTTGCTTTCAAACTTAAAAATTAGAAATTAATACTTTCTTCAATAATTTTATGTCACTGCTGCAAGTGGATTTGCTTTGTTCTTGTGTATCTGAATACACGCATGCGCGCACGCGCTCACATGCACATGCACACATATATACATTGACATGCAACCTTTCATCTTCATGCAAGAAATAAACACTAGGACAACATAAAAAAGCACCTTGAAGGATTACCATTATCATTGTTTAAAAATCAGTCCATCTTCACAATTATCAAGTCAGTTTTGGCCTAATGTTTGAAATGCCAGCAATTTACGTCCATTGCCCTTTGGTGCAACACTTAAGAACCAATGTGACTTAATTGTATCAAATTTAGCAAACAATCTACTGAGCTGGTAATACTCCATAAAAAATAGAAAAGTATAACTTAATAAAATGCATATATAATTAAGCCTGAGGTGCTAAACTTTATATGTCATATTTGAATGCATCATGGTTTCATGATCCTTCAGTCCGATCAGAAAGGAAAGGCAGATTCATTTTAGTAAATTAGCACCAAACGTCTTAATAAGAATGTAGCAAGGAGACCATGTGCAAAAAGATAAGCAACATAGAACAAATGTGGTTAGATTTGGTGTGCAACCCAACTGGTAGCCCATGGGTCCCAATCAAAAAATCATTGACAAATATGGGACTGTAGTTTTACTACTCATCTTATGAGCTGGGTCCAACAGCCAAGTTGCAAAAATTGCAGTCACAATAAGCTTCCTGTGGGACACAAGACTGTTCCACCCAACCTCAGCATGAACGAGGCTAGGCATAACAGGCAATCTATTGCAATTTGTGAGTAAGAAGGGACACAGTCATGCATGCATAGTGAAGGTTGTAGAGATTAATCTAAGGCTCCCCACATGACATCTACAAGCATAGGTCCTTGACTGAGACTCCAGAATGTTAGCAGCAAAACAGTAAGTTGACAAACCTGCCGACCAGTAGGGAGTTAATCAGGATTTACAGGTTCATGATCACAGGAGTACAAGTATGACATTTACAACTTTTGGGAGCAGAAATTCAAATCAAATGTTCATGAGCCCTCACCAGTGGTGACAAGTCAATCAAGAAGGTAGGGGTGAAAGTGGATCATATAATATCTGTCCCCTACTTTCGCATCTGAATCTATCCGAAAATGGATAGAAACGGGAGCATCTGACTAATATCCGTATCCGTACCCGTATTCATGTTCATATCCATTAAAGAAAAATAGATGTGGATATGGATAGACAACTATCCGATCCATATCCAAATATCCGATTCTATATGTAATCCTATTTAATTTTATATAGCATTTATGAATTTTTAAGAAAAGTAAAGGACCATATTAATATGCTATTAACTTGATTTATCATCAACTCAATAATATTTTTGATTATATCTTCATGAAGTTTAATCATTTGACTGTATTTATATCCATACTTCTAGTATTCGATTTGTATTCATATCCATTTAAAACAAATATGGATTTGAATATTTGCATCTGACCTAACATCCATATCCATATCTGTGTTCGTTAAACAAAACAAATATGACTATGGATATACTAATAGCCGATCCGACTTCATCCCTACAAGGAGGTATATATTACCATGTACCATGAACACATGTCACAACAAATCACCACCTTGAAATTCTGTTATGTGTGAGAAGGTGTTGGTTTGACATAAGCTCATAGTGGAAGAGACTAGGTATGGAAGAAAAAATAGCATAATAGATATCAAGACATAATAAGGGCATGTAGAGTCAAGGAAATTATCATGGGGTGACAACCTAGAGCCTCCATCAAAATACTCTTATCAATGTTGCCATAAACTGTAGATAGGGTTTAGTCAGGCTGGATCATGAATCAGATCTCAGATCATACAATTTTCCAGATTTCTTTCAAAAATTTTAAAATATAAAAATAGGAGCATTGATATAGGATTTAACAATATAGTAGATGAATGGAGCATAAAAAGCCATGCATATAAAAAGTCTAGTTTACACCAAGGCAAGCCCGTAACTCAAAGCACCACCATAAACTCACATATGGCAAGTCTAATGAAACAACCAATGTGTTTGGTTATTGAAGATACTTAAAATTTTAAATACAACCTATCAGTTTAACAATCCCTTTAGATAGAATGCTTTAGAAAGAATAATGATAATAATTTTATACATAGTTGTAAAATACTTCCTTTTTTAAGTTCCAATAACCGGTTGTCAATTTTACCACTGGAACCTTATTAGCAAAAAGTAACTTAAGAGCCATATAAACAAATAACTTACAGAAAATGGACTCACACGTAATTTAATATGTAAATAGCATAATCAAGCTGGATCTTATGATCCAAGGAACTATATTGTTTATAATACTAATCTAAAGCCTAGATCCTAATTGATCCTGATACAAAGATGAGATTAGATTGCTAAGGTACATTTTTATCTGGATTGTAAGATCCGGATTGTGAATCATAGGATCTGGATTGTGAATGTTAAGATTTAACACAATACTTCTTTTGAATTATGGTGATAAAGATGAGAAATGATAAGGTGCCAAGAAACCTAGTGACATTGATTGTCCAACTTGCTAACCAAATGTCATAGCAGGTTCTAGACTAAATCTTCAAGCAGGGATGTCACCCACATTTCACAATGTCTATGGAATCTCACTGCTGCTCCTCCTGCAGGGATTTATTTTTAATCTTTTTTTCTTATAGTTTTTTCTCTTTTTTTCTTTTATAATGTAAATATAGGAAAACCTATAAACTGATTTTCATGAGAGGTAAACTCCTCACTGCTGCACCCATATTTGCACCCTCACCTACTACCAATCTGGCCAACTAAGGGAAAGCCCCTAACAAAAATAGACAGGAAGGCAGCACAATAAAATTAGTTGCCTTTGTAGGTCTTCTTCCCCATATAGTGTCATGGCCTTACCTTTTCTCATTAATCATGTTGCTTTAGTGTCATGGCCTTACCTTAGACAACAGCAACATTCAGGGAGTGATATCAGTATCTAGAGAAGAAGTAAAAAGAACATCTAGAGAACATCTCAGACTAGGAGTTGGAGCAAAGGATAAAGAACATGATGGTTCACATCTTAAAGTTATTGAGATGACACCTTTATGTCAAAGCTTCCATTTACAAAAGCCCACCAGTCAACTACTAGTCATCAAGAAACCATCAAGACAAATTGATAGACAAAATCCATATTTACATTGTTGATTATTTTTTTTTCAAAAAAATGAAGATCAACAACCAACCAGAACATGCAAATTACATCATGTATTAGTAGTAAAACCAAGGGAATGCAGGTATTAGCATAGGCAGGTAGTGACAATTTGTTAACTTCTATACACAAGGAAATGAAGCAACATACCTTCTCCATTATTCTCGATGCAAAATTTTGCAATATTATTTTATCAAGAACATGGCCTCCAACTTTATGAATTTCTAAGCATGCTTGAAAGAGAAAAGATGTGATATAGAGTGAAGGCATGGAAGGAAGAGCTATTTTCATCTCCAAAGGGCTGTCAGTGGACTCTTCTTGTTTGATTACAGTCACTTCCCAACCCTGAAAAGAATCTTTTTAGTCATTAGAAATCACCAGCTGAAGCTTAACTTTTTTCAGACAACTACCTGGTCCAATGAAGATGGAATCGAAAGGCCAGAGTATATAATCCAAGAAAGAATCAAGAGTGCGATATGTTATCCTAGCAACATAATCATGGAAAACTACAAACAGCAGTACAGCAAATATCCAGAATATTGAGTAAAAACCACCCATACCCGCAAAGGAGCTGTTGCAGATAATGCATCATCTGTGTTGAGATCCTTGGAGAGAATAACCGATAGCTCATTAGACACCCATGTTATCCATAAGCTATGAGCTCTGATACAGAGTTCTTGCAAAGTTTTCTTTAGCTCATCAAGTTTTGGGTTCGTGCTGTCATCCACAGCATACAATGAAGCAGCAGCTGAAATTGTTTGCTTTCTAGGATTATCAGAAAATTGCCTTCTAGGACTCCTGGGGCTATCAAACGTATGTCTTCTAGGGCTAAAAAAGACTGATGAATCGAAGGTCACCTTAGATTGCCTTGGCAAAGGTGATGATAGGTTAGTAAACACTGAAACAGCTGTTTCTTTCACCCACTGCCTTGGGGAACCAAGTATCACGGGTATGTGACTAGAATGGTTTCGTAATGCAAATAAGAGACGCCCAATGAAAAGAGATCTTTCAACAATTACAGAGGGTGGTAGAGAATCCTTATCCCCTTTGTTTCTTCCTAAGGAAGCTGACAGATGCGCAAGCTCACCATCAAGTTCCTTCAGTATAACTGAAATAGTCTTGTAACACTTCTCCTGAATATACGGCTTTAGTTCCTTCAGCCTCAGAGTAGAATTATGAGATTCTACAAAACATAATAGATCATCCAATATGCTTCGGCATTTAGTGTCCACTGCATCCCTAATCCGACTGACTTCAGGGCCAAAATATGCATTGAGATCGCTCCCAAAATCATTCTCATCAGCAGTTGGTTTAAAGCTATACAAAATTCCTGCTTTCTTTTGGTTGGGCTCTGAAAACCAAACCCCACTACCAGTAGAAGGCTTCTTCAAGTATGTTTGGAAATCATTCTCGTCTTTAGAACCTGCAACTGCCACAATAGATCCGATTGAATTTTTCATATTGATGTCTCTGTTCAAGTTCTCAAATTCTGAATGTACGATCTCCTTCATCCTCTTCAGGAATGCCGCTTCCAACCTATCTTCCAAGATGTCCTTTCCATCCTTCAAAATGTGTTCGCGAATCTGGTTCCAAGGTGACTCGATTTCAGAGCCAAAGACGCTCCTCAGCCACTGCTCCAAGCTCTCCTCGAGCCCTTCCCGACCATCAAGAGCCTCCCGCACCATCTTCTCCACACACCCTAGGCCTTCTCCACTTCCAATTGCATCCACAAGATGCTTTCCATTCGCCAGTTGTCCGAATATCTCATCGCAGCAGCTCTTCAACCACGAGGAACAGATCTGGGCGATGAACTCCGGCTCGAGCAAAACCATTGCCGACTCCAATTTCTCCCTGTGCGACTTCCACAGCCTCACCTCCTCCTCCGGATTCGGAATCGCTCCAAAAAGCTGTGTCCCCGGGGGCGATCCGAGCACGATCTTGTAGAACAACGGCATCTCATTCAATGCAAGAACGAAGAGCTCTCCGACTTGCCCTAGACTAGCCCTAATGGTTCTGACCACATCACAGAGAACAGACGAAAGAGATTCATAGGAGTCGACTTGCACACCGTCCAGCTTCTGCAAGATCCACGATCGCCTCGAGTCAAGAAAAAGCCCTAACAGCTGCTTGGGATTGAGATCGTCGATGGTGGCAGCAGCGGAGAGAGCATCGGCGTAGGCAGCGACGGTGAGCCCCCGGTCCATCAGCCGCTCGCTGCTCCGCTGGGAGATCTGGGCCTTGAAGCTCTCAACGATCTGCCACTGGTGACGGAGCAGTGGGAACTTGGCAAGGGCGTCCGCGTCGCCGCCGCCGGTGACGAGGCCGTGGACCGTCTTGGCGCGGAGGTAGCGGCCGGACGCCTCGAGGAGCATGGACTCGTCGAGGCAGCCCCAGATGTTCTCCGGGGTGTCGACGAGGTACTTGACCCGGGAGGCGATGCCGTAGACGCGGGCACGGGCGGGGTCGTGGGCGAGCTTGGGGGTCTCGGGGTTGGCGGCGGAGGTGGAGAGGCAGCGGAGGGCGGCGTCGATGGCGGTGAGGTTGGAGGAGATGGCGTCGCAGGAGGACTTCATGAGGAGTATGGAGTCGGCGGACTCGATAAGGTCGCGGTAGCTCTTCCCGACGAGCTGCCGGAGCTCCTCCTTCTTCTCCTCGATCTCCCGCCGAGTGGCCGCCTCCACGGCGCGGATCTCCGGGATCGGCCTCGTCCGGAATAGGGACTCCGCGTCGCGGGAGCCGGCGGCGGATGTCGGGATATCCGCCGCCGGCAGTGCGGAAGGTGATCTCATGGCGATGGATCCGGAATGCCTCTCTCCTCCTTCAAAACAAATCCAAAACCCTAACCTCAGAGGAGATTGAGACGGCGGAATTCGCGAGCGCCAGATCCAAGAAGGGGAAGGAGGAAGGGAGCGGAGAGGGGTTGGGGTGGTGAGGAGACGGGGGTGACAGCACGTCCAACTGAATCAAGCGGGAAGTCTGGGAGCGCTGGCCCGAACCCATGAGCCACGACTGCGCCTGAAAGCTTTTGTAGAGATGCGGGTCCGCTCTCCGGACGTCGGTTCGTTCGCGCAGTAGAAAAGAATTTTGAAATCCAGACCTGGGTTGTCTTCTTTGAGCCTCCAAGCCCCCGTATCCCTTATCGTATCTGTTTTCCATTTCCAATTTTAATATTCTGTAAAAAAATATTAAAATATAACAAACTCAATTTTTCAAATAAATTTTTCAATAATACTCTACAAAAAAATATTGCAAACTCAACTTCTCAAATGAATTTTATTGTACCATTTGAAAAAAACGTCTCTTCACATTAAATTATATTATTAATATATAATATTATTATATTTTTATAATTAAATCTATTTATATAGATAATTGAGAATATGAAGTGATCTTAAGAATTTAAATAAATATTATTTTATTATTTATATATAATTTTTTTCAATTTGATTAGATATAAAAAAAATTATTTTCGTACATCCGATCCCGTGCAATGGATGGATCTTCGATTAATTTGCTTTAATATTGCAATGTAAGGAAAAATGCTATATCCATCCATAAAACTTGAGTATATTAGAGTGGCTTTTCTTTTGTGTGCCTGCATATGTTTCATTTCTTGTATTACTAAGTTTTGCCGATTGCATGGATTAAAGGACGGTGAGTTGTGGGTTTTTTAAGTTATCCATCTTTTTTGGATAGTTCACATCTTTTATGGGAGATCTGAGGAAGCTGATATCCATATTATGGTCATTTAAAAAAAAGTTCATGTATATAAGAAGACCAACGATGTAACAAATTGGATGGCCTCATGCAAACCATGCTAGTTCAATTATTTAGGACTTTTGCTGGTTCAATTATTTAGGACTCATCATTGTCGGTGCCCCTCCTATTGCATGATATTTGTTGGAGGGTAATACATCCACTACGAGCTAATGGAAGTGGAGATCTCGGATTCTGTTTGATATGATGTACCTTGAGCACTGTTTGAACTCCATTGATGATCCGTCTGGAAGCTCGCCGACTGGGCATTCCAAAAGAACGCCTATGAGAGAAAAAAGCAGAGATGATACTAAGATTGTTGGGGGCTGGTATCCTACCATTGTCGGAGCTCGGCTTCACCAACCACTTGGAGGAACCGATCCCGCTAAGGATTCGGCATCGCCTTGTCTATTTCGATCTCCACAGCAAGTACATCACCAAGAGATACGAAACTTTGGCCGTCTACTTCGGAGAACAATTAAGGATCAGACAAACGATCTTCGCCTGGAGCTCAGGCTGAGGAACACCAAACGATTCCCCATGTGGACCAACTGGGCTCCATTGTCAAGTTGCATCACTCTACCTATCAGTCGCATCACCATTCCTTCCACAACTGTACGCTGAGAGAATTTATGATCGCTATCGGAGATACTTAAAACACCTCACACAGCCCCGTGTGATGAGACACGGTCATAATGACCCCTTGTCCTCTCATCTTTGAGTTTAATTCCTCCCTCATTGAAGAAGAGATCCCTGCCAAAATTACGACACCGACCTCCAACTCGACCATGGGTTTCGACACCCTACCGATCCATACGTTACCCAATCCTCCCCAAGATGGCATGCGGGAGTCAGGCGTTGAGCTAAGGATAGTCCGATTATCTTCAGAGATTTTGAGTCAATTCTTATGCCTCATCAGTCTTTGGATCATACACTATTACAACTTATTGAATATCGGAGGGCTGACTTTTTTTCAGACTCCACGCAATGGGATAAATCGACCTTAAGTTGCACTGAGCCCCACTTGTCCGACCCCCTATTGATCTTGGATGGTCCACTCCGGAGAACCTTCTAGCCTTCTTCCTGGCCACTGACCTCCATCGTAGTTAATCAATGGATAAGCTAATCTAAGCGAATCAACTGATCCCCTTAGTAACAGCACCTGATGATGAAGATATTCGTCAACTTTTGAGCTTCAGCGTATTGAGCAACGACTCTCTATCTAAAATATGAGTCGAGATGAGCCAATTATGATTTTTGTCTGCATGAGTCAAGTCAGGGTACATCCTTTCATGTCATTATCTCATTTGTGACCCACGTGCAGGACAAACTTACATCACCTAACCTCCTCTGATCAACTATATGCCGTGCAGCTTCACATGATGGATAGTCGGAATGACTTTCTATTCTTCCTTAGTTGACTTTAGTCCCCCCCCCCATTAATGAAAAGAACAGAAGATTCTCGAGGAACACACGAATAATGAGTCATCTGGGCATCAGACTTGAGATTAGAAAAAAATTTGGCATTATCTTTGGGGATTCTAGGCCTATCCTTACTCCTAACAGAATTTCGGATCCTTCACTATTATAATCTATCACTCTGAAAATAGTCCCTGCGATACCAACCCTCTGAATAGGACCCCCTTAAAAGTCCTCCAATACCTATGTTCCGCTCATGAGCGGGTTTGGACCAACTGGCCGACCCTCTCCACCTGGCCAGCGCTCTCCATCTAGCAGTAAGGATCTCCTGGCCTCCAAACTTCGACGTCAAAGGAGGAATCGGGCATTGGATAACAAAACAAGCTCAAGAACTAATTATAATTTTTGTCCGCATGTGGTCAGAATATATTATCGTCATTTCATTTGCCACCCACATACCCACCAAGCCTATGTCACGTCACCTTCCTTGCCAACTGTGCTGCTAAAGATCTACTTGCCAACTAATATGATCCGTACGGCCCATCACATCATCAATCTCCTATAAGTAGAGATAAAGAGGAGATCCCCAGGTATGCGTGTGTGCCCATTATACTCGTGCCCTCTTGAGATTTTCTCTTCGTTCTCCTCTGCTGCATCATATTCTTGACTTAATCGTCAGAGGATCCTCGTCGGAGCTAATTTTGATCGGGATTTATTTTGCAGGAATACCGTTCTGATGATCTCTAGCCGTATTCGTATGTGGTTGGAAATCTTTTGCAACAATATTATATTCTTTGATGCTAATGGTTGTATCTATATAAGGATGGTGTAATTGTGTTGCATTACTCGAAAAAAAGGAGAAGGATGTGTTTTATGGAATGACTCTTTGTTAATATAAACTCATTAAACACATTATTTTTATTTTTTATATATGGTGGAGATGGGTCATCCTTATTATTCTTCTTCTTCTTTGCTGATATAAATGGATCATCCTTATCCATGTCACATTGAAGAACCAATGACACAACTAATATCAGGCAAGGATATTATCATATATTAATCGATTACTTGAGAGCTTGTTTGATTGAAAATACTCAATTAGGATGGAAAACATACACATTTTGTTGGTCATCATATGAACCTAGCATGATTTTAGTATTGGAATTTGGTATTCCGATGACCGAATTATGGTCTTTTATCTCACATTGTTCGGCCTATGCAAGATAATTTTATAAATATTTTTATGCATGAAAATATTTTCCTCTTAAATAATGTAAATACGGCATTGCAAAGTTTTTATAATTAATTTTTTGCAATACATTTATAAATAGAGGTGATGCTCTTAGTCGGACATTCATAAATCATAATAAATTTTATGCGCTTGGTAAATTGACTTCTTTCCTGGCTCCAAGCTAGTCGGTATATGATGCTTTACCAAGGATGAAAAAGAAGATATGCGGAAAAGGAAGAGGAAAATATTAAAGGCAGGTTTTCACCCATCAGTTTCCATCAACCAACCAAACAATCTATCCACCCCAATCCATCGACTCCCCACCTCAAATACTCCCCATCTGTACAATCACCACAACACATCTATCCACGGGATACTATTTAAGCCCAGCCCTGTCCGCGGCCTCCAAAAGTTATAGCCTCCTCGGTCCTCATAAAACATCCCCCGCGCGCGACTCGGATAACTTGCTAGGTGCTACCTGAGAATTCCCGTGGTTGGTGTACCCGCAGGTGCTTGCGTTCTTCGAGGCTCGAACTCCCATGGCGTCCGCCGCCGCCTCCAAGAGAGCGCTGCTAGCCGACGACGTCCCATGGAGGGCCTCCCCCGCCGGCACGAAGCCCGTCCCAAGAATCCATCAGAACCCGTACTCCGGCTTCCCCAGAACCCTAACACGTCCTACGCCCTCTCCGTCATGAAGGCAATCCGGCCTTTCCCCTTCTCTCTTCGATTCAGTTCTTGATTACTCTCTTTGATTCCGTCTGACTTGGTGTTCTCATTGTTGTCCTTTAGCGTCCCGATCCAATCGGCGAAGGGCTCGCCATGGAGGCGAAGCTGGAAGCGGCGGGGCCCGACTGCATCGTCCCCGGGCAGGCTACTCCTGTTAAGTTGCTCGGATTGAAGGTATAGCTCGATAAATCTCATAGTTTGCTACTTTTCTTTTCTTTTCGTATAGGTGCGCGCGTGGATAGTATTTTTTTTTCTCTGTTTGCTTCCAAGTTAATTTTCATTTTGCGTTTGTTCCTTTGGGCGCTAAGTAAATGTGGGCACTATCAGTCTTTGGTGATTCTTGAAGTAAGTTTGAAGGAATTGAATTGCTTTAAGGCGTTTTTTCTTCTTTGATTCCATCCCTGGAAGATAAAACTTCTACAGGCTGGTAAACAACTTGTAACTTGAGTGCTATTATTGGTGGTGGAATTTTTAGTGTTGGGCAATTTATGGATTAATTTTTAAGAGAATTGAATTATTTTAATGGCTTGTTCTTATTCATTTCCATTTATGGAAAACACAATTTTCCTTGTATTACTAAAATCACAATTGCCTTACCGCAACTTTAGGATATTGTTTCCATGAACCCGGTAGATCAATGCTGTTGGAGGTGAATGCAGGATTACAAGATATCAACTTCGTACTCCATTTTGAGGGTCCTTGAACTCTTCTTCAGTTGTCCATTGGACAACCATGTTTTTAATGATTGACAAGTTTGGAGTTGCTTCTGTATTTTTCTTGGTATTGATGTTTTAATTATTTGACTGCATGCCACTTCCCAGAACAAGCTTTTTATATGCCATCGGTTGCCGATGTTGTTATTTTTCCCTTTTTGTCCAACATATTATCATTTTAGCTCGGTGTATTGATGCTGGGAGTTTTTTTGTCATTTGTTTTTGTGTATCCATATTTCTAATTTCCTTTCATGACATTCTTGTATAATGTTTCACATAATAAAGAGTGCAACTGCTATATTTGAGAATGAAGCATAGAACAATTGCCAGAGACTTATTTTGTCATAGGGCCTGGATAATATTGTTTTTGTATAATGTATAGTTCTAATTGCTAGGCAAATAGTTTATATGCCTCTTGGGTCTGGTATCATTCTTTGTACAATGTAGAGCTCAAATGGTTAGACAAATAATTTATATGCCTCTTCGGTCTGGTGTCATGCCTTAGAACTTTGTACATTTTTAACACTCCTAAGCAATATTTCCTTATCATCTTCTTGCACATTCTCAATGCAGTTATAAACAATATCACTATATCTTCAACTATATGCAGGTCTGGCCTATTGATATTAACTTCAAATTTATGGAACCTGTTGGGAGAGAACTGCGGAACATTGGAAAGGTAACTATGCAATTTGACTATACTTTTCTTGCAATATATATGTTAGTTGATAATAAAATGATTTTAAGCATATTTGTTCTCAGTGCATGTCTTGGTCCTCATAATCTCTACAGAAAAAGAATATATGGAAGCAGACATATATTAACATATATTAACTAAGTGTTGCAGAGCTCTTTGTTGAATTTAGGGAGTCTTCTTGTTCCACCTTGCAATATATGTAGTAACTGGCCCTGATTTTCTTTTCTGGAGAAGACTGTGTATTAGGTGGAGCCTTTTGCAATTTGTGGTATTTATGCGCATCAGCATTTTTATTTTGTTACACAGTCGTAACTATGACAGCAAATCAGGAGCTATGCTATATTTTATACTGATGGTGTTGAGTCATTTTTGTGGTTGTTGACCACAATTGGATAAGTTAACTCTCATCCTTGTATTGTCAACATGTCAATGTTCTGCACCATTAACAGCATTGTTACTATTCATACTAGTAGTAGAAAGGAGCATTATTAGGTCATATGGAGATAAAGTATTTAAGGCTGTGAATGGAAAAAAGTATGTCTTGATTGCTTGAATGCAATAACCCTTTGTTTGGTATGAAGGATGGGTAGAGGAGGAAGGATGAATGAGGGAGAGGATGGATGGATCTTACGAAGGATGGATTGGATGAAAAATGGGTAGAGGAGGAAGGATGAATGAGGGAGAGGATGGATGGATCTTTCATCCATCTCATATGTTTGGTGAAACATGGAAGGATGGATGGGAATGATTTTCTCGTTTGTTTGGCATAGGAAGAATAAAAGGGAAGGTGTATGATATTTGTATGATGTTTTTACTAAACCACTCTCTGATAAAAAATTATTATTATCAATTTATAATGCTTGTTTATACTAAAGAAGTGAGCAATGTACAAAAAACTATATAAATATTTAATTTAATTTAATAAATAATTTAATAAATTAATTACTAATGAAGATATATATTAATTATATAAATAACTTATTAATTTATAATTTAATTTAAATAGTTAATTAATTTATATAAATATGTAATTAAAAATAGTAAATATAAATAAGAAGATAATTCTAATTTTTTAATTATAATTTTGAAAATTATGTACTAAAATTAAAATAATTAGTAATAAAATTTAATCATATAGGATTAATAGTTTAGATAAAATAAAAATATATATAAATAATATGAATGAAAAAAATGAAGAAGTATAATAGTTTTGTCAAAAAAATTTACAGGGGTAATTTTGTCGGTATAGAAATTCACTCCTTACATACTCTATCCATCTATCCTTACATCGTCCTAATTTGGGAGGATGCAAATTGGTAGGTCAAGATGGATGTGCAATTCTTTCTTTTCATCCATCATCCCTCAAATTTTTTTGAATGAAACGGTGGGTGAAAGCCATCGATCCTTTTAAACCCATCCATCCTCTCCTCTTATGACCCCAACCAAACATAGGATAAATGCTTCCATCAAACAAAGCTTATTCTTTTGGCTTAAGGATGGTTTTATACTTCTGCTAATCCTCTCCATGAACCTAAAATCATTTTGTCAATGGTCAAGTGGTAAAAATATTTCTTCCAAGACCATGAGATTTGAAATGTTTATTATCTAATAAGATTCATTTCGTGTATGTGCTTCATGTACTCTATATGATAATGTGAATGTTGACTTGAGCACTGTGGCTGACATATCTGGTAGGTAGCCAAAGCCTACTAATTGGATATAGGCAGTTAACACGTAAATGCTTATTATGTTTAAACGATAAGCTAATAGAGATTGGACTAAATTTGCTAATAACGAATTGGATTAAACTTGTCTTTTATATCTTGTGTACTGCCTATATATGCTTGCTGGATACTGAGTTTTTGTTTGCTTGCATGCATTGTCAAATAACCTGTATTTTAAGATAGGATCTGACTAAACAACCATATTTTGGACAAGATTTGTGGATGTACATCGATTTTTGAGTTGATAATAGTTCTGTAAGTGCTAATGCAATTCTCCACTAATTAGGAGACAGGTCATGTCTAAATCTATGGAAACATCTATAATTAACTATACCATGGAAGGCCACAATTAACACAAAATGATGTATGCATCATAAATGTAAGTGATCTGTTAGAATTTAAATCCATATGGACTATAGCTAAATGTTGTCTATATGTTATAGCTATGTCCCTAGATTTTCTTATGTACAATATGCTTTCAAGATATTGATGTCTATCAGGATAGAAGTAGCAACAATATGTAAGAAGTTTTTGGAATCTTATGCATTTTGTTAGGACAACTCTGAGATGCGTTCTTTGTCTCTCTATTTACAAAACCAAGATTCATTGCATGGAATGATTGGTAGTATTTGACATACATGTATAATGCTAGTACCTTGGACTAATCCAGGTAAACTTGTTAACTAGGCTAGCTAAAATGGTCCTTTCTCTCTTTCCTGAAATCTAAAATAGCATAGTATATGCTGCCCACTTGCATTTACATATATCCTTCATCTTGAATACAGATATCATTTCTGTACTCAAACCTGTTATATTTTCATGACAATCTACAAGTCCCTCCTACATCATCAATTACCAAAATCAATGGTCTATCATCACTGTTTGCAAGTTCTCTTTCTCTTCAAGTTCTGTGAAATTGTTCCATCTGTTTGGACTTTTTTGATGTTTGAACTGCGTCATTACCTCGATAGCATCTTAGCTTTATTTCCTCTACCTATCCTGTTGAACTAGTCCCAGAACTGTAGCAACACGAAGAATAAACTGCCCTTGGTTCCAGTGTTTGCTGATGAGCAATTCTTTACTTAAGAATGTTGGTATTCTTGTAGGTTACGATTGTTTTGTGTAGTTCAAAGATCCTGCCTCCCATGAGTCAGTAAGATAATTTATCAATAAGGACTGTGAGGTTTTCTGATCCCCTTTGCTTCAGATTGCTTCATTCTTTTATTGGGATTTGGAATTCTAAAGATTGCTCTGTCTTATGTGGAATACCTTTTGGTTTAGCTGAAGTAAAACAATCATCTTCTCATTCTCTGTGGATATGGTGCAAAGAAAGTAATTAGTTGAGATGCAATGAGGAAAATCCCTCAATTCAAGTTCCTATAGCAATGGAATTTGTAACTGCAAGAAGGTTCAACCTGGGTATCACTCTCATTTTATCTTGTCACTAGAGTTTAGTTGTGGGAATCTTCTGTTTTAGATGCTGCACCAGTTCTGAAAACTTGTTTCTGCTCATTCTCTTGTGCCGCTAGAATCATTCAATCTAAATTACTCAACAGTTCTAAGTTATCCTGATATGATTTTCCTAAGTATAATTGTACAATTTTGTGAAAATTTCTAAGGATCTCCTGCTTCTAATGACTGCTTCTTCATTGCTCACATTGGGATTTGTTTGGTTGCATGGTAGTAGTCTTGAGCCACGTAGGTCATGTGAGGGGTCCCATCCTGAGATTTTCAACTGATGCAAGTTAAGTGACTAATTTAACTTGTTTATGTCTTTGCTTCCTACTTTCAAGAATTGACTTCAATTAACAGGGAAAAGAAACCAAATTACCCCTCAAAAATTGATTTTGAAAGTGGTTCTATTCAGACCTTCTTGACTTAGTTGGCCATTGTTTTTGCTGACTATCGCATTTTTATCATGTTTATTAGCATTATATAATCCTTGTCATGTTGTAATTTCAATTTTGCTTCTCCTAAAGCTCACCTCAGTTACTTCCACATGTGCAAGCAAACTTACCCCTTCATGCATCTATAGTATAAATTTTCTTTGAGTTGAACATGAGAATAGAATTTCAGGGTTCAGCTGGTTAATATGTACTGGTGCATTAAATCTTAGTAAATGACACCATTGGCTGAAGTTGAGGGGCCCCATATTTTCATTGTCTCTTCAAGTGTTTGTAATAGTAATCTGCTTTCCTTTCTTAACAATACCCCACTGCATTGGTATTCAAAGCAATACCTTTCGCTTCCAATTCATCCAAGGTTTTAGAGACTTTTGCCAAGTCATTTAATTCTCATGAGTTGCTGCTGTTCTCTACTTTTCAATTCATCATATTCAAACCATCTAATTCTTCACTATGCAGCCACTACTTTTCTTCATGTGGGGATTTACATTTCTGGAAGTCTAGGTATACTTTCCTGTGCAAGATAAGATATAGGACTCAGATCAGATTTTGAGTAAATCATAAATCTATGATTTAATTTCTGCTTTGGAGAAATCAAATGAGAACAAAAAAATTAGTCGACATGAGAAGAAGAAGAAGAAATAGGAAATAGATGTGAGCTACACATGCAGTTCTACAGCTTAATTTCTAGTCTCGACTATATATTTCTTTGAAGGAGCCAAATGATCTCCACTTCCTGAAAGATAGGCTTCCATAATATGTCATTCTAATTCAACTCTCCACAAAAGATAAAGAAATTCAAAGTTTCTGAAAATAAGAGGACAAATTCTGCAAATTCTGCTTCTGAAGTTCTTGCTGCTGTGCTAATATTTTCTAACGGTACATTGGACTAGCATTTAGCATGTGTGGTGGGCCTGCTATGCATATATGGCTGTGATTCTCTCAAAAAGTACTTAAAAAATTGGAGCAAGCAAGGGATTTTTTTTTTTTGGACAGGTGGGTTGGGGGGTTGGCATGCAAGAAGAAGATTTTTTTCCATTATTTACAATTTGATAAACCAATCCCTTTTCAGAGAGTGCATTTCTTTTATATGTTAAGGGATCTTGATGATGGTGCTTAGAAGATGAAAGGACTTTGTTTCTATTTTCTTCAAGATAAAGCTAATTAAAGAGTGTTGGAGGCCTAGAACCACATAAGGTCCCCCGGATTCATTTTTCTCGGCTGATCCAAGAAAGCTGGGCAGTTTTTTGCGTGAAATGGTTGGGACATGCTTTTTTTTTTTTTTTAATCCTTTATTTTCTGAGAAACTGAAACCAACATGTCAAGGAAATGAAACCACCATGCTTCGAACTCCAGGCCCCGCTCAAAATCTCACCACATCGCAAAACCAAGAGTGAGAGAAATGAAGCCTTTTTGGCTTCAGGCTTTGACACAGCAGACTTCAAAACTCTTCACATGAAAAGTATTCAACTCTTGGAGTATCCCCAAACCATCCTAATTCACTTTTAAAGTGGTGTCCCTCACACTGTCTTTCTAAGTTCTAGATAAATCTTCTCTTTCTTCTTTAACTTTGTATTTGCTTTTAGAACAACATGACAGCTTGTAACTTGAGAGCTGATTGCATGCCTTCATTTGGTATGGGGAACAATAAACTTGGGCTTCATCACAAAACCTCCTGAAATCTTGCAAGTATCATCAGATTCAAACCTGAGTTTAATTCATATTCAGACATATAATATGGAGCCTCCAGAGATGAGAATATGATTGATCCAATGATCATGCTACATTCATTTCTTTGCTGTGACCAGGTTTAGCCTGCCTGGCTTGAAGGTCTAGGTTGGAAATGGACCTTATAGGCTTTTACAACCATATCATTTAGCCTATGTGATGAACATGAATGATTCAAGAGGCCCAGGCATTTAATCAATGACATGAGCCTCTGTCAACTGGTGAAATTATATGTTATGTATTTATGGCAATCAAATTTTCATAAACAAACGGTTTTGCTCTTAATTTCATAAACATGAGCCTCTGTCAAATATGGCCTCTTGTTCAAATTTTTGGTTGCTTTTGCCCCCTGTTCAGAAGATGCACAAGAACTGTCTGTTTGAGAGGTGTCTAAGTGTTTGGATGTGCTTTTTTCTATATAGTGAATGGACATATTCTTTTCATGTTGAATGGCTGGAACGCATTCATGCAGCCAGGCGCAAAAGCATCTAAATATTCTGAAACTGGCCATATCTGCCAAGGAAAAAAAAAGTGGCCTGAACCTCCCAAAACAGATATAAAAAATGTTCCATTTTTGCAAAATAACTGTTTTCTCATCTGGGAACCAACCTAAGATTGAACTGGGTCACGGAAGCCTGGTGAAGAACTGAGGCTTTTCCACATTATTCTTGTAATGTGAAAGGGAGCGAATATATAGCTATAGTCATCCATAAATGCATCAGGTCCTAATTTCTTAGTGTGATATTTGTTTGGATTTGGTCACAGTGTGCAGGACTCCTATCAGTGCCACAAGTTTTTTTTGGTAGTCAGGTACTTCAAATGTGATGATTAAGATCCTAGGTTAGGAAAAAATATGCGTAAGTGACCTTGCAGAAGTTGGAAATTTTGTTAAATATACCTTAAAAGGTGAAAGCAATGCTAGCAATCACCAATTGTTTTGATGACAAGTGGAACAGTGGGCTTGTGACAAAAAATGAATGCCTTAACGTAGTACCATAGATATTGTGTTCATTACATATGTGTGGAGCCACAGTAATCGAGGGTTGTCGAGACAATCAACACATAATATGCTATGTGCTATCACCATGTGGAGTAGAATTCTATTAGCTGTTTCACCAGTCATCAGATTGTAGTTTTTTTTTTTAAAGAAAAAAAAGAAAAATCTGTTGATGCAAATCCAAATGAGTGCACAACATAATGTAATCTGTTTCATTGTTTTAAAAAACAGCTGCTGCAGCTGCTATAGTGGCTGCCTTCACAGTTTTAGCTCTTAACTACTACGTTAAGCTTCATTGCAGCACCACATGGTGCTTGGGTATAAGGAACATGATATTTTGGGAGAAAACCTGCTATAGCAGCTGCTTTATGAAGGACTCAAGGTGGGCCCTTCATTCGATGTTGGCTGGATTGGTTTCTAATGGGAGATTTTTTTTTCTATGGTTGATGTTTATATGGCTGTAGACATCTTTACTTTATGGTTGATGTTTTATGATTGTGGACTCTTTATCTTAATGAGTGATGTTGTTATATTTGGTGGATGATGATATTATATCATTATGTTGTGGATGTTTACATTATATAGATGTCGACATGATGTCGTGATATTAGGTCCATGAAGTTTTATAGCTTTGCCCTTGATGTTCTCTTATCATTTTTTGCTTGACATTGATGTAAAATATTGGTTTTGATACTTAGTAAATAAAAATATTGAAATGTTTTAGCAGCTCATCCTGGGTGTATGGTGCCCATCATCCTCTATTTGCCATGAAACACCCTGGCCGCTACATGCCTGTCATCCACTTTTTAATACATTGATTTGCTTACATCAACATTCTATTCACTTTATAGTATATAAAAAGTATTTTCTGAATAGGTTTGGTGGGTTATAATATATGGATGACAAATGGATTTTGCTGATAATGCAGTCTTAATCTTGTCATGTGTGCTTTCTGCATTATGTTGTAGATGTAGAAAAAATTGGCAAATCATACTTATTAGAATTTAGCAGTATGAAATTTGTTCAGCTGAAGCACTCAATTATTCAATTCAGAAATGTGACTTCTATACAAAATTTGCACAAAAAATTTTGTATTATGACTTTTGTTTTCGCCAACAAAAAGGTTGTGACATCTTTTATTTATTGTTGCCAACAATTATTAGCTCAGTTGGCACCTCACCCTTAAGGGCTTGCCCTTCTAGGTGTCGCTTAAAAAAAATCTGTTATTTATACTTAATCCAGCCTATTTATTATTCTTTGATTTTATAATTTTGGTAAGGGATCTGCTATGACCATGTTATGTTTAAGGAATTTCCATCACTGCACACTGTCTAATTCATGTGTTTAATGTATTCAGTTTGCCTATCAATGTTGGTTTGGTACCCTTGTTATTGATTACATGACCTTCTCATTTGTAGATGATGGATTCAGCGGTTAACCTGATGAATGCATCATTTCAAGATCACTAGACCCAGATGGTGTTGGTACTGGCTTCAACAATATTACCAGAATTTACTGCTTAGCCTCATTGCGGGAGTTTCCAGTTACTAGAGTTCTTGTGGAGAAATAAATGGATGGAGCACTTGCTATATCTCTGGTTAATTGTACATCTGTATGATCGGAACAAAAATGTATGTGGAGCTGTTTTATATGTATGTATTATCTTACTGTGCCAAAACCTGGTGTGAAGTTTGTACATCAAGTGATTGCACTTCTATTGGATACCGTTTGGCTGGATGCTAGGATTCCTGTCAGCTGTTTGCATGAACTAACATAGGATCTGCGGGCATGTGCATGTGTGTGTGTGAGAAAGAGAGTACTTGCTATTTGTCCGGTTTTTGGGTACATCTATATGATCGCAATGAAAATGTATCTTGAGCTGTTACATTTTTTGTCTTACTGCAAACAAAACCCAATGAGAACTTTGTGTAGGAACTGGTACTTCCATTAGATGGTTTTTGGCTGGATTCCCGGATTTATGTCAACTATTTCCATGAATTAACATAGATTTGTGTGTCATGTGGGGGGAGTACTTTCTATGTGTCTGATTAACGGTTCGCTGTGTGATTGCAGTGAGAATATATGTTGGGGTACATTTTTCTCATCTTAAAGCACAAAAAAAAATCAGTGAGAACTTGGAAAGCTGGTGATTGTGCTTCCGTCATATACCGTCTGGCTGATCGCAGGTATTATCCCTTTCAACTTAGGTAGCAAGAGGGCGGGATTCAATTCTGGTTGGAGTCAGTCATTGAGAAGTGGTGTGGATAGTGGATACAGGTAGAAGGTTCGGATTAGCCTTTCTTAATCTCAAAAGAATATATACTGTCTGGCTAGGTGCCACATTTCATGTCAGATATTTGGATGAGCTAATTTGCATAGAATCTATTGTTGTAAAAGAGGGATGAAATTTTGTCAGTTAAGCTTTTCAGAAGAGATTACTAAAACCATTTCCTGCCTTCTGGTGAATTTTGCTCGGTGCAGAATACCTGCATTTGTGATTTGTGTGTTAAATGGTTAAAGGATTTGCGTGCGGCTGTCATTTAGATATTATATCAATAATCCCAAATTGCAAATTAACTTTTGTCTTGAGATGTGGTGCATGAAAGATATGATAAATTTCCTGGGAATATTGCTGTTGCGAGTTCTAGTTTATATGTGGCTAACCAATTCTCCTTTTCCCAACCAGTTGGCAATGCTGTTTCTTCTTTGTATGTGTATGGTTACAGACATTCAATGAGTCTCATGGATGTTGGGCATGCAAGAAGATTATGCTAATCGACCATTAAGGCTGCCTTATTCCTTGCACATATTAACATCTTAATGGGAAGCTCCCTGGATTTTTATAACCAAATCTTTCTGATTGACCGTTAAAAAATTTTCTTTATTATATATGATCATCTGGAATATCAGATCACACGAAGTCTTCTGATGTCACCGATTTTTACATTCTTCATGCTGTTCTTGACTGTTGACTTAAGTTTCATTAATATCTCAATGCAGATATGGTACACTTACATGCCTTGCATGCATGCATGTTAAATTCATAAATCAATGGATCTAACAAATAAACATAAATACTTATGTAAACTTCATAAATTCGTTCATGTTAAATTTATAAATTCGTTCATGAAGCCCTGCTAATTAACCTCCCAAGCTGCCAACAGCCGACCTTCCGCTCATACTTGCTAAGTATCTCATCAAACCGGCTTCCTAATTCCCCCCATCTGCGACTCTTACCGTGCTGTTTCTCTGGTCGGGCTTTGTCTTCCTTTTTATGAGAATGTATATTTATTTTCCTATATCTTTAGATCAGAATTTGCATACATAAATATTTGGTTATCATGTTTTCTAGTATTCACCGTAATGACTACAGTATATGAATAGGATAGCTTAGAAGTAAACTCTTACCATGTCCGAATAATGCATACAAGCTGATCTCTGTACATGTCCGAGATCTGCCATTCACTTTGATATCTGCAGGTCAAATATTTACACTGTTACTGATACAATATATGTAAAATATTTTTTTATCATAAAAATGTGTAAATAATATTCTCTAGAATATTATCGTATTTTCTTACCACAAAAGTATGCAAAAAATATTCTCTAAATATCACCATATTTTCTTACCATAAAAATGTGTAGGAAATATTTTCTACCACAAAAAGATCCTTGTACATTCTTTATATACGTAGATTCTTGTACATTCTTTTGAGTATGAAAAATAAAAACATTATCTCTTTCTCTCCATCTCTCTCAACATGGTATCGAAGCCCCAAATCCTGGCCTATTTTTCTTGCACCACTAGACCTAGACCATCCAATCTATCCGTATATAAAATTTCAACCCCAGCTTTGCTGTCAAGTGCCCCGATGCGCCCGACAGAATTTCTCTGCTCTGATCTTATTTTCCCACATGCTTTGACACATTCTAGTTCGCTTTCTATCATCTGGTTTCTATATCATTTCTTTTGTATATGTATTGGTTTCTCTTCATTATGAAAAATATTGATACTACTCATCCTATTATCGCTCTTTTGAATGGCCAGACAAACGATCTTGCTTAGAAGGAGGCTATAACCAATTTTCTTATGGGCCATAAACTTTGGTGATATGTCACTGGATAAATTATAAAACCCGACGTGAAGAAGGAAAATGAAACTGATGAAATGTTTAAAGAATGAAAGGAAGACTGGCTGGCCAAAAATCATCAAATCATTACCTGGATATGGAATACTTCGCACCCTGCCATTCATATCCACTTTCGAAAGCTCAAAATAACCAAGCAAGTTTGAGATTATTGGCCAAATGATACTGCACTACAGGTGATATGCAGGAATATCAACTTTTGACTGCTTTAGATAATATAAGACAAGAGTTCGGAGAATTGATTCATGATTTCTTTGCTAGGTTGAATGATATTTGGGTTTAACTAGATCAAACCGATCCTCAATGGGTGGATTCGAAGGATGTAGAAATGTATGCTGCTAAGAGGGACAAAAGATGTGTTATCAAGTTTCTCATGACTTTTAAGAATTTTGAGTTAGTTCGATCCAATCTCCTTCATCGGGATTCTTTACCTTCCCTTGAGGATGCTCTTGATGAACTAATTTCAGAAGAAACTTGGCTTGATTTAGTTGAATCAGAAAATAATCATGTTCTTGTTGCTAAAGATCAGTCAAAATCCGTGGCATGCAGATACTGTCATAAGCAAGGACACTATTTGATGGACTGTCCTATTCACTTCTGCAAGATCTATGGTAAGACTAGATATCTACTTTTTGATTATTCACTGAATCTCAACAGGCAATCTAGAAACAATCATTTTAGAGGTAATTCATCCAGATCAGGTAACCAATTCAAGTCTACTCCTTATGCTGCTGTCGTTGCCTCAGAGGAATCTTCTCCTATATCTCTTAGCAATCTGTCGGTGATCTCAAGGATCTAAACAAACAGGTTGTGTCTAAAACTGTTTATCAAAATTCCACTGCACTTTCTACTACTCTAGGTACATCTTGGTTCTTTGATTCTGGTTGTTGGAATCACATGGCATCAAATTCGACTCAATTTAAATCTAAATCTATTGTCTCATAAGCACCTTATATTCAAACTGCTGATGGTTCCAATATGCATGTCACTCACATAGGGCATATTTCAACACCATCCTTATCTCTTCCAGATATTCTGATACTTACTCTCAAGCTAATCTCTACTGGATAATTAGTTGAACTTGGTCTTGATATTCTTTTTTCAGAAATGGTTGTCGTGTGCAGGATCATCAGATAGGGCAGCTACTTGGGACAAGTCATAAGATTGGTCGCTTGTTTGAGCTCATTAATCTATGTATTCCACGTTGGATCCTTCTACAATTTGCTGCTTCGACCTCTTCTAGTTCATTATAAGTCTTTAGCATTCACACCTAAATCATGTTTCTCCTTCTAGGTTACGAACCTTAATTTCTAGTGGTCACTTAGATTCTGTTCAAGATAAAAATGTTGATTGTTTATCATGTCAGCTTGCCATAAATCATGCTTAACCTTTTAATAAAAGTAATTCTGTTTCTATTGCTCCATTTAACTTGATTCACTCTAATGTTTGGAGACCATTTTCTAATGCTATTGTAGCTAGATCTAAATATTATGTTACTTTTGTGGATGATTTTTTCTGGTATACATGGATTTATCTCAAGAAAAATAGATCAGAATTACCTCAAATTTATTATGATTTTGCTAATATGGCTAAAACTCAATTAGATTGCAATATTAAGATTTTTTGTTCGGATAATGCAATGGAGTATAAAGCAATAGAATTTCTCAAGTTTCTTCACCAAAATAGAACTCTTTCACAGCATTCTTGTCCTGATACTTCTCAACAGAATGGGCGAGCAGAATGAAAATATAAACACATCTTGAACATTGTTCGTGCTCTTCTTATCTCATCTTCTTGTCTAGAACATTTTTGGGGAGAAGCCATGCTCACTGCTGTTTATGCTATCAACCGTATATCTACACCTCTTTTACATAATCAATCACCATATGAACGTCCTTTTGGAACTACTCTTGATTATCATACTCTTGAAGTCTTTCGTTGTGCATGTGTTGTTTTACTCTCTCCTTATGAACATTCAAAATTAGAACCTCGAACTCGTTTATGCTGTTTTCTTGGATATGGCATTGAACACAAAGGGTATAAGTGTTGGGACCCTGTTTCTAATCAACTTAGAATTTCTAGATATGTCATTTGGGAATACAAAATGTTCTCTTCTATTTCATAGCTTCACTCATCTTTTTTTTATTCTAATCAATTTTTCACTGGCCCATCAGTTGAATTGTTTCCTGAAGAATCTAATGCAAGCTCTACTAATGAGCTTAACATAGCTACTGATACTCCTATGACTTCTCTTGAGGATTTTGCTCCTTCAGATGATTCTATGGATAATTTTGTTTCTACTTCTTCTCCTGAGGTCTCTGTTCCTCCAAATAATTCTACTGGTAATTCTTCTTCTTGTTCTAAGTTTTCTAAGTCGCAGTTAATTTGTCGATCTACTCGAGTAAGAGAACCTTCTATTCATTTACGTGACTTTCATTATTTCTCTGCTACTGTCTCTTTATATGAACCCTCATCTTTTTGTAAAGCTAGTTCTAACCCTCTTTGGCAGCAAGCTATGATAGAAGAGTTACAAGCATTGAATAAAACACACACATGGGATCTGGTTGATTTACCCTCTAGAAAGACTGCTTTAGGGTGTCAGTGGGTCTATAAAATTAAAATCTATTCTGATGGCTCTATGGAATGATATAAAACCAACTTGATGGCAAAAGGCTTCACTCAAGAGTATGGTATCGATGATGAAGAGATATTTACTCTAGTTGCATGTCTTACTTCAGTTCGAAGCCTTCTTGCAGTTGCCGCTGTTAAAAAATGGAAGTTGTTCCGATGGACATAAAAAATACCTTCTTAAATGGCAATTTGACAAAAGAAGTCTACATGCAGCTTTCTCTAGGTTCAAATTTTCTACCAAATAAGGTATATAAACTTCGACATACCTTGTATGGACTCAGACAAGCTCCTCGTGCTTGGTTTGCAAAGTTTAGTGTCACCATTGGAAGTTTTGGATTCACATCTAGTGCACATGATTTTGCTCTTTTTATTCATAAAACTCACCATGGTACAGTCTCTTTATTACTTTATGTTGATGATGTGATTATTATTGATGATGATATTCATGGCATCTCTAAGCTCAAACAATATCTTAATAAGCACTTTGAGATGAAAGATCTTGGTGCCCTTAGTTAACTTTTGGGTCTTGAGGTCAATTCTGATGATATGCTCTTGATCTTATCTCTCGAGTTGGCTTAACAGACAGCAAAAATGCTTGCACTCCTCTCGAGCCATGTACCAAGCTCACTGTCCTTGATTATATACCACTTAAAGATGTTACTCTTTATCGTCAATTGGTTGGAAGCTTAGTATATCTTACTATCACTCATCCAGATATTGCACATGCTGTACACCTGATAAGCCAATTTTTATAAGCACCACATACTACACATTATTCTGCTATACTTCATATTCGTTGGTATGTAAAGGAAACCTCATTTTATGGCCTTCATTTCTCTGCTCATTTATCCCTTCAGTTACATGCATACTCAGATGTGGATTGGGTAGGAGATCCTGCAGATCAACGGTCTACTACTGGATTCTGTTTCTTTTTTGGTGATTTTTTTATTTCTTGGAAGAGTAAAAAGCAGACTGTAACAGCTAGGTCAAGTATTCAGACAGAATACCGAGCTATTGCAGATGCTACCTAAGAGCTTATTTGGCTTCATTGGTTATTTGAAGATATGGGTATTACACATTACTTTGCCACTACGCTATACTGTGATAATAGGAGTGCTATTCAAATAGTGCACTATGATGTCTTCCATGAGTGCACCAAGCATATTGAGCATGATTGTCACATTGAGTGTGATTGTTATTTTGCGCATCAATATATTTTTTGTAGTACAGTTCAACTTCTTTCAATCTCATCCACTGATCAGATAGCTGATATTTTCACCAAACCTCAACCTCCTGGACATTTTCATGATCTAGTTTACAAACTCAAGTTTGGATCATCTCTACCGCTTTGAGTTTGGGGGGATATGTTAATGATATAATATATGCAAAATATTTCTGTATCATAAAAGTGTGTAGGTAACATTCTCTAGAATATTATCGTTTTTGCTTACCATAAAAGTACGTAAAAATTATTTTCTAGAATATCATCATATTTTCTTACCACAAAAGTACATGGGAAATATCTTCTAAAATATCACCATATTTTCTTACTACAAAAGCACGTAGAAAAAGTTTCCTACCATAAAAGAGGCCTTTATACATTCTTCTAAATCGAGAAAGACCCTTGATTAATTCCATTTCCTTTCTATGGTTAAGATGGACTCTGTCATCATAGGAAATATAAAAAGTTAAATCTGAAGTGGCACCGTCGTATTTGACATGATGGACATGTATAGAGGTCTTTAGCAACATGACGCCTGTAAAGAGAGTGTGAGTCTCATTTTTTTCCCAGCATCCTTTTCCTCCTTTATGACTTTCTGTTACGTATGGGACCGTTTTCTTTGCCTTTTTTTTCTTTAAATTTTTATGGAAAGTAACATTCTGATGCTCGACATTATATTCCATAGTCCAAACATGCACGCTTAGCTTGTGCTCCCATTTTCATTCAGCATGATCACCCTCATATTCCATATACATATATGCAAAATTGCTTTATCAGTATCTGTTCAAAGATTGTAAGACTTTTAGGTTTTTGTGTGTCTTAGGCTATCGGTGTACCTGTGCTACTTCCAGTGATTGTCTGCATGTTATTACATGATTTTCATCTTTTTGTATCATGTACAGGGGATCTTGGACGGACTTTTGACTCAAATAGGACACTCTCTCATCATGAATCAAATCCAAAGGCAGAGGCAGTGCTATATATATGTTGGAGACCTTTCTTATGCAGATCACTATCCAAATCATGACAATGTCAGGTGGGACACGTGGAGCAGGTTTGCTGAGTTGCATATCAGCCGTGGATATATTTGGGCTGCAGGAAATCACGAGATCGACTTTGCTCCTGAAATTGTGAGCAGAAAGCATATTGCATGCTTCTATATATGTTCTTGATCATGGATTAGGTATTGCATGATATGTTCATTTATGTTGTAAAGTTAATGTATTATTACTCGTAACATTAGGATCTGCCAGTGCAATAATGCATCGACAAAAGGCCATGCTAAATGGGCGATATCTGCTTACAGCAGTTGGCTGGCATTTGCTTTTTGGGTCACCCCTAGGAGATAAAAAGGCGCATGGTACTTAAAAAGCATTGATGCAAACTTTGAGCTGACTATTTGATAGAATCAGGAAGCATACCTCAAGAGTTGAGCATATCTTAGGGTCCTGTAGTTTTGCATTGACGGCCAACTGCGAGAGGGAGAACACTGACATAGTATAATCTTGTGCGACAAAGATTACAGGATGCCACATTTAGGAGTGGGCTTGAGTTTCTGCCGGAGGGTCCAGAAAAAGCGGGGAAATAATTAGAAGAGTTGGATGAAACTCATAAAATCCAAATAGAAGGGATGAGGCTGGCTAGTCAAGTTACAAACACGTTGATTAATAATTTTTTTGGGTTAATTGGTTTGAGATCACCAGATTTTAGCAAGCTGTATGTACTGTTCATAAGATTTTGAGACTCATGGCTGTTACGTCCTTTCATGTTCTAGGAAAAATAAGATTTTATCATATGGATTCTAAATGCAAATCTAAACTGAATTTATATTTAGAATTAAAGTTGAAAAAGTCGGAGCATTGATAAAGTTGAGAAATTCGAAAGAGTTGACATGTTAATATATGCCTTCCTTGCAGGGTGAAAATGAGCCATTTAAACTGTGAAGGCACAGGTATCATGTTCCTTATAAGGCTTCTGGTAGCGCAGCTCCATTCTGGTACTCCATCAAACGGGCCTCAGCATACATTATTGTCCCGTCATCATATTCTGCGTATGGTAAGTATACATGACGCATCCTTATGATTATTATTATTTTTTTTAAACGTTCATGTTTATCAGTTCTGAAACATGATGATGCATCTTTTTGGTATTCATATACGATGCATGATATTTGGAATATCTTTTTGCTGAACAGTTTAAATGAATTTTCCAGAACAACTTTAACGCGATGAAAGAATTTTACTATTCTTGCATGCTTTTTTTCTCATCAAATTTGCTTTGGTGGACTGGAAGCATGGAGAACCAGAGAAGTTTGAAGTTTTTGATGGAGTAGTTCCTTATCATCTTCTGTTCTGCCATTTGCATTCCAAAGCTTACCTCTTGCCTCTACCCATGGAACTTACGCCTCTGCTCCCCTTTCTCAACCATTATATCTTCAGAGTACGACGCACCTATGCTTTGCATTTATTTTCCATTCACACATGGAGAAATGAAAGCTGATAGTATCCTGAAGTCCATAGCTTGCCATATACTGTACATAAATAAGGATTTAGATTATAGAAAGTTTCATCTAAATGTATTCTCCTGGATCACTTTGCTTATGTTGGAATCACACACACCGTCACACCCGTGCACAGAGGTGTGATAGCAACCAAGGCATAAACAAATTTAGAAGGGATGCAGATACGGATCCATATCACATTATGTCATTCTGATTATTGCACCTGAGTTTTTTGTAAAATGGGATTGTTTGATTCCTTTCTTATCCTCGTGCTTTTTTACCTTTTTTTTGTTTTGGTGGGAGCCGGTGGGGAAGAGGATGGGGGTAGGCGTGATCCTTGTAACTGTTCTGCATGTATCTGATCGATGAGCCAAACAGTTCAGGTCTGTGGCAAGGCATTTTCTCTACTACAGTTGTTTGATGCTTTCGTTACGTACTGTTCAGGTAAATACACTCCTCAATATCAATGGCTTCGACAAGAGCTACCTAAAGTGAATAGAAGCGAGACACCGTGGTTGATTGTTCTCGTGCATTCACCATGGTATAATAGCTACAACTATCATTACATGGGAGGAGAAACCATGAGAGTTACGTTTGAACCATGGCTTGTACGATACAAGTATGATACAAAGTTGATGTTGTATTTTCTGGCCATGCCCATTCCCATGAGCGCAGTGTAAGTGCTTATTTCTACTCTCTTGCATCACTTCATAGGTACAAGTGTCCAGTTTCACTGATGCCTTTTTGCAATATGTGAGATTGTTTACTCATAATGTGAAATTTCAGTCTTCCGCTTAAATATATCGATTGTTGTTTGTTATACAAAAGCATGCATCTTAATTTTGGAGGCTGTTGGATTCTTCAAAAAAAAAGTTAATTAGGAAGCTGTTGGATGCAAAAGATTTTGATCTTTCAATTTTTTCCTATTTATTTTTTCAGCTGCCATGCGTATGTGCTATCAGAATAAAAAAATTAATTATATTAGAAACAAGCTTCTTTCGAATTTTTCATACCACATTGGATTTAGATTACGTTTGGTAGCTGGCAATCTATCTAGATTATTGACAATTTAAAGAAGCCCCACCAGATTATCACGTTTGATATGCTTTTTGGATTGATAATCGGATAATCCAGATTACCTCCCATAAGATAATTTGAATTACTAAGGGAAGGGGTGGCTATTTAGATTATCACATATTTCGTAATCTTGTAATAATTTTTTTGGATAAAAATACCCTCAAAAATTCGAACGATCTTCTTCCTCACGATGGGCAATGGAAAGAAGAGGGGCCAAAACCAATGCCCTCCTCCAAAAAATCCAACCGACAGTAGTCTCAAAATCGACGAATCGGCAGGCTATCGCCATCTCCCAACCACCGGCCGTTGGTAGCCATCAGAAAGCAAGGAAAAAATATCGGTCAAGGCAGGATCCGATGACCCCCCCTTCATTTTTTTGTTTGTTTGTTTGGTCAATCGGACTACCGGCGAGCCACATTCGGCACCGTCGGCTGCCTAGATATTATCGTCGGAGTCATCGTCTCCTCCCCGAATGGCGGCCTGCAGTCACTGCGCCGAGAAGGAGGACACGGCATGGAGGACCCAGCGGTCCCTTTCTCTCTTTTTTTTTTTTTTGTTTTGATCTGATGTGAGGAAGGGAAAGATCGGGCTCAGCAAGAATCAAGTGACGCCAGTCGTCGCCAACGGCGCCATGTCAGACGGCCGCAGGGGCGGGGGGAGGGGGTGTGGGATCGGTGGCATGGGTTGGTGAAGGCAACGATGGAGGTGGTTATGGAAGGCGCGAGGTGTGGGTTTGCCGAGGGGCCTGGGGACGTTGCAGAGAGTGGCATGGACGGTCAGAGGGCCGGGGGCGGTGCCGGAGATGCGATTGTCGGAGGACTGGAGGCGGAGCAGCTGGGGGTTGGGGGGTTGTGGCGTGCGGGGAAGAAGAAGGAAGGAAAATAATAATAATAATATAATATATTATATATTATAATATATATATAATATAATATAATATATAATATAATATATAAATATATATTATAATATATAATATATTTTTATTTTTTTATTCTGAAAAATTAAAAATTTTATACATAGGGTGTGATTTTTAATAAATTTGATTTAAAAATATTTTGAAAATTTGATGTTACGTTACAAGTAATCTGATTGTCATACCAAACATGTCAATCAAAATTCTCAGTAATTTTAATGCAACATTACTTGCGTGTATCAAATATAGTAATCAACATTACTGATAATCTATCTAAATTGCAGTTAATTTAGATTATCACTGTCTGGTAATGCACCAAACACAAAGCTGACATCAATGAACGTGCCATGTGTGACCGATATGGTAAGCATGATTACATATTGGTAATTATCATTTGTTGTTCTTGCTTTACCTTCTCCATCCCAGATTATGGAAAAACTAGATGATTTGATGGTTCCTTTTTTTTTTCTCCTTTTGCAGTACAGGATATCAAATGTTGCATACAATATAGTGAACAGGAAATGCACGCCGGTTCCTGACCAATCAGCTCCTGTATACATCACCATTGGCGATGGTGGAAATATTGAAGGTCTCGCTAATAAGTAAGATTACTACAAGATCCATAATTATAATTCCTTTCCCTGAATATTCTGAACATTTTACGGATGCAATGGGAAGTAATGATCCTTGAGGAACAAATGGAATTATACTCATTCATCAATGCAGGATGACAGAGCCACAGCCCAGTTATTCAACTTACAGGGAGGCCAGCTTCGGTCATGCTATCTTGGACATTAAGAATCGGAGCCATGCGTATTATACCTGGCACCGCAACCAGAATGGAAATGCAGTGGCTGCTGATTCCATGTTGTTTTACAGCAGATACTGGCACCCCATCGATGATTCTGCTGCATCTGCCGCATGAAGTTGGCCCGCTAGCTTTCAATCGTTGGAAATAAACGTCTCTTTCTCTCTCGCTCGCTCGCTCCCTCTGTGTGTATGTGTGTTATTTTTTTTTTCCGCTTTTGACCGTTAAGAGTCATAAATCCTGTGGCCGAATACTCTTGCCATTTAAACTAAAGTTAAGATGTTTTGTTACTTTGTCAACAGTCATGCTTCAGTGGCTATGAAGTTGAAATTGAGGTGGGCTCTGAATTGTACAAAACATTGCTTTGAATGATTAGCTTCATCTCAAGGAAAAGATTTATATCATAAAGATCCAGTTAGGCCAGTTATGATAACTTACAATCGTGCTTCACATAAATTGTATCGTACGCAAGGAATTGGCTGAAGTGATTTATGAATTTTACAATCAAACCAGTGCGGGATGCAGTTCCATATAATATGAAAAAAAGGTTGGAATTCAGTTTGACAATTTATTGAATGAACAAAATGCAAAATGGATGGATGAATGAATAAAGAGAGAAAATAACCATTTTATCATGCTACCCCCTTTATCCCCTCGCTGACAAATGTTTTATCTAAAATTTTACACAAGCAACTACATAAATCAATTAAAAAAGTCAACACCATACACATGAATTTTTTTTCAAAAAATAAATTTTTGCTTTTTTTTTTTTAATTTTGATAAGATGGGAGATTCACACTATTTTAATATGAATATATTTAAAAAAATTAAAAAAGATAATATTTCTAAAATTAATTCGAACCATATTGATAAAGTGATCAACTATATAGGACGTTATTTAGCCAGCAACCCCATTTGCCTCGTGATAAATATTTGAATGGAAATGGATCAAAGTAATAAAAGTTCACCTAATTGACATAAAGTTTACCTTACGAAAGATTCTAGTAGGGTGACTCTTACATAAAAATTTTATATTTAATTCTTTTATCATTTAATTTATGGGATAGATTATTGGATTTTTTTGAGATTTGAAAATTTTCATCTATAAAATTTTGATAAGCAAAGGGCGTTAGATAGAGGAGAGGAGAAAGGAAGAGGAGAAAAGAGAAAGAAAAAGGAGAAGAGCAGAAGGATGAGAGAGAAAGGCAACTTAATCATGCAAATTTGTGTTTTTGATTAGGTAGCAGTAGGCATATATTGATCCAAAATTCTAATAAGAATCTATATAGAAATAAATACTTAATCCCAGGTAAAAGTATAGTTCCAAAAGCCAAATTTAAAAAAAAAAAATTATCTAATTTTTAAATAAAATAAAAAATTTTAATTCCTATATTGGCGTCCACGTCTGGTCTGTTTACAGAACGGTCCTCCATGACGAGCGACGATTGGAAATTGAGCAGTGAGTGAATCAGCTATCAAAATTCCTCACATTGTTGGGTGAGCGTTGGGTAAGGCCCGGGTGCGATTCAGTCATTTCGTAGGGTACCACGTGGGCACATCTGTATGCAACAAGAGCGGGACTGGAGGGTTCGGGAGGTGGGGAGGGAGAAGTTGGCCATGGATCCGGAGTTGTGGAGCTGCCTCCTCCATTTTCGGCACCTATTGCTCACCACTTACCCCGATAACGCCGGGATCCGCCTCCTCCTCCTTCACCGCAGGGCCCAGTCCTTGCCGCTGATGGGTCACCAGAAGGTACCCTTTTTCTTTGATCTGTTAGTTGTCGTTTATCTTTATCTGATTCTTGGCAAGAAAGTGGTTAAATTTTTGAAATCTTTGCTTCCAATTGACTGGAACAAATGAAGATGCAATGGCAGAGGGTATGTGGCGTATCGGAATTCCATTCACAGACCGAGGAATTGGGAGAGTTCCGCTAACCACGGCCAGCCGAGTACGCGCGGGCACAGGATAATTTTCTAATTTGTTGGGTCATTCGGCCTGAATTGGAGAATTGAAGTCACAGACGTTGCATTGAAGGTATATGGACACATAAATTTTAGATGTAGAAGGTCCCTTGATTTAGAACTGCTTCGGAGAACTGTTAATTAATAGTTTGCTTGGTTGAAGAAGTTACTTATATAGGAAAGCAAAGGCAGCTAAAGAAATTACAATATCGGCAGATGTATAACTCAATAGTGTAAAATTTTCTAAGATCTTTAGTATAGATGTTACATTCTCTAAATTTTGACTTATGGTTACTGATTTGTCTGTTGTGCGATTTTTTGTCAAGTTGATTTCTTTTTGGCCGAGAAATATGCAAAATTTTATTTTTGCAAGAAAGGCATAGCAAATCTTATTTGCATTATTAGCTATGTAGACGAAGTAAAGTTTCCTGGCATTTCTTTGTTGGTTAAATTCGTCAACCCATCCATAACTTGACAGCCATTTGATTTGACTGATATAGATATATAATTTCATCTCATCAAATAATTGATTGGTTATCTCTGCCCGGTTGCATGTGAAATTTGTATTTCTTACGAAAAAAATAGTAATTACTCTAGAAAGCAGAAAATTATACTTAGAATGTGCACATAAATATATGACAAATGCCTATATTCATGATTCAGGCATGCATAAAAGAATTTATATGCATCATCCAAGTAATATAATTTTCTTTGAACTGTTTTCCAAAAGAGCCAAACTGTGTTAATATTAAATATGATGATGCCCATCAAAATCAGGTAAAAAGCTTGCATATGAACTTCAGCTTCTTGTTGCTGAAATCTCTACTACATAGACTTTATTTTTGTTTCTCTTCTTAATTTCTTACCTCATGCACATTTTCTTCTGCTTTTTTATGAATTCTGCTTCCACAAAAATCTGATATTTAAGGTATTGTTGATGTATCACTGGGTTCTCAGGATGCATTGGCCAGAGCCTCCTCTTTTAGAGTCTCCTTCATAAACTTGTACTCGCACATTGGAAAAGCCTTTTAATTCTTGCATATATAGGCTTCATTCTAATGTTCTCAAACCAATGCTTTCTCATTCTTGGGCTTGCACACAATGAGCCAAACTACCATACAAATTTTAGATGGTGCAATGCTAGTTCTCATGGAACTGCATTTGGGTCTCTTATTCCTTCAAGTACCAATCTGATGTGAATAGGGAAGCAGTAGTATAGATTTGACAGTTGAGAACAACGGCATAAGCAAGCTTGTATATAGCAAATGAAGTTCATCCTTCCATCAACAAATCTGTAGTGACTATTTTGCACCAAAAGTGGCAAGGAGCATTAGCTAGCATCGACCAAAAGAGAGAGAATTGTAGAAGTATTTTTAACTCATAAAACTGCTTTTTTTTTTAATATATGATCTTTTGAAGTCAGTTGAGATTTCTTTTGATGAGTGTATTCCAATTCAGCAATTATGCAATGTAGAAAGCTTTTTTTGTCAAGCAAAAGCAAGGATTTTTTTTCTCTCTCTTTTCCTCAAGGCATTACAGCCGGGAGCACTGTATAAATACTCAAGATTTTTCCAGCAAATAATTGATGTGGGACTAAATACACGCATGCACGAGCCCTCTCATACTTCCCCCATTTAAGTCCTAATGTCCTTGTCAGGCTAAGGGTCTAAATCTATGCATCCATTTATAAACATCATGATGAGCCCGTGGTTAGCTCCAATGAACCTGTACTACAGTATCCCCTAGTTCACATAGGCTATGGGCTGGGTCGACTCTAATATCATTTGTAACAACCTAGGATCTCACTCAAAAAGACTATCCAAAATATATTATTTGGATTCCTTGGTCCTATATAAGTATCCAGGATTTTTCTAGTGAATAACCAATATGGGACTAAATACACATCCACATGGGTCCTTAATAGGTAGTTGAAAAGACTTCACAAGTACTTTTGGACTAAAGATGCAGACTTTGGTAGCCTCCTTCTACTGAGACTATTTAATGACCATGAAACATGTTGTTTTCATTTATGTATTTCATGGTTGCAATAGTTTGGTGGATGATCTTGGTCTACTTCTTTAACTCCAAGTTTTGCTTTGTAATCCTTCTGTCTTCTTCCCTAATATTTAAGTCTTTAAGATACTTCATGCCACTACCAGAAATTGCATTGCATTTTTTTAAATGTTTATTATTGTCCGGAAAAATATGAGAAATCAATTATTATTTTGTGCAGAAATTGGAAATCTACTACTGTCTTTTCTAACTAATTTTTGGAGATATTGTTTTATTTATAATATGCATGATGCTGGTTGCCAGTGAATAACAACATTCTTTCAGTTGGCAATGCAAACAAAGAAATCAATGCAAGGATTTTATCCCCTTTCCATGTCATGTTTACAGAAGTTTATATTTTGCAACGTTGTGCTGCTAAGACAGGAGGGTTTGTCCCACAAGGGGTTGGAAAGCAAGAAATTCTAGAGGTTTCGTTTCTCAAGAATTCCATATCAATCTATCTTCTCTTTTATTTCTTTTAACTTAATTTATTCATTTTTTGGTCTCTTTCTCACCATGTTTTAAATTATTCTTCAGTTATGTTTTAAATTATGCTTCAGGTTATCAATTTGGGTACCAGTTGGGCTATTAACAAATTTCTTCTTGAGAATGAGATGACAGCTATGGATAATGATTGCACTGATGAGCTTATTTTTGCTGGTGATGGTCAGGTATGGTGTTGTAATAATTGAACCACATTAATTAGTTCAATGAAATAATATATTGTATGCAGGATATTGCAACTTGAGTGAATGAACATCACAGGGATGAGCAAGTCTCCAATCACAACTATGCAGTATCATATCTTTTCTCTTGTGGCATGAGGTCTTGTACTTCTTATATGTGCTCAACATTGAAGCATTTATTTCTTCAGGTTTTTTTTTATGTCATGCTTTAGAAATTCCATCAATCTGTTTCTTAAGCTATTGAGCTCTCTTTCACTAATCTAATTGAGTATGCTGTATTGTGCAGGGTCACTTTGAAGGTGCAAGGGCATTTGGCTCTTCTTCTATGCTCTCTCGAATTACCTTCCTGTGTGAATAGCATTTGCAGTTCTTTCTGCCTGCTACCTTCTCCTGAAAATGGGGAATTTATAGGTATATATCACATGCAGAGTTTCTAATGGCCTGCATTACTTGTATACCTGAACTATTATTTTTATAATCACCAATTCAATATTCACTAGGTCCTAATCTGCAAGATATTAGGAGATGGAAGAAGAGGCATTAAGGAGATAAAATAATGTCCTGGCAGAGTGCTTATCCGACAAAAGGGCTAGGATTTGTAGGTCCAGCTTTTACTTCATGGTTGGAAATATGAAACTTTCTGATTTGCCTCATAAATGTCCTCTTGGTTGGTCAAAAGTTCGGAATAGAGCTTAACCCTCAGCTTTGCCACAAAAGAAAAAAAGAAAAAAAAATCCATTTGCAAAATGATATCTGACCTCTATTTTTGGCTATGATGGGAGTATCACTTGACGAGAAACCTAATCTCCAGGTTCTATTCGTTGTTTTGGTAGGACTCATATCTGAACTGGTTGCCTTGGTATCTTCGTCCACCTGTGTTAAATTTAGATGACTGGAACATTAGAACCTTCTGATCATGATCGCTACTCAGGCTGCAGTCTTGATTATGTTCCAGGGTATAGTCCTTTTGGCTAGTGGAAGAGAGTTATTACGAGTGTTTTATAGCACTGCTTGATATGAAACAACACTTCGAACATACGTCCCTTGTGTATGCTGTTCCAGACCAGCATTATAATTTCTTTTTTATTGCATTGAAATGATTTTTTTATGACAAATGCACTTGTTTGATATCATAAATGTCATTAGTATGTCTTCTTCTCTGTTCATGTTCATCTTATTTAACTGACAGACTACCGACCGACTGATTTGCTGAACATGAAGTTTCTGGCAGTGAGGATTCAAACGTTTACTTCTATGATTTAACTTGGCCAAAGCACACTTGTAAATAAGCTGCAGGCTGCCCCTTGCAAGATTTTACTGCACATAGAAAACCTCAAACTTTATCTCAGCAATGCTGATTTACTTATTTATTTATTTATTTTGTCACAGCAGGGGCATGGTTCTTTGATTATAAGAGTTGCCTGGAATCACGGGGAGAACTTGGTGGCATCATCTGATTCAGATGTAATAGTAATTGTTTGGAAGTAAGCAAAGACAGCTTGACTCTTCTATGCAGTGTCCTGATTTGATGGTCTGGAAGGCTTGAAAAACATTGATCAATCTGCTGTAGAGCATGAAACATCGATCTGCTATGGAGAGACATTGATTTGTGCACAAAAAGAAGAGCAAAAAAGATAGCTGGAGTTGATCCGGCTGGGAAGTCTTCAATGCTTAAGTCAGACAAGGTTTTGGAAAACAGTAGAAGCGAGAGAACAATAGTGTAGAATAATCTTAGATGCATATATGATATCCTGAGCTTTCTTTTTATATAAATGTGGAATCCTTGTTTCATTGGAGTTGGACTCTTTAGACTCTTGAATTATGTGAAAAGCTATTTCTTGGCTTTCCTTATCTAGATTCGTCTACAAACTTGAGTCCAACTGAAATTGGTCCATTGCTATATCATATGTCAACTTGTGATAGGTAGGCTTAATTTTGGACATATTATAATGCCTTCCATTTCCATGCCCAAGCCATTAATTTTGCTCAACTGAGGAAGTAGCAGTGAGGTATGATCCACCTCATTTTGCTTATTTTTTAGGTCATAGCTTATCTATTTAGCTCCTGATGACTTGAGGTGGCAATTGTGAATTTTTAACAGATTGTTTTGGAGTGATTTATTTGAAATCCGAAAAGGCTAACAGTTTGTATAACAAGATATATGGCATCTATCATATTGGGAATGTGATTGGCCATGTAGATCTTTGGTTGCTCTGAGCCATTGTGATCTTCTTGTTCTGAGAGCCATTTCTTATATTGAGAGCCGTTGAGGTCAGCTTCTTGACTTGAGAGTTGTTGAGGTCAGCTTCTTGATTTGAGAGTTGTGAAGGTGTGGACTCTTAGACATTTGCCCTAAGCTTACATGACAGTTTTCTAATATGGCCAAAATCAATCCATTCACAAGTTGACATGTGGCATTACAGAACTAGTTTCAGTTGGACTCATATTTTTAGATTGATTTAAATAAGATAAGTCGAGATAGAGTTTTTTATGTGATTTAAGATTTTGAAGACTCTAACGTAATGGGACAAGGACTCCTCATTTATAAAAGAGGATTCAGGGTATCCAATATGCATATGATATTGTTCCATATTATTTTTCTTTCTCTTTTGTTGTTCTTTAAAGTCTTGTTTGACTTAAGCATTGAAGGTTTCTTAGTTGGATCAGCTTTGATGACCTCCTTTGCTTTTCTTTTTGTATGTAGATCAGCATCTTTTCATGATAGATCGGTACTTCATGCTCTATAATAGATTGATTGATACCCTTTTTGCTTTCCAGGTTATCAAATCAAGTTTTGGCACCAACAGAGTTCTCGATGAACACAACCAAATATAACAATTCTCGCAGGGATATAGTGTCATTTTCTTTGATCTGCACAGATGTGTGGTCTGCACAGATGTGATTGGGAAAAATGATATCTTCAATTCTTCAGCTTAAGCTTTATGTCTATTGATGTAGGTATTTTGAAAATAAAGTACTGAAACTCTTGGTATTTGTTGTTGTGCACATTTTTTATGTTGTTTTTTCTTTTATTTTGCATTGTTATTGGGGCCTATCAAGCTTTTTGCCCATAGATGTAGGTATTGGAATCGGAGTATAGGATACTCTCTTGGTATTTGTTGCTATGTCAGTTTTTTATGCTGTCTCGTCGTTTACTTTTATTGCTGGTGTGGTTTTTTAAATTTTAGTATGATAAAGAATGCCAAATACTGAATATACGGGAAAGGATGGCTCAGACAAAAACATTTTTACAACTTTATGCTGTGTGATCTACCAGGGGCACTGGCATTAAACATAAGCATGTCATCTGGAAATTGTTTCTTTCATTTTGGTACAGGTCTTTTTTTTTTTTTTTATTGGTAAATACGGGGCAAGTCTTTTTTTTTTTTTTTGCTATTTTCTATGTGATCATTTTAGACGCCAGGTGACAGATAAGAAGTTTGCCCTTTTCTTCGTGAAATTTATCTTCTCTATGAAAAGTGCAAAGAACGGACGCTTGCTTTGGTGAGGCCTGCTGGGCTCTAAGCCTTGCCGAGGGGATCCCTGTATGTTAATGATAAAAAAATCCAAAATGCTTTAGTAACTCGACAAAAAGCAATTTAAAAAAGTCGCTCCGTTTGTTGTATTCTCATTTCTCCCTTTAAATTTTACCATGGCGTTTATTCGACCCTACTATGAGAGAATTAATTCGAAAATTCAAGTCACGGTAAATTAAGTTGCTGGTGGACCTCGTCTACCTCTGGATATATACTCTACTATATAGCAAGAATGCATTAAGCATTCAGCTCTAGTCACTAAAGTGGTGATATCAGCCACCCATATTAGGCTGCTGCTTTGAGACAATGCACTGGATTTGATCAGAGTATACCAAACATTACCATACAAAAAAGAAAAGGTGCCCAATGTATGCCAATACTTGCCATGTTACAAAAGTCAACAAATTCATGCACAAATCTTCCCATACCTACATAACAATTATGATACGCCCACTCATGTGAATCTCTGCAAACCAAAACCCGTGGTCATTTACGGCATTTCGAGACAAGGGTTGCTCCATTGAGTTGAATGTATCTCGCCATCTTGTAAACCTTATGCTGGCATTATTTTCTTTATGATATTAACATTTCATTCCTTCACATGCTAACAATTTTTAGGTTGTTGTTACTTCATGAATTTTATAGTTTTAACCTGCATCATGGGATGATGATGACTATCTTCTTCTTTTTTTCTTTTGGATTGATGGTGGAACTGATCGGAATGATTATAATAAAATATCAAACCATTAATTCGTGGAGCTCCTGGACCAGATCCGAAACAGACTGAAGCCCGGTCGGACCGGCGCCGCCTCCCTCGAGGGAATCAGCATCCCGTGCACCACGTGGGCGATCAGCACTGGTCGGAGATCAAACCATGTCTGACTACAAAACACCATATGTCCGACGGCTTCTTAATCTTTCTCCTCTCTCCTTTGTGTCCCCTCCTTTGTGACTGCGAGTCACCGATCGCCAGGCACTCCTCGGCCTTTCTTTATGGACCCCTCCCCATCACTTCCCAAACCACTCCTCTCTCTCCTGCTCCTCCTCCTCCTCTTCTCTCCTCTCTCCTTCTCTGACTCCGATCTGTTCGAGTCTTGGTGCAAGGAGCACAGCAAGAGATACGCCTCCGAGGAGGAGAAGCTGGCCCGCTTCCGGGCTTTCGAGGACAACCGCGCCTTCGTCACCGAGCACAACGCTGCCGCCAATTCCTCCTACACCCTCACCCTCAACGCCTTTGCCGATCTCACCCACCATGAGTTCCGGGCCCTTCGCCTGGGTCTCAGCCCCCGCCTCGCCGTGCCCTCGGACAACCGGACGGCCTTTCGGGGATTTGTCGGTGACGTTCCTGACTCGATTGATTGGAGGAAGAAGGGGGCTGTCACCCAAATTAAGGATCAGGGCAGCTGCGGTATGTTTGCCTTCTTTTTCTTTTATCTATTTCGTTAGTTAAGAAAGTTTTTTTTTTGTTTTCTTCCTATTAAAAAAAAAGCTTCCTTTTTAATTTCATAATTCCTTGTTGGTTTGATCCTATATTTCCAGATTGTGAACCATTAGAAAGAAGTAGCGATTAAAGATAATTTTAAAGAATTCTATTTACTACTTTAAGATTCTAGCAATTCTTCATCTCAATAGAGACTCTAGGTATCATCATTCGTCCATTGATTTATGACATCCGTTAGCAGAGGTAGATCCTTTTGATGATTGAGGCCATCCTGGCCATGCTCTACATCATAGCCAATTCGGACTTGATGGGTTTAATATTTCAATAGTTGCCAAACTTTTAGGAGGTATTTGGTTGGTGGGTGTTGGGGTCTGGAATCGGAATGGGTGACTTAAATGGTTGGAAGGAGTCCTATTCCAATTTCGATTCTGGTGTGGAATGGGAATGGCCCAATTTATCTAAAGCTCAATCTCTACTCTCCCTTGAGGATTCAAATTTTCATGTCAATTCCAGTTTTGATTCTGGTCACGAATTGACTTGATCATGGGCCGGGCTTGGGCCTAGAAAATATCAAATTTTACATAGGCTCGGCTCGAAGCCCGATTAAAAATGAATAGAGTTTAGGCTCGAGGCCCAGCTAAGGATCAGCTCTAATCATGAAACAAACGCTTCAGGAGATTTGACCATTCTGATTCTGATTCCAATCCATTTCGATTTCCATTCTGATTTCGATTATGGTTGCTAACTAATCACCCCCTTAGTGTATGGGCTTTCATAAGGTGATTGACTACTGGCTTCATAAGGTACTGGACATTTCCTATTCTTTTAACTTACCAGCATAGTTATTAGGGCATTGGAGTTTTCATTGAGAGTGTCACTCTTGGTTGCCAAATTTGACAATTATTTGGATTTCTCACAGCAACTTCCTGTAAGATTTGCCAACTAGTGAATTTTTTGAAGCATGATCCAGTGAATATGTGTAGCTCTCCGTTGCTAGATTTGTCACACTAAAAAATTCTATCCTCGCTAGATTTCTCACTGCATGTGTAACTCTCCATTGCGAGATTTGTCACATTAAAAAAATTTTCTAGTAGTTATGCATTGCTAGATTTCTCACTGAAGGACTTGGAGTACCTATGAGATTAGCCACTGGACATTTTCTTTTGAGGTTTTCACAATGAGGAACTGTTGTTGTGTCTTGTAGAAACAGAGCCAAAAGAAAAGGCCAGCTCTTCTGCAAGCCTTATTAATCATTTCTGAGCAAGGCATGTAGTGTAGTTTTGGAATCCTTGTACAAAACATGAACAATATCAAATGCTCTCGAGCATTCCCACTATTTAAACATAAGTTTTTGTCTTATAAAGTGGCTTATACTTTGCTTGTGGGATCTATGTCAGTAAACAATGTGAATGTTAATAAGTGTCATCTCGTATGCTTGATCTGTCTTAGCAGTACCATTGTGGAACAAGTAGTTGTAGATGCCCTCATGATTCTGTTGGTATAGCAAACATTAGGAACTAGTGAAAGTCTAACACGTAGAATCTATATTCTTTAATTTACTTTTGTCATTTTTTTAATGCAATTTTGTGATAGTTCAATATAACAACTTGTAATAACACACTGTGTATCTAGCTAGGCTTATAATATTTCTTGATCAAGTTAGAATTCAAACCTAGCCAGCATGTTTCTTATACTGTTATGTAGGGTGATTTGTCAACTCCATGTTTCATTATGCCATATATATCTAGCACATATTGTATGGTTCTTGGGTATGTTAATTCTTGCATCGATGTTGAAATCAAAATATCATCTTCCTATAAATTTCAGAAAGAAAAAGGCTTGGCTTAAAAATCACTGACATCAGGGGTGGCTAATATCACTGTGTTGTTGCTTAAAAGCATAAAACAACCAACCTCAGTAATTGCACAAACTCATTTTGGGTGCAAGTACAATCCAGTCTGGGGACAGAAATTCTCTCTTAACAGTAATCTTCTATATGGGGATGATGAGAGGAAGCATGGAGCTCTCTGGTGCAGAAATTAAGGAGAAATCATTGGACAAATACTCATGGTTTAGATAAAATTTCTATTTCTTAAGGATGAGTTTGCAACCTTCATGGTTGTTTCATGACATTGATTTTTGGAAAAATGAGGGACTGAACTGAATTTGTAGGTGTGTATGCTAGGTAGGATGGAAGAGAAAGCACAGTGGACAAAATTTGGTAAGGGAGGCTTCTGGAGAGCTAGAAATATGCTTGGGCAGTGTATAATTTAGGTTGACTTTCTCTTCCATGGAAATCTTTTCATTTCCTAACAAAAGTAAGGAAGAGGCTTAAGGTTGTGATTCTGTTTTTTCATGGCATCTCTCCTTCAAAATTGAAAATAATTGTCTGTGATGCCCCTGTTGGCTCTTTCATCTTGGAGGATTGTGGGTCATGACTCACAGGACAGTGATACTGCCATGTCAAAGGGATTCTTGTCAAAGATATCTCCCAACAGCCTTTAGATTCTAGCAATCCTTCCTTTTTATGCAACCCTTGGCATCCTTACCTACAGCTATGCCAGTCTTAATCATCTGTTAGTTAATAGGGGAAACCGATCCCCCCATGATATTTATTCATGCAAAGCTGATCTTTATGTAGAAACATTTGCAGACAAGCGTCCATCACTTTCTTTCATGTTACTATTATCAAAAAGCAGATTATGGCCATCTCAGTCATTCACTCCATACTTTCATCAGTTGAGTGGGACAATTAATGGTTATAGCAAAGGTTAGATAATGTGTATGGTGTTGTATTATTTATTACTCGGCTTGGTATGGAGGTTGGGGCTAGGATGTGGAAAACAGGTAGGAGTATTTATTGGATGATTGTGACACCATCAGCCAACAGAGTTTCGGAGATTTACCTAATCTTTTGTGAAAATTGTGCATCAGCAAACTCCAACTTTTAGGTTATATGCTTTGCTCTTCCTTTTGAATGGAATTTAGTCCTAAGAAGGGTATAGTTTGAAAAAGGGGAGTTTGTTTAAAGCAAGCAAAAATAAACTAAATCGTAGTCCCAGTTTTGGTTGATTCAGTTGTTTGAAGTTCAGATTTTCATTTTAGTGGATCTTTTTTTCTTTATTATTTTCAATCAAAGTCATGCTCTAATTATTGACTTTTTCATAATAACTTCGCCTTTGCACCAACTTTTCCTTTTTCCATCAAAGAAAATTTTGGGAGTGTCACATGTAACAAAGAAGAGGAGAACAAGAAAGAAAAGCATGGAATGCAATAAGACTAGCAGATGATTGATCAAGGATAGCAGTTGCAATTTTTTCCCACCAATTTGTGCTAAACTCTAGGAATTTCTGCTTGATTCAATTTCTGCAACATCATCTAATGAATATTATTGGGTTATGGTAGCTTTCTGCAAGAAATAAGGTTTGACAATTGGATCTATGGCATGCAAAAGATGGTGCCTAGGATTTGATTCAATTTCTGCAACTTTTCCTTTTTCCATCAAAATCACAAAAATTAAAACTGGACAAGATCCAATAAATTGAATCATACTTTTCTTATCTTATCAGGTTTTCCAGTATTATAAATGGCCTCTTTGTAGAAACTTCCCTTTTCTTTTCACTATGATAGAAAACTTCCTTCATGATGAGAGAACATTAATACTGCCTCATGTTATGATGTGTTGTAACTAACAGCAAGAGAGCTCATCAAATCTAGCATTGCTACTCTTCATACAAAGTAAGTTGTTCTAAAATTCTTTTTATTCAATTAATGTTTGGCTGTTTTTCCAGGTGCTTGTTGGGCCTTCTCAGCCACTGGTGCAATTGAAGGAATAAATCAGATTGTGACTGGATCTCTGGTGAGCCTTTCTGAACAGGAGTTATGTGATTGTGATCGAACTTATAATAGTGGATGTGGTGGTGGACTCATGGATTATGCATTTAAGTGGGTAATACAAAATCATGGTATTGACACTGAGGATGATTATCCCTATCAAGCTGCAGAAAAGACCTGTCTCAAGAACAAGGTAGTGCTTTGTATGTCAGCAGCAACGTGGCCTTATCTGGACCCAAGCTTTTACTTCATTAAGCAATTTTTTGTTATGTCACCAATAGATATTTACTAATGCCATACTTGTCCAATTACAGCTAAACCATCGCATTGTAACAATTGATGGCTACACCGACATACCCCTGGACAGCGAGGATCTCTTACTTCAGGCTGTTGCAACCCAGCCTGTGAGCGTAGGTATATGTGGCAGTGAGAGAGCATTTCAATTATACTCAAAGGTCAGGACTACTCTGAAGGATATTAATTTTTCTGTTGAAAAACTTTTCTTAAAGGTTTAACTTTTCACAGCTTATGGTCATTTATTTTTTGATGCCAGGGTATCTTCACCGGCCCATGTTCGACATCTTTGGACCATGCTGTACTTATTGTAGGATATGGTTCAGAAGATGGTGTTGATTACTGGATTTTGAAGAACTCATGGGGAACAAACTGGGGAATGGATGGGTATATGCATATGCTTCGCAATAGTGGAAATGCACAAGGGGTCTGTGGTATAAACATGCTTGCATCTTACCCAACAAAGACGAGTCCAAATCCACCTCCTTCACCAGGCCCAGGTCCAACAAAGTGTAGTTTTCTGACCTACTGTCCAGCAGGTAACACCTGCTGCTGCACTTGGCGTGTGCTGGGACTATGTCTTTCATGGAGTTGTTGCGAGCTAGAAAATGCTGTTTGTTGTAAGGATCACCGCTCTTGTTGCCCATCTGATTACCCCATCTGCGATACCAGCGGGAACCGATGCTTTAAGGTGTTGTCACCTCGACAAACATGCTTACCTTACTGTTATTGACTTGTTTGTTTGCAAATTTTGACATGTTTTTTTTCCCCAATCTGTTGTTTCTTTTTTTCTCTTTCGTTCTGCTTTTCAAAATTGTTTAGATATTTGTGATGCTGTTTTTTTTGTTTTTTTTTGGCCCTTTTCTTGGTCCGGTTAAATGTTGTGTAGCCTGCACACGAAGTATGGCTTGATTGTTATAGCATTATTTATATATTTGGCATTCTGTCTATTTAAGTGTTTATGCTTGGTTCTTTGTGATGCATGTTTCTTAGAATCTCCTATAATTCCTAAGCTTCATCTGATGACTTTGACCATGAATTTTGGTATTCTCAATCTTATTGTTCACTGACTCCCATCCTCGCAGGGTAATGGAAATTCCACTAGGGTAAAAGGAATTGAAAGGAAAAATTCTTACTTGGGATTTGATTCCTGGAATGATTTGCTTAAGGTGTGGGATCCATAACGTCCAGGATTATTGCCAGCAAGGTATAACAGTAGTTCTTACTGGTCATGCCGTTAGCTACATGTTTTCTTCACGCTGACTAGAATGCTACATTATGCTCACAGATTTCCCCTTTCAGAGGAGTATCTTTCCTCCATGTAAGACATATGGTGAGCTCACTTTTTCTGTGACACCATTTTTGTTGTACCAGTTGGTGTACTTGGAGATTCACAGGGTCTTCATGATTATTGGTAAATTAGCATGTAGGCAATACCAGAGTTCAGCTATAAGCAGAGGTTGATGTATACATTTGTATGATGTGTTAATTATAAATTTTCAAACTGCAATATTAGCATAAAATGTGATTAAGACAGAGGTGCTTGCCATGTGGAGACTGCTTAATTTAGTTTGTACCAAGGCTCTTTTCTTGGAAAGCATGCCATGTTGTCACTAAATGATTTATAAATCTCTGCAACATTATCTGGAGCATTTTCTTTTTAACCTGCCTATCTCGTTTGTCATTTGTTATGGGGTGCATAAGTGGCTGTTGAAAAAGATCCACCATCGGTATCCAAGTTCTGTTGGTCCTGGAGGATGTAATCACACCGTCGGCAGTATTTGGGTAAAATTCGAGTTGTTAGAAGGGTGCAAGGTGGGACTGACTTTATCAATTCTGTTAATTGAGTTTTATTGCGAGGTCTAACATTGATGAACATCTAATGGAAGCCTGTAATAGTCATTCTATTGATAATGCATTGAATGTCAATGCATATTAATCGGCCGTGGCTGGATACTTTCGGATGAATTCTAAATCAGCCTTTTCTTCTGCATTCTGGTTCCCTGATAATTGTGGTAAAGATGGCTTTTGGTGAAGACCTACAGTTCATTCATCAACAGCAAAACAGCGAGACAAAGTTTTTTTGGTCTTTTTGGACTACTGCCTTGTTAGCCGGCGAGTTAAATCATGGAAGGCTTATTCAGCGATCTTAATGTGGTCAAACACGGATGCTGAAATTTGTATTAGAAAAAAGATTTGAATTGCTTGTCACGTTTATGGCATCAGTGTGCTTTATATATAAGCCGAGCTCTTTAACTTGAGAGATCAAATATGGTAGAATACAATAATAAAATCTTATGATTAGGAGAAAGATATTAAAGGTTGGATACAGTAAAATATAATAGCAAAATTCTATGATTTGATACATATAGTAAATATAAATATGACAATCAGATCTTATGATTATTGAAAGTTGATATTTATTGATATTCCAAGATTTGGCATGCAATACGCAGCAGCTGTGATATCTAAGATTATACAATAAGCTAATATGCACAGATTCTGCAAATAGGCTGATATGCTCAGATTCTGCAAACAATACGTAGCCGCAATATATAACAGTCATGATATCTAAAATATATCAAAATTTTATGATAGATGAGATTCTAATAACTTTAATACTTTCTCTCTAGTTGGTGTGTGTAAATCTATAACACTCAACTCGCCTAATAGATAAAAAAATTGATCACGACCCAAAATCTTGATAAAAATGTCAGCACATTAGTGGTCAATTCAAAGAAACTTGGTCTAGATTATGTTTGTTTGTAATTTTTTTCAGATAATGTGACAGTTTATTTCGATATGTTTTGTCCGCTTATGAAATACAAAGTCAGCAGCAATATAAAGCACTGCTTGTCATAATAGAGAAACATAGATTGACGATGATGGATGGTCAAGTCAAGAGTAAAATTTTGAGCCAGATCAATTCATAAGTGGTAGAGTCCATTAATCACTATTCAGCCTCAGTAGTGGATTGAGAGACGGTACTTTATTTTTTTATGTGTCATGAGATAAGGCTATCATCAAGAAAGCTACAATCACCTGTGCCAGAACAATAAGTAGTGAAATAATTTGTCCAATCAGCATCACAATAGGCACTGAAATGAAAATTGTTCGAGGCAAGCATGAGGATACCAAAGCCAGGTCAGGATCTGAGGTATTGTAAGACTCGAAAGCAGCATCCATATGAGGTTAGCATGGTGCCTGCATAAAGTGATTAAGAAGATTGACAGCAAATGTAATATCTGGACGTGTAATTATGAGATAGATCAAATGACCTATCAGATGTCCATATGATCTAGGATTATGCAAAGGTTCTCCAACATCATATGATAATTTTAAATTTTGCTCCATTGGAGTATGCATCGGTTTAGCATCTAAAATAGCAACATCTTCAAAAATATCTAAAATATATTTGTGTTGAGAGAGAAAAAATATTTTTACTGGTGTGCAACTTTAATACCTAAGAAATGTTTAAGTGTGCCAAGATTTTTGATTCGAAATTGATCTTGGTGGTAGGATTTAGTGAAATCAATAGAATAAGGATCACTACCAGTAATGAGTATATCATCAACATAAATAAGCACAATGGTGATGCTGCCTCTGAATTTGAGGGTAAAGAGTAATAATCAGCAGCTGATTGAGTGAAACCAGTCTGGAGTAGTGCTATGGAGAGTTTAGAAAATCAATTATAGGAAGCTTGTTTAAGACCATATAAGGATTTGTTGTCTGCAAACTAGTTCTCTTTTCTCTCCCTTTTTAAAAAAATGACAATTGCATATAAACTTTCTCATTCAAATCTTCATGGAGAAAGGCATTATTGATATCAAGCTACTACAAAAACTAATGTTTGGCAGCTACAATGGTAACAAGACAATGAACCATTCTCAATTTGGCAACATGAATAAATGTTTCACAATAATCTAAGTCTTCAACTTGAGTATAGCTTTTAGCAACAAGTCTTGCTTTATACCGTTCAATACTGCAATCAGATTTGTACTTGATCTTATATATCCATTTGCTTCCAATGGCATGTTTGCCTAGTGGAATGGTATTACAGTCTAAGTGTGATTAAGCTCTAAGACCTTAATTTCATCAGACATAGCATCATGCCAATGAGCATGTTTCATTGCTGAGAAGAATGACTTGGGTTCCTCAAAAGAGAAAATAGAAGCTAGAAATGCACGGTGAAAGCTAGATAATTTATCAAAAAGGAAAGATAATTTTGAAGTGAATATTTAATACCTATTACATGGCTATTTTGACCTGGATAAGAAAAGAATGAAACTTGAGTGCATTGAAAATCTTGAAGCCACTAGGGAGGATGTTGGACTTTTATAGAGCATTTTGGAGATAGATGGAGGCATGCTGTTTTAGAAGAATCTTGATTAGAAGTGGAAGAAGGCTGAGTAGGTAAAGATGAAAGATCGATTGAAGTAGTAGAGAGAATATATTCATGCTAGTATCAACAATATGAGGAAGAATTGGAGATTGGAAAAATGATGAAACATGCAGTGTGTTGGCAAATGAAAATATTGATTCATAGAAAATAACATATCTACTAGTGTTTTTTCTCAAGTAGGTCATGTACACGATAGACCTTTTGCCCATAGGGGTATCCTATAAAAATGCATTTTCATGCTCGAGGTCTAATTAATTTTAAGCTTGGATATGAGCAAAACAAAGATATCGGAAGGAGTATAAATGCTGATAAGAGGATTGTTTTATCAAAAATTATTTCATAAGGAGATCTATCACATAAAATTGGTAAGAGAAGTCAGTAAGTTGTGGTTAAAATATACTCATCTCAAAATTGGATAAATAGACTGGCTTGAAAATGTAATGCTCAAGCAACTTTAAGAAGGTGCTATGTTTGCACTGAACTACATTTTGCTGCAGTGTGCCCATACAAGATGTTTAAAAAATAATTCCTAGAGAATCAAGGTAAGTTTGCAATTGATGGTCCATGAATTCCATCCTGTTATCACTCCTAACCATTTTACTTTTATGAGAAAATTGATTGTTTACTAATCAATAATCTTTTTAGCAAATAAAATGTTTCATTTTTTAACTACATTAGAAAAATCCATGTATTATATGAAAAGTCATCCATAATTGTTAAGAAATAACATGCATTGGTGTGAGATAGAATAACCTCCCCGAATATTTATAAGAATAAGTTCAAAAATGAAGAAAATAATAGAAGCACTTGTAGAAAAAGAAACCCTAGTTTGTTTAGCTAAAAGACATGTGGTACAAGAATCTATTTTATTTTGAAAAGTAGAAAGATGAATAGAAATATCTTGAGCTAAATCTTTAGTTGTGGAGTAGATGGATGACTCAATCGATCATGCCAAAGACTCAATTGGGTATAATAAGCTGTAGAAGTAGAAAAAATTGGACCTTTATAGTAATGGAGATTATCCTTTTCTCTACGTAGACCAATCAACTTCTTCATTGACAGGTCTTGAAAAACACAGAGGTCAGGAAATAAGATAGCCATGCAATTATGTGTTTTAGTGAATTTGCTAATGGATAATAAATTTAAATTAAAAGTGGGATGCAAAGAGCATTTTTTAACTCAAAAAAAGTGGACAATTTTACCATCCCTTTTTGGGTTATTTGAACTATATCTCGAGTAGGTAATTTAATGGAATTAGAAATTGATAAGGATTTGAGTGATAGAAAAATATTAGTCAGAGACAATATAGTCAGAAACACCAATGTCAATTATCTATGTCACAGATTGTGAATTGGAAGGAATACCTATTATATTAACAGAAGTTGTGGTCATATTGGTGTTCAATATGGATAGCAATTGGGCATGCTGCTTTAGCATGAGCTAGGGCACAATTGATGGCCCAGAAGGACTTTCATTATTGGCAACATGATTTGTAGAAGGGACATAAGTTTTAGTTCCTCCATGGCAGTTTGGTTAGCTATATAGTTTATAGCAGATGTCACAGTGTGACTAAGATTATTGCAATAATCATAGTGTCGACGTCTTTGTCTACCACAACCTCCATGACCGTAATCTTGGTTATCAGAATGATTAGAATCATGTTTATCAAAGTGTGAAACAGCCATGATAGCGCCTTCAAGAGTCTATATCGGTTTGACTTATAGAGCCTTCTACTTTTTCTCTTGCAAACTCAGAGAAAAAATTTTATTTACTATAGGTAAAGGCTCCATAGTGAGAATTTGGCTTTGAATGTGTGAAAAAGAGTCACTGAGACCCATAAGAAATTTGAAAACCCTTTCATCTTGAAAGATCCAATTCAATTCTTTCATCGCACCATAGGTGCAAGTAGGAAATGACATAGATCATTGATTTCATCCCAACATATTTTGAGTATGTTAAAATAAGAAGCAACAGAAGATTGATATTAAACATGCATAGAGGTATCTCGTTTGATGTGATAAATTTGAGCAGTCTTACTATATGAAAAGTACTCCTCCAGATCTTCTTATGCCTCCTTTGTAGTTTCAAAATAGACTATGATACTCACAAGATTTTTATGAACTATGTTGCAAATTCAAGAAAGCACCATGGTGTTGCAATATTGCCATGCATCAAGTATTGCCGAACTTTTGTTAGACTTTTTAAGCGAGCTATCAATAAAGCCAAATTTATCTTTGGCCAAGAGAGCTATTTTCATGGCACGCCTCGATAAAGGAATAATTGTCACCAGTAAGGACCTGAGAGATTAGGACAATGCCTGGGTTATTTAAGTGATGGAGAAAGAAAAGAGATGTTACATCAACACTTGGATCAGAAATAATAGTAGAAGAAGCCATGATTGTTGCATAGAGAATAAAAGATCAAAGAAAATAAATACTAAGAGAATGATAGCAGAATAAGAAAAAGGGATTGATTGATCAAGGAAAAGCCCACTCTGATATAATGAAAAATTTGTATTGGAGGAAAAATTTAAATTGCTTGTCATATTCATGGCACTAGTGTACTTTATATACAAGTTGAACCCTTGACTTTGAGGATCAAATATAGTAGAATACAATAATAAAATCTCAAGATTGTGAAAAAGATACTAGAGATTTGATATAGTATAATATAATATCAAAATCCCAAAATTTGATACACATATTAAATATAAATATGACAACTAGATCCCATGATCATTGAAAGTTGATATGGACCGATGTATCAAGATTCGATATGTAATATGTAGCAGCTGCAATATCCAAGATTCTACAATAGACAGATATGTCAAGATTTTGCAAGCAATATATATTAACTGTGGTTTTGTAAGCATTATGTAGCAACTGTGATATCTAAGATTCTATAATAGGTGAGCTTCTGATAACTTTAATAAATGCCGTCCTCTAGGCCAAGTAAAGGTAAAGATTCACTGTGACTTACTAGTAGGAAGAGATGCTTTAGCTTGCATCAGGTAGAAATATAGATTCTAAAAAGATCTCATGAGAAATTATCTAAAATGTCAATAAAGATTTGTTGCGGCCAATTCTCCGTCGTCTGTCATCGATAACGAGCACTTGTGAAATAGCATCCACACAAATCAGATTGGTGTCCGATGGAGACCCTCGATGCTTAAGTCAGAGAGAGAAGTTGGTAAACAGTAGTATTTTGGATATTCATAGTAGCAGAACTCTAATCAGAAGTGGCTTTCATGCTGTTCACTTTTCTCTCTTTTTATAGATGAGATTATTGTAACCATCGGACGTGGTTCCGTATTTTATGACACTAAATTATCGGGCCATAATCATGTAGTGGGTCATTAGTTCCCACTAATTACGTCGTGATATGCGGTGGGTAACCGTTCGTGACGGTTATGGCATGTTGAGCGGATCAGCCGATCATACATCGGTAGTAGATGTGGCCATCGGTTGATAGTTCGATTGCACCGACCATAAATCGATGAAGCTTGTTCAATTGGTTGATGAAGAGTCGGTACTATCTGTTCAGTCGATGCTCAGTCGGATTTGTATATTCAGTCGGTCGGCTATTATCGAGTCGGAGTTGAAAGTTGGTTGGTCTGAGTCGGGAGTCGGTCGGTTTATGCTAACAAGATTCATTATAAGAAAAATTTAAAATGGTGCAGCATGTTGGCCTGTCATAACGATAAGCTGCTTTTTATTGGAAAGAAACAATTAAGCTTGCTTGTGATTGTGTAGCTTGCGACGACTCCCATAAAATCCAATACTAGATAACTACAATTGGTAGAGAAATGATACTATCCACCCAATGTTAGTCATTACTTAAATTAATATTTATGAAATCTATATAATATAAATAAAATAATTAATAGGTATTAGAGGTGAGATTTCGTGTTGACACATCATATTATGAAATAAACTCTCGTCATGTGTCAAGTCCGGAAGTCTCTATTTTTTTTTTTTATTTTTCTTGTTCCACAGTAGTGTATTTTTCTCAGATGTTTTGGCTCTGCGAGTGCGTTTGTATGCCGACTTGGGTGTCAAATCAGATTGTCCGAGTTGGTTGAGTTGAGATCTATACATTGGGGGCTATTTTCTCCAACGTAGAATGTCTTTATACTCGGCTGCACCTTTTGCAGTTTGATTTTTGAATGCATACTTTGATGTGCCATTAACGAATGAAAGATGCTTACCAAAAAAAAAATGAATGAAAGACAGCACTCACATTGATCAAAATTTAGGGAATCATTATCTCTCATAATAATTTCCTGCATCTTAGGTTTAACAGTGTGCTCGATGATCGATGAGATGCTTCTTGATCTTTGGAAAATTATTAGGAGTCTAAAATCTTGCATAACTATTAGGATGGTTCTGTATTTGATACTTGATGATGAGTCTTGTTGGGGAAACCCGCCGACCGACTGCCGGAGGGCCCGACCGCCCGACCGACCGTCGGAGGGCCCGACCGCCCGACCGATGGCCCGGAGGGCCCGACTGCCGGAGGGCCCGACCGCCCGACCGGCTGACGACCCGACCGCCTCCGTCGGACGACTCCGACTGGCCGATAGGCCGACCGACCATCGGTCGGGGCGACCGACTGACGGGAACCATCAGCGGCTAACCGCCAGCCGTCCAACGGCCCGTCGCCGACTGGGGGTATGTCGGGCGTGACCATCCCGACCAGCCGAACCCCAAGGTTCAATGGCCGACTTACATGATGCTCGCCGACCAATGGAGGGGCCCGACACCACTTATCTGGCTACCGACTTTGGGTCGGTCGGCTCCTCCAACCGTCGTACAGCCGCCAGACGTTGTCAGCTCTGACACGGACATGCGGCACAGTTACCTAGGGGCATTGTCCCGCCGAGAGCTGGGTCAACCCTGGTGATTAGACGGCTACACGGCGACGTGACGTTTTCACGGCGGCTCTGACAGCCCACAGTGAGTTGACAGTTCCTCACTTGTCCGCGCCATTAATGACGGCGCCATACCTACTCCACTATATATACCGGGGAAGGCAACAGTGCAAGGGATCGATCCGCTCCGTCTCTCCCGCAAACGCAGGCTCGCCCCTCTTTCTCTCTCCCTCTCTCAGAGCTCTCTATCTACATTTCACTGTTGCCCAGTCACCTCTCTGACTTGACCGTCGGAGGGTCCCCGCCGGAGCCGCCTCCGGTCAGTGCGGACTTCCTTTTGCAGGTGCACGCTTCCCGGCGATCGGGCGACGAGGCGATTGGCCGCAATAGATTGGCGCGCCAGGTAGGGGCACAGCATGACAAAGACAAGAGCTCAACGATCGAGAGTCACTGGGTCGGCGAGGTGCTCTTCCCCCGGGAAGAGGCCTCCCCGCCCCCCCGGCGGCGGAGCCTAGCTCTCCGCGCCCTGCAGTGACCACGGAGGCCCAGATTGCGGCCATCGTACGGCAGATGACCGTACTGACCGACGCAGTCAAAAGCCTCCAGCAGCAGCCGGCGGCCCGACCTATGCCTTCCAGGAGCAGCCGCCGACGGCCGCGCCGACCCCTGTCGCCTCCATGCGAGCGCTCCCAACAGCGCTCCCACGGAGAGGAGGAGGGACGACCACGGCGCGACGACCGACGGTCCCAGCGGCCCTCTCCTTCCCCGTTAGAACGGGCAAGGAAGGAGAAGCGGCCGCGCACACCGTCGGCCTCTCTCTCAGAATCTTCCGGAGGCTCCACCCCTGGGGTCTCCCAGCATCGACGAGCGGACGACTACGAGCGACGGTTCGAGGAAATCGACCGCCGACTCGCCCAACTGCAGATGGACGGTCAGAGGTCTTCGAACGACGTCGACTTCCAGACCGCCCAACCTCTCTCCCGACTGGTCCTCGACGAGCCGATTCCCAGTCGGTTCAAGATGCCGCACGTGGAGCCATACGACGGCTCCACCGACCCGGTCGACCACCTCGAGAGCTACAAAGCTCTCATGACGATTCAAGGGGCAACCGACGCTCTTTTCTGCATCGGCTTCCCCGCTACGCTCCGCAAGGCTGCCAGGGCTTGGTACTCCGGTCTTCGATCGGGCAGCATCCATTCCTTTGCGCAGCTCGAGCACTCGTTCGTGGCCCATTTCAGCACTAGCCGAAAGCCGCCGCGAACGTCGGACAGCCTTTTTTCCCTCAAGCAGGGGGAAAACGAGACGCTCCGACACTTCGTGGCGCGATTCAACGCGGCCACACTCGAGGTCCGGGACCTCAACGAAGACATGGCAGTTTCAGCCATGAAGCGGGGCCTGAGGTCGTCCCGATTTACTTATTCTCTGGACAAGACCTCCCCCAACATAGCCGAGCTACTGGAGCGCGCATACAAGTATATGCGCGCGGACGAAGGAGCGTCCGACCGACGCTTGGCGGAGCCCAGGGGTCCGAAGGAGAAGCGGAGAAAAGGTCGGGAGCCCGCCGAACCCAGCAGGCCCCCGACCAATAGTCGGCTTTCTCCACCCCGACAGATCCAAAAATCACCCCGGCGACAGACCCCGAGGCCGGTGCGTCCCAGGTATGACTCCTACACTCCTCTCTCCGCTCCCCGTGCGCAGATCCTGATGGAGATCGAGGGGAAGAATACCTGCGACGGCCTCCGCCTCTGAAGGCAAAGGGCCTCGACCATCGGAAGTACTGCCGGTTCCATCGGAGCCACGGCCACGACACCGAGCGGTGCATCCAGTTGAAGGATGAGATCGAAAATCTCATCCGCCGGGGGTATCTCGGCAAATTCCGGAAGGGTCCGCCGACCCAACCGATTGCCGATCGACGCCCCCAGCCGACTGAAGAGGCACCGACTAACCAGCCGACGGCCGGAGTCATCAACATGATCTCCAAGCGGCTGGGACCAGGGACGTCTACAGGAGGGGAGCCGACGAAAAAGCCGCGCCGGACGACGTAATCACTTTCACAGAAGACGACGCTCGGGACATCCAGACTCCCCACGACGACGCTGTTGTTGTGTCGGCGACAATAGCCAATTATGATGTAAAACGAATTTTTGTTGATAATGGAAGTTCGACAAATGTTTTGTTTTACTCGACCTTCTCCCGAATGCGACTACAACTGACCGACTTAGGAGGATCCCTGTGCCCCTGATCGGCTTTGCCGGAGACACCGTCACGACAGAGGGAGAAATTACCCTGCCCGTGACGGTCGGCACCGAACCACGGCAAAGTACGGTCTCCCTCACTTTCGCGGTCGCCCAAGTTCCTTCGGCCTACAACGCCATACTCGGGCGACCCGGATTGAACGCCCTCAGGCGATCGTCTCGACGTACATCTCCTTGTTCGATTCCCGACCAAAAACGGAGTCGGGGAGATGCGCGGAGATCAACAGCTCGCTCGCGATGCTTCCAAATCTCCGCTCAAAGCGCCGGGACGAAGGATCCTCTGACAATCGACAAACTGGACCAAAGGGAGGAGGAAGAACGGGGTTTGCCCGCCGAGCAGCTCGAGGCAATCCCGATTGGAGAAAATCCCGACAGGAAAGTTTGGGTCGGGTCTCAATTGCCCGACACCGAACGTCGCCGGCTGGCGGAGCTGCTGACGCCAACGCCGACATTTCGCTGGTCGGCAGCGGATATGTCGGGCATCCCTCCAGAAACAATTACTCACCACTCAACATCGACCCGACGGTGAAGCCGGTGAGGCAGAAGAAAAGGTCCTTCGCCCCAGAAAGGCAGAAGGCCATCGACGAAGAAGTGGACAAGCTGCTCGAAGCAGGCTTCATCGAGAATCCACGTATCCCGATTGGCTCGCCAATGTTGTCATGGTCAAGAAAGCCAACGGAAGTGGAGGATCTGCATCGACTACACCGACCTCAACCGAGCCTGCCGAAGGATAGCTTCCCACTTCGAAGATCGACCAGCTGGTGGATGCGACGTCCGGATTCCGACTGCTCAGCTTCATGGACGCCTTCGCCGGGTACAACCAGATCCGGATGGCGCCTGAAGACGAAGAGCACACCGCGTTCGTGACTCCCAAGGGCCTCTACTGTTACGGGTGATGCCCTTCGGATTGAAGAACGCCGGCGCCACTTACCAGCGACTCGTCAACAAGGTCTTCAAAGACCAAATCGGACGCAACATGGAGGTGTACGTGGACGACATGCTGGTGAAGAGCACGCAGATCCCGGACCATGTTCGGATCTCGAGGAGACCTTCCGCACCCTTCGACGGCACCGAATGAAGCTCAACCCGACCAAATGTGCCTTCGGGGTGACCTCGGGGAAGTTCCTCGGATTCCTCATTTCTCAGAGAGGGATCGAGGCCAACCCTGAGAAAATAAAGGCCATCCTCGACATGCGTCATCCGAACACCAAGAAGGAGGTCCAACAGCTGAACGGAAGAATCGTCGCTCTTAGCCGATTCATTTCCCTATCGGCTGAAAGGTGCCTCCCGTTCTTCAAGACTTTGCGTCAGGCGAACGGTTTTTCTTGGTCGGATGAGTGCGAACGGCCTTTGAAGACCTGAAAAGGTACTTGGCTTCCCCACCGCTGCTTGTAAAGCCGCAGGTCGGGGAGACCTTGTATCTCTACTTGGCCACATCTTCCGAGGCGATCAGTTCGGTGCTTGTTCGGAAAAGCGAGTGCCGAACTCATCAGCCCATCTACTACATCAGCAAAGTGCTCCACGGCGCTGAAGCCAGATACTCGGAGACGGAAAAAATGATTTTCGCCCTGACCTTCTCCGCGCAACGGCTTCGACCATACTTCCAGGCCCACGCCATCGTGGTACTCACCAACCAGCCCCTGAGGGCCATACTGCGCCGACCCGACACATCAGGACGACTCGCTAAGTGGGCGATGAAGCTTAGCGAGTTCGACATTCAGTACCGACCAAGGCCTGCCTTGAAGGCTCAGGTCTTGGCCGACTTCATCGCCGAATGCCCAACGACCGACCGAGGGTCGGGAGCTGAAGACCCGGGACGAGACACGGTCTCTGAGCCAGACCGATCTCCACCTGGGTACTCCACATCGATGGAGCCTCGAACGCTCAAGGAAGCGGGGCCGGGCTCCTGCTCACGAATTCGGATGGGGTGGTCACCGAATACGCCCTCCGATTCGACTTCAAGGCCTCCAACAATCAAGCCGAATACGAGGCACTCCTCGCAGGCTTGAGGATGGCGAAGGAGCTGGGCATCGACAGCCTCCGGGCATTCTCCGACTCCCAGCTGATCGTGGGGCAGGTCAAGGGCGACTTCGAGGCGCGAGATCCGACCATGATCAAGTATCTTCAGAAAGTGAAGGATGTCGCGGCACACCTCGAGTATTTCGAGATCTCCCACATCCCCAGATCGGAGAATGCCCGCGCCGATGCTCTCTCCAGATTGGCAACGTCGGCCTATGACTCCTTGGGTCGGACCTTCGTCGAAAATCTCCAGCAGCCGAGCATCGATCGGGACGAAGAAGTGCAGCAGCTAACGTCCGAACCAAGTTGGATGGACCCGATCGTCCAGTACCTCACCGACGGGACCGGTCTCGAAGATCCCGCGGAGGCCAAGCGACTCCGATGGTCGGCGTCGCAATATGTGATCATGGACGGCCGACTCTACAAGAGGTCGTTCTCCCTCCCTCTGCTCAAGTGCTTGGGACCGGCCGACGCCGACTACGCTCTCCGAGAGGTTCATGAAGGAATTTGTGGGAATCACTTGGGGGGCAAGTCCTTAGCCTTCAAAGTCTTGCGACAAGGCTACTACTGGCCGACCATGAGGAAGGATGCGGCAGAGCTGGTCCGAAGGTGCGAGCCATGCCAGAAGTATGCCAATGTTCAGCACCAACCGGCCAGCCAAATCGCTCCCATTGTCGCTCCGTGGCCCTTCGCTCAGTGGGGAGTCGATATTCTCGGCCCCTTCCCACCGGCATCGGGCCAGAGGAAGTTTATCGTTGTCGCCATCGACTACTTCACGAAGTGGGTCGAGGCCGAGCCCTTGACGCAGATCACCGAGCGGAAGATGGAGGACTTCATCCAAAAGTCCATCATCTTCAGGTTCGGATTGCCGCACACCATCATCACTGACAACGGACGGCAATTCGACAACCAAGACTTCAAAGACTTCTGCACCAGGTTCCATATCCGTCATCGACTGACTTCAGTCGGGCACCCGCAGTCCAACGGTGAGGTTGAGGTGACTAACCGAACCTTACTCCATGGACTCAAGACCCGACTGAACGAAGCCAAAGGTCTCTGGGTCGACGAGCTGGGCTCCGTTCTGTGGGCTTACCGAACGACCCCCCGCATCCCGACCGGGGAGTCGCCGTTCAGTTTGGCCTACGGGACAGACGCTATGATCCCGCTCGAGATTGGCCTCCCATCTTCAAGGGTCGAGCAGTACCAAGAGCCAGACAACTCCGAAAGTCGGAGGGCCGACCTAGACCTCCTCCCCGAACTGCGGGACGAGGCTCAAGTCCGAATGGCTTCATACCGACAAAGGGTCGCCCGGTACTACAACGCCAAGGTCAGACCAAAGCTTTTCAGGCCCGGTGACCTGGTCTTGAGAAAGACGGGAGTCTCGAAGCCCTTGGAACAAGGGAAGTTGGCTCCGAATTGGGAGGGACCCTACAAAGTTGCTGACACCTTCGGGCCGAGAGCCTATCGGCTGGAGACCCTCGAGGGGAAGACCATCCCTCGGACTTGGAACATCGATAACCTGAAGCTGTATTACCAGTGAATTTTGTGGTTGGAATACAAGTTCAGTTTTAAATTTCGGAATCTTGACCCTTCCACGTTCGACGATC